>NC_047104.1:80723887-81047427 GCF_902500255.1 Thalassophryne amazonica
GTTTAACAGTGATAACATATATATATATAAAATCCTTAACACCCAGGACAGTGCATCAGACCGTTGGTTTTTGGTCCCAGGGCAATACGTGATTTGGAAGTCAAACTGACCGAAGAAAATGACCAACGGGCTTGCCTGGGGTTCAGACGCTTAGCGGTCCGGATGTACTCCAGGTTCCGATGGTCCGTGAAAACTGTAAAAGGTTCCGCAGCTCCCTCCAACAGGTGTCTCCACTCCTCAAGGGCCTCCTTCACCGCCAGAAGTTCCCGATTGCCGACGTCATAGTTCCTTTCGGCCGGGGTCAACCTGCGGGAATAATAGGCACAAGGATGGAGGACCTTATCGGACTCCCCGCCCTGGGACAGCACGGCTCCTATCCCTGAGTCAGAGGCATCCACTTCAACTATAAACTGGCGATTGGGATCGGGCTGCACCAGAACTGGAGCAGTCGAGAAGTGGCGTTTCAACTCCCTAAACGCGGCTTCGCACCATTCCGACCAGGTGAAGGGGACTTTAGTGGAGGTTAGGGCCGTCAGGGGGCTAACTACCTGGCTATAGCCCTTTATGAACCTCCGGTAGAAATTTGCAAAGCCGAGGAACTGCTGCAATTTCCTACGGCTCGCCGGTTGGGGCCAATCTCTCACCGCCGCAACCTTGGCTGGATCAGGGGCGACGGAGTTGGAGGAGATTATAAACCCCAGGAAGGACAAAGAAGTGCGGTGGAACTTGCACTTCTCGCCCTTCACAAACAACCGGTTCTCCAACAACTGCTGCAGGACCTGACGTACATGCTGCACATGAGTCTCAGGATCCGGGGAGAAGATGAGAATATCGTCTAGGTATACGAAGACGAACCGATGCAGGAAGTCCCGCAAGACATCATTAACCAAAGCTTGGAACGTCGCGGGCGCATTGGTGAGGCCGAACGGCATGACCAGGTACTCAAAGTGACCTAACGGGGTGTTAAATGCCATCTTCCACTCGTCTCCCTTCCGGATCCGAACCAGGTGATATGCATTTCTAAGATCCAATTTGGTGAAGATTTGGGCTCCATGCAAGGGCGTGAACACTGAATCTAACAGGGGTAACGGGTATTGGTTGCGAACCGTGATTTCGTTCAGCCCTCTGTAGTCATTGCATGGACGGAGTCCACCGTCTGTTTTGCCCACAAAAAAGAAACCAGCACCCATCAGGGAGGTGGAGTTCTGGATCAACCCGGCAGCTAAAGAGTTCCGGATGTAGGTCTCCATTGATTCGCGCTCCGGACGTGAGAGGTTGTACAGCCTGCTGGACGGGTACTCGACGCCCGGGATCAAATCAATGGCACAATCGTACGGATGGTGCGGGGGCAGTGTGAGTGCCAGATCCTTGCTGAAAACGTCAGCAAGGTCGTGGTACTCGGACGGCACCGCTGCCAGATTGGGGGGGACTGGAACCTCCTCCTTAGCTGTCACGCCGGGTGGAACTGATGATCCTAAACACTCTCGGTGGCAGGTTTCGCTCCACTGAGCCACAACCCCAGATGGCCAATCAATCCGGGGATTGTGTTTTACCATCCATGGAAAACCCAAAATCACTCTGGAGGTAGAAGGTGTTACATAAAACACAATCTCCTCCCTGTGATTCCCAGACACAACCAATGTCACGGGCAGTGTCTGGTGTGTGATTAGTGGGAGAAGGGTGCCATCTAGTGCCCGTACCTTCAATGGTGAAGGTAGGGCCACTAGAGGGAGCCCAACCTCCCTTGCCCATCTGCTGTCCAGCAGATTCCCTTATGACCCCGTGTCCACCAGTGCTGGGGCATGAAGGGTTAGATCCCCACTCAGGATCGTGACTGGGATGTGTGCGGATTTACGGGGTTTCCCTGCGTGAGTGTTATGGCCCACCCTTAACCCAGTCTCTAAGGGCGGGCGTCGTAGTTTAACCGCTTGGGGCAGTTCTTTTGTATGTGCTCACTTGAGCCACAGAAAAAACACTCCCCGCAGGCCAGCCTCCGTTGTCTGTTATTTGATTTTACTGTTGCCACACGGAGCTCTCTGGCTGTGGAGCGTGGGGACGGCAGCACCCTTTCGGACCCGGAAGGAAGAGGGACGGCTCGTGCCCAGCCATGCTTTTCGCCCCGCTCCCGGCAATGTTCTTCTAATCGGTTGTCTAACCGTATGACCAGGTCGATAACCGTCGTCCTTAGCCAGCAGATGCTCCTTCAGGACCGAAGACAGTCCCTTTATGAAGGCGGCGCGGAGTGCAACAGTATTCCAGCCGGACCTCGCTGCCGCGATGCGGAAGTCGACTGCATACTCGGCTGCACTCCGACACCCCTGTCTCATTGACAGCAGCACATTCGAAGTGGTCTCGCCTCTATTGGGGTGATCAACAACCTGTTTGAACTCCCTCACAAACCCAGTATATGTCGGTAGGAGCCGTGAATTCTGCTCCCAGAGCGCCGTAGCCCAGGCGCGTGCCTCTCCTCGAAGAAAATTTATCACATAAGCCACCCAGCTGGCGTCTGATGCATACATTACAGGACGCTGCGTAAAGACGAGCGAACACTGCATCAGGAAGTCAGCGCACGTCTCAACACAACCTCCGTACGGCTCCGGAGGGCTTATGTATGCTTCAGGGGAGGGGGGGGGGGGTTCGTTGAACTATTACTGGAATGTCTGTATTCGCTACTCGGTCAGCAGGAGGAGGTGCTGCAGCAGCGCCCTGCGCGTGCGCCTCCACCTGGGCGGTGAGAGCCTCCATCCTCCGATTGAGTATAACGTTCTGCTCGGTTACCAAATCTAACCAAGCAGTGAAGGTGGTTAGGATTTGCTGCAGCTCACCTAATACGCCTCCTGCTGGCGCCTGTGCACCTTGCATTTCCATTGGTGGTTCACTCAATGGTTGACGCCCCTCGGGGTCCATGACGATTGGCCGAGAAATCCTGTTGGGAATGTGTAGTGACACGGACCCACAACAGGGTGCATGAATGAACAGAAATGCCAAAAGATAACAATTTAATGTTGTGAAAATGTGCACAACGAAATACAGATACCACCTTAGAAAACAGTCAATTAAACAATAGGTGACGTGTGGGCAGGCTCGAGGATAGGAGATGCCTTTCCAGAGAAGAGTCGGCCCCCACACGATTTCCACTGCCAGCGGAGACCTGCAACACACTGGAGCCGCCAAGTCCTGAGTCCCCAGGTGGCCACTGCCTCCAGCTGTCAGATCGGGTACTGCTGGCAGGAAGCACAAACAGATTATGTGGGTGTGTGAAACACCCAGCAACAGTCAGCAACTCACAGTTCTTTCTGGAGTGACAAGTCCTTCACTCTCAGGTAGCATGAAAACCAGTTTGTGCAGTGCCTACTGAACACGAAGAAATTTAGGAGCGGAATCGCCGACTCCTCCAAATTTCCAACACACCAGCTCCAAGCTGTTAGTTACGGTAGGTTACGACTGCAAACAGGTTAGCATTCAATATGTGCGTACGGCACAGAGAAAGGCTGAGAAGGTTACCTGTAGGGTAAGCAGATTTCTCGGCAGGGATGTGATGTCACTGCCAGGTCTTTATGGAAGATGGTGATGATGGATGATTGATGACAGCTGTCAGCTCCGGCTACTGGGGGGCGACTGCGCCCTCTGGTGCCTGAAGCCTGCCTTCAGGCAGGGCGCCCTCTGGTGGTGGGCCAGCAGTACCTCCTCTTCTGGCGGCCCACACAACATTCACATTAATTTTCATATTGATTTTGTTTTAAAGGACTGCATTGAATAAACAGTTCTAGTACAGCATGAACGCTGTGACATATATTATTAATCAGTTAAATATTAAAGATAATTTATTCATATAATTTCAATAAATCATGAAATGTCACACATTGCGGTAATGAACAAGCATACCGGTGATGAATAATCAGGTTTCAGTAGTGAACACTTAAAGAGATTAAAGAGAACAATTACTCATAACAAAAATGAAAACTTCATTTTATGAATTCATGAACAATACAGTTCTTTCAAGACAACTTCAGACTTTTCTTAACAAGTATAGATGTAAGTAACGTAGCTCCTGACTCCACAATGGATGGGTGACTTTCAAGACAGGAGAGGCTTCAGTGTGGAAGTGCTTTGGTTACAAAACATCTGATGTACGACAAACTATGGTAAGTATTAGGGTGTGCAAGAAGACTGTAAGAGATTATAACAAACTTATTACATGAAGTACAAACATCTGACTGAGTAGAGGACAGCCAAAAATCAATGAGTATTTGATGAGTACTTAGCACTCTCAAATCAAAATTCTAATTATTTTTTTTCTGTACCTGGCCCAGATCTCTGGTACGACACTGAAGTACATGGCACAGGATGTGGCAGTGGTTCAGAAATTATTTCTATGATGTCTTCCATATATCATCAAATTGCTAGGGAATTGTACAAAGGGGAAGTAGAAATCTGTCACCTACACAGCTCATGGTATCAACTTTATACTGACCGCTGACAATCTGAAGAAAAAGCAAGCAGCACTAAGTGTAAGATGCTGTCCAGCATACTTTCATTAAGAATTATGAAGTGGTCATGACCCTTGACCTTTGGCATCACATCCCTGTATGAACCTGCATCTGAACTTACAAAAGAATATTTCCTGAATATTTAATATTTTGACCTCCCTACTATGTTTTCTGCTCTGTGAGAGGTCTTGAACATGCCCATGTTATAGTGCCAGGATAGAGCTCTCCATCATAGTCTACAAGGACCCATGTTCCATCCTTGATGGTCTCTTCAGACTCCCCCGTATCGTTGTCGTTATCGTGAAGACAAACTCCTTGTGTGAGTAGTCACAAGAGTGACTACAGAAGCAAATTTGACCCTCCTGGGCTCATGCAACAAGCTGTGGAGAAATACGTTTTTAGTTTGATTGCAGAAACATGAAGATAGACTACCTTATCTTATATTGTAATTTGCACTCAAATAAATAATACAAATAGAAAATGTCAAACAAGAAAGACGTAAAAGGAGAGGGACAGGGGATGTATGAATGTTGATGGCACTTACATCATGTGATTCATCTGAGGGCGGGGTTTCATTCAAATCAAATCAAATCAATTTTATTTATATAGCGCCAAATCACAACAAACAGTTGCCCCAAGGTGCTTTATATTGTAAGGCAAAAGCCATACAATAATTACAGAAAAACCCCAACGGTCAAAACGACCCCCTATGAGCAAGTACTTGGCGACAGTGGGAAGGAAAAACTCCCTTTTAACAGGAAGAAACCTCCAGCAGAACCAGGCTCAGGGAGGGGCAGTCTTCTGCTGGGACTGGTTGGGGCTGAGGGGAGAGAATCAGGAAAAAGACATGCTGTGGAAGAGAGCAGAGATCAATCACCAATGATTAAAAGCAGAGTGGTGCATACAGAGCAAAAAGAGGTGAATAAAAAGAAACACTGGGTGCATCATGGGAAACCCCCAGCAGTCTAAGTCTATAGCAGCATAACTAAGGGATGGTTCAGGGTCACCTGATCCAGCCCTAACTATAAGCTTTTTCAAAAAGGAAAGTTTTAAGATTAATCTTAAAAGTAGAGAGGGTGTCTGTCTCCCTAATCCGAATTGGGAGCTGGTTCCACAGGAGAGGAGCCTGAAAGCTGTAGGTTCTGCCTCCCATTCTACTCTTACAAACCCTAGTAACTACAATAAGCCTGCAGTCTGAGAGCAAAGCACTCTATTGGGGTGATATGGTACTAAGAGGTCCCTAAGATAAGATGGGACCTGATTATTCAAAACCTTATAAGTAAGAACAAGAATTTTAAATTCTATTCTGGAATTAACAGGGAGCCAATGAAGAGAGGCCAATATGGGTGAAATATGCTCTCTCCTTCTAGTCCCTGTCAGCACTCTAGCTGCAGCATTTTGAATTAAATGAAGGCTTTTCAGGGAACTTTTAGGACAACCTGATAATAATGAATTAATGTAGTCCAGCCTAGAAGAAATAAATGCATGAATTAGCTTTTCAGCATCACTCTGAGACAAGACCTTTCTAATTTTAGAGATATTGCGCAACTGCAAAAAAGCAGTCCTACATATTTGCTTAATATGCGCATTGAAGGACATATCCTGATCAAAAATGACTCCAAGATTTCTCACAGTATTACTGGAGGACAGGGTAATGCCATCCAGAGTAAGGATCTGGTTAGACACCATGTTTCTAAGATTTGTGGGGCCAAGTAATAAATGCAACGTCAGATTTCAACATGAATACAGAGATGCATGCCTTCTGGCTATTACGGAATCTTGGCTTACAGACCCTGATGTGGATGCGGATCTGGATATAGACGGTTTTGGAATGCCTTTCCGCCTCGACCGGGATGCTGGGGTTACTGGCAAATCACTGGGAGGGTGTGTGTGCCTTTACGTGAATGAGCGCTGGTGCAGAAATGTTCTTGTCAGAGATAGTTGCTGTACATAGGACGTTGAGTTGCTGGCTGTCTCCCTTCAACCCCATTACCTGCCCCGAGAATTCCCACAAATATTTGTCATGGTGGTATATGTCCACCCCAGAGCAAATGTGGATAAAGCATCCGAGGCTATATTGAATGAGACTCAGAAGCTGCAGTCTAAATGTCCTGATGCGCCCATTTTTGTCCTTAAAAATGCTCTCTTAAACAAGTGCTGAGGAATTTTTACCAGTATGTGACATGTTCAACCAGACATAACAAAATACTGGACATGTGCTATGGCTCAGTGAAAGGAGCATATAGATCTCTCTCTCTTCCCCCGTTGGGCGGGGCTGATCATAACTGCGTGCAGCTCATCCCGGTGTATCGCACCATGTTGAGGAGAGGCAGTGTCCTGACCAGGCAGATAAAGCAATGGACAGAGGACTCTGTTGTGCGTCTGCAAGGTTGCTATGATTGCACGGATTGGGAAATATTTAAGGAGTCGTCTACTGATATTGATGAACTGACTGATGTTGTCAGCAGTTATGTTACTTTTTGTGAAGATTTTGTGATTCCCAATAAGACGGTTTAAATTTACCCAAATGCTAAACCTTGGGTTTCAAGAGCACTGAAAGTCCTATTCAACAAAAGAAAAAAGGCATTCCATGAGGGAGATCTCCCAGAGTTAAACAAATTAAAAAGGGAGATCAAATGTGAAATTAGGAGAGCAAAATACAACTACACAGCCAGGATCGAGAAACAATTTACCCAAAATAAGTTAGGCTCTGCTTGGGATGGCCTAAATACCATTCTAGGGAAAAATAGTAAAAAATCTAAAGTCATCCTGGCTGGGGCTAAATCGGACAAACAACTCGCCCAGGATTTTAATCAGTTTTATAGTAGATTTGATACACTAAATTTTAGTGATGAATTATTTAAACTAAAAAATGATTTGCGCTGTCCTGGTTCTCCACCTTTTGATGAACGTTCCTTGATCAGCTTCTTTAAACGTACCAAAGTTAAAAAAAAGTCCAGGACCCGATAATATTTGTGGTCGTTTGCTGTCTTTTTGTGCCGAGCAACTAGGCCCTATTTTCTTTTATATTTTTAAACTGTCGCTTGCTCAACAAAAGGTTCCAAAGAATTGGAAACAGAGCATAGTAATACCTGTGGCTAAAAACAAGCATCCCAAAGTTTTAAATGACTTTAGACCGGTAGCCCTAACATCTCTTGTTATGAAGGCATTTGAAAGACTTATGAAACATGAATTGCTTTCACATGTAGAGTCATTACTAGATCCCTTCCAGTTTGCCTATAGAACTGGCTGTGGAGTGGAGGATGCTACTGCCACACTTTTAAATCTTGTTTTTAAACACCTTGAGGGCAACAAAGCACATGCCAAACTTTTATTTCTTGACTTTTCATCTGCTTTTAATACTATCCAACCTCACATTTTAATTGACAAACTTGTGAATAATTTTTCTGTAGATTTTAATATTGCTGGTTGGATTTTAGATTTTTTAACAGACCGATCACAGAGAGTCAGAGTAAATGGGTGCATGTCAGACACCCTTTTGTCCTCAACAGGATCTCCTCAGGGCTGTGTCCTTTCACCACTTCTGTACATATTGTACACTAATGATTGTCAAAGCCATCACGAAAATCATTTTATTTTGAAATTTGCAGACGATACTGTCATTGTTAGTCTCTTACATAACCATGAGAATAATCATGGCCCGGTGGTGGAAGATTTTGTAAAGTGGTGTGATAAGTCATATTTACAATTAAACATGGCTAAAACAAAAGATATGTCTGTGGACTTCCGACGACAGCTCACACCAGCTCAGGCTACCTTCATTAAGGGCCAGCAGGTGGAGTCTGTGGAAACTTATAAGTATCTGGGGACTATAATTGATCACAAGCTAAACTTTAATGTTAATACTGACATGTTGTGTAAAAAGGGTCAACAATATTTGTTCTGGTCTTCGTAATTGTCCTTATTTCAAGTGGATAAGACTAGTATGATTCTTTTTTACAAATCTTGTATTGAGTCTGTTTTAAACCTTTTCTATGTTGTGTTGGTATGGGAATCTCAGTCTTAAGGCTAAAATTCACTGGTTAAAATAGTGAAGGCCTGTGGAAAGGTACTGGAGTACCACAGAGTACGTTGTCTGACCTATACCACAGACAAGTAAAGAGGAAAGCATTGATTATATTGTCGAACTCTGCTCACCCTCTTTTTAGAGTGATTTTCAATATTTACCTTCTGGCTACGCTCAGGTTTCCCTCTGTGAAGGGTAACAGATTTAGTTGCTCTTTTGTTCCTGCAGCCATTGCTGCTCTGAACGCAGGCCAAGGAGGAGTTAAAACTGGAATCATTTTAAGGATTGTATTTTAATGTTTGGACTGTAATTGTTTGTGATGCTGCACCATGGTAATGGTACTGGTGTGTGTTCTGTGTGTCATGTGCTTTTGATGTATTCTCAGGCTGCAGAACTGGTTGCCCTATGGGGGACACAAAAATAAAAATAAAGTGAATAAAATAAAGTGAAAAGTATAATAACTTCAGTTTTATCTGAATTGAAAAGCAGGAAATTAGAGGTCATCCATGTCTTTATGTCTGAAAGACATTCCTGCAGTTTAACTAATTGGTGTGTGTCCTCTGGCTTCATGGATAGATAAAGCTGGGTATCATCTGCGTAACAATGAAAATTTAAGCAATGCTTTCTAATAACACAGAACCTAGCACAGAACCTTGTGGAACGCCATAATTAACCTTAGTCTGTGAAGAAGACTCCCCATTTACATGAACAAATTGTAATCTATTAGATAAATATGATTCAAACCACTGCAGTGCAGTGCATTTAATACCTATGGCATGCTCTAATCTCTGTAATAAAATTTTAAGGTCAACAGTATCAAAAGCTGCACTGAGGTCTAAACAGGACAAGCACAGAGATGAGTCCACTGTCTGAGGCCATAAGAAGATCATTTGTAACCTTCACTAATGCTGTTTCTGTACTATGACGAATTCTGAAACCTGACTGAAACTCTTCAAATAGACCATTCCTCTGCAGATGATCAGTTAGCTGTTTTACAACGGAACCCTTTCCAAGAATTGGAGATTGGCTATAATTAGCTAGATAGCTGGGTCCAAGTGATGGGCTTTTTAAGTAATGTTTAATTACTGCCACCTTAAAGCCTGTGGTACATAGCCAACTAATAAAGATAGATTGATCATATTTAGATCGAAGCATAACTAATGGTAGGGCTTCCTTGAGCAGCCTGGTAGGAAGGGGTCTAATAGACATGGTTGATGGCTTGGAGGAAGTAACTAATGAAAATACTCAGACAGAGCAATCGGAGAGAAGAGTCTAGCCAAAATACCAGCATTACTGAAGGCAGCCGAACATAAAGATCTGTCTTTGGGATGGTTATGAATAAATTTTTTCTCTAATAGTTAAATTTATTTGCAAAGAACGTCATGAAGTCATATACTAGTAATTAAAGTTAAAGAATACTTGGCTCAAAAGAGCTCTGACTCTTTGTCAGCCTGGCTACAGTGCTGAAAAGAAACCTGGGGTTGTTCTTATTTTCTTCAAATAGTGATGAACAGTAAGATGTCCTAGCTTTACGGAGGGCTTTTTTATAGAGCAACAGACTCTTTTTCCAGGCTAAATGAAGATCTTCTAATTAGTGAGACGCCATTTCCTCTCCAGCTTACGGGTTATCTGCTTTAAGCTGTGAGTTTGTGGGTTATACAATGGAGTCAAGCATTTCTGATTTAAGGCTCTCTTTTTCAGAGGAGCTACAGCATCCAAAGTTGTGCTCAATGAGGATGTAAAGCTACTGACGAGATAATCTATCTCACTCACAGAGTTTAGGTAGCTACTCTGCACTGTGTTGGTATATGGCATTGAAGAACATAACAAAGAAGGAATCATATCCTTAAACCTAGTTACAGCGCTTTCAGAAAGACTTCTACTGTAATGAAACTTATTCCCCACTGCTGGGTAGTCCATTAAAGTAAATGTAAATGTTATTAAGAAATGATCAGACAACAGGGGGTTTTCAGGGAATACTGTTAAGTCTTCAGTTTCTATGCCATATGTCAGAACAAGATCTAAAGTGCGGTTAAAATGGTGGGTGGGCTCATTTACATTTTGAGCGAAGCCTACTGAATCTAATAATAGATTAAATGCAGTGTTGAGGCTGTCATTCTCAGCATCTATGTGGATGTTAAAATCACCCACTATAATTATCTTATCTGAGCTAAGCACAGTCAGACAAATGGTCTAAAAATTCACAGAGAAACTCACAGTAATGACCAGGTGGAAGATAGATAATAACAAATAAAACTGGTTTTTGAGACTTCCAATTTGGATGGACAAGACTAAGAGTCAAGCTTTCAAATGAATTACAGCTCTGTCTGGGTCTTTCATTAATTAATAAGCTGGAGTGGAAGATTGCTGCTAATCCTCCTCCTCGACCCGTGCTTTGAGCATTCTGACAGTTAGTGTGACTCGGGGGTGTTGACTCATTTAAACTAACATAATCATCCTGCTGTAACCAGGTTTCTGTAAGGCAGAATAAATCAATATTTTGATCAATTATTATATCATTTACTAACAGGGACTTAGAAGAGAGAGACCTAATGTTTAATAGACCACATTTAACTGTTTTAGTCTGTGGTGCAGTTGAAGGTGCTATGTTATTTTTTCTTTTTGAATTTTTATGCTTAAATAGATTTTTACTGGTTACTGGTGGTCTAGGAGCAGGCACCGTCTCTACAGGGATGGGGTATTGGGGGGATGGCAGGGGGAGAGAAGCTGCAGAGAGTTGTGTAAGACTACAACTCTGCTTCCTGGTCCCAACCCTGGATAGTCACGATTTGGAGGGTTTAATAAAATTGGCCAGATTTCTAGAGATGAGAGCTGCTCCATCCAAAGTGGGATAGATGCCGTCTCTCCTAACAAGACCAGGTTTTCCCCAGAAACTTTGCCAATTGTCAATGAAGCCCACCTGATTTTTTGGACACCACTCAGACAGCCAGCAATTCAAGGAGAACATGCGGCTAAACATGTCACTCCCGGTCCGATTAGTGAGGGACCCAGAGAAGAGTCTGACATCCATACATCCATCCATCCATCCATTTTCTTCCGCTTTATCTGGAGTCGGGTCGCGGGGGCAGTAGCTCAAGCAAAGCCGCCCAGACCTCCCAATCCACACACACCTCCCCCAGCTCCTCCGGGGGAACCGCAAAGCGTTACCAAGCCAGCCGAGAGATGTAGTCCCTCCAGCGTGTCCTGGGTCTTCCCCGGGGCCTCCTCCCCAATGGGACGTGCCCGGAACACCTCTCCAGCAAGGCGTCCAGGGGGCATCCGGAAAAGATGCCCGAGCCACCTCAACTGACTCCTTTCGATGTGGAGGAGCAGCGGCTCGACTCCGAGCTCCTCACCCTATCTCTAAGGGAGCGCCCAGCCACCCTGCGGAGGAAACTCATCTCGGCCGCTTGTACTCGCGATCTCGTTCTTTCGGTCATGAGCCAAATCTCATGACCATAGGTGAGATTCGGAACGTAGCTCGATCGGTAAATCGAGGGCTTTGCCCCCCTACTCAGCTCTCTCTTCACCACGACGGTCCGATACAGCGACCGCATCACTGCAGATGCTGCACCAATCCGTCTATCGATTTCACGCTCCATCTGTCCCTCACTCGTGAACAAGACCCCGAGATACTTAAACTCCTCCACTTGAGGCAAGGACACTCCACCATCCTGAAGAGGGCAAAGCACCTTTTTCCGGTCGAGAACCATGGCCTCGGATTTGGAGGTGCTGATTTTCATCCCGGACGCTTCACACTCGGCTGCAAACTGCCCCAGTGCATGCTGAAGGTCCTGATTTGATGAAGCCAACAGAACCACATCGTCCGCAAACAGCAGAGACAAGATTCTGTGGTTCCCAAACCAGACCACCTCTACACCCTGGCTGCGCCTAGAAATTCTGTCCATAACAATAATGAACAGAACTGGTGACAAAGGGCAGCCCTGGCGGAGGCCAACGTGCACTGGAAACAGGTTTGACTTACTACCAGCAATGTGAACCAAGCTCCTGCTGCGGTCGTACAGGGACCGGATAGCCCTTAGCAAAGGACCCCGGACCCCGTACTCCCGGAGCACCCCCCACAGGGTCCCCCGAGGGACACGTTCGAACACCTTCTCCAGATCCACAAAACACGTGGACTGGTTGGGCGAACTCCCATGAACCCTCGAGCACCCGATGGAGTGTGGTCCAGTGTGCCACGACCAGGACAAAAACCACACTGCTCCTCCTGAATCCGAGGTTTGACCATCGGTCAAATTCTCCTCTCCAGTACTCTGGAATAGACCTTAACGGGGAGGCTGAGGAGTGTGATCCCCCTATAGTTGGAACACACCCTCCGGTCCCCCTTCTTAAACAGAGGGACCACCACCCCGGTCTGCCAATCCAGAGGCACTGTCCCCGATCGCCATGCGATGTTGCAGAGGCATGTCAGGTAAGACAGTCCCACAACATCCAGAGACTTAAGGTACTCAGGACGGATTTCATCCACCCCAGGAGCCTTGCCACCGAGGAGCTTTCTAACCACCTTGTTGAATTTGGCATGGGTAATGGATGAGTCCGCCTCTGAGTCCCCAGTCTCTGCTTCCTCTTCGAAAGACATGACGATGGGATTGAGGAGATCCTCGAAGTATTCCTTCCACCGCCCGACAACATCCCCAGTCAGGGTCAACAGCTCCCCACCCGCACCGTAAACAGTGCTGGTGGAGAGCTGCTTCCACCTCCTGAGGTGCCGGACGGTTTGCCAGAATCTCTTCGAGGCCGACCGATAGTCCTCCTCCTTGGCCTCCCCAAACTCTTCCCAGACCCGGGTTTTTGCCTCTGTGACCGCACGGGCTGCGGTACACTTGGCCTGCCGGTACCTGTCAGCTGCCTCTGGGGTTCCACCTACCAACAAAGATAAGTAGTACTCCTTCTTCATCTTGACGGCATCCCTTACTTCCGGTGTCCACCACCAGGTTTGGGGATTGCCGCCGCGACAGGCGCCAGAGGCCTTGTGACCACAGCTACGAGCGGCCGTATCAACAATGGAGGTGGAGAACATTTTCCACTTGGACTCCATGTCTCCAACCTCCCCCGGGATCTGGGAGAAGCTCTCCCGGAGGTGGGAGTTGAAGACCTCGCTGACAGAGGGTTCTGCCAGTCGTTCCCAGCAGACCCTCACGATATGTTTGGGCCTGCCAGGTCTGACCGGCTTCCTCCACTCCAGCGGATCCAACTCACCACCAGGTGTTGATCAGTTGACAGCTCTGCCCCTCTCTTCACTCGAGTGTCCGAGACACATGGCCGAAGGTCAGATGATACGACTGCAAAGTCGATCATCAACCTCCCGCTCAGGGTGTCCTGGTGCCACATGCACTTATGGACACCCTTGTGCTCGAACATGGTGTTCATGATGGACAAACTGTGACTAGCACAGATGTCCAACAACTGAACACCACTCGGGTTCAGATTGGGGAGGCCGTGCTTCCCGATCATCACCCTCCAGGTCTCACCGTCGCTGCCCACGTGGGCATTGAAATCCGCCAGGAGAACAATGGAGTCCCCAGTCGGAGCGCGATCTAGTACCCCTCCCAGGGACTCCAAGAAGGTCGGGTACTCTGCACTGCCGCTCGGCCCGTAGGCTGAGACAACGGTGAGAGACCTGTCCCTGACCCGATGGCGTAGGGACGCGACCCTCTCGTTCACTGGAGTAAACTCCAACACATGGCGACTGAGCTGGGGAGCAATAAGCAATGCGACCCCAGCTCTCAGCCTCTCCCCATGGGCAACGCCAGAAAAATGAAGCATCCAGCCCCTCTCCAGGAGTTGGTTACCAAAGCCCAAGCTGTGAGTGGAGGTGAGCCTGACTATCTCTAGTCGGTATCTCTCAACCTCCCGCACAAGCTCAGGCTCCTTCCCCCCCAGCGAGGTGACATTCCACGTCCCAACAGCCAGGGGCTGTGAGCATGGACCGGGCCACCGGGCCACCCGCCCTCGACCGCCACCCAATCCTCTCTGCACCCGATCCCCATGGCCCCCTCTGCAGGTGGTGAACCCACAGGAGGGCGGGCCCATGTCGCTCTTTCGGACTGAGCCTGGCCGGGCCCCATGGGCTAAGGCCCAACCACCAGGTGCTCGCGCGCGAGCCCCAACCCCAGGCCTGGCTCCAGGGTGGGGAACCGGCTCCGCCATACCGGGCCACATCTCGGTCCTTGATTTTTTACTGGTCATGGAGGTTCTGAACTGCCCTTAGTCTGACCCATCACCTAGGACCTGTTTGCTTTGGGAGACCCTACAAGGGGCACAAAGCCCCTGACAACATAGCTCCTATGATCATCCGGGTACGCAAACTCCCCCACCACAATAAGGTGGCAGCTTGAGGGGGAGAGAGTCCGAAAAAACAAACAAACAAACAAAAAACAGAGTCCGACATTGTTTTTGCAAAGTTACACACCGATTCAATATTAATTTTAGTGACCTCCGATTGGCGTAACTGGGTGTCATTACGTGAATTACAATCTTACCAAATTTACGCTTAGTCTTAGCCAGCAGTTTCAAATTTCTTTCAATGTTGCCTGCTCTGGCCCCCGGAAGACATTTGACTATGGTTGCTGGTGTCGCTAACTTCACATTTCTCAAAACAGAGTCGCCAATAACCAGAGTTTGATCCACAGCGGGTGTGTCGCTGAGTGCGGAAAAATGGTTAGAAATGTGAACGGGTTGGTGGTGTACAGGGGGCTTCTTTTTTCAACTACGCTTCTTCCTCACAGTCACCCAGCCGGCCTGCTTTCCCGGCTGCTCCGGATCTGCTAGGGGACAGCTAATGGTGGCTAAGCTACCTTGATCTGCACCAACTACAGGGGCCTGGCTAGCTGTAGGATTTTCCAAGGTGCAGAGCCGAGTCTCCAATTCGCCCAGCCTGGCCTCCAAAGCTACGAACAAGCTACACTTATTACAAGTACCGTTACTGCTAAAGGAGGCAGAGGAATAACTAAACATTTCACACCCTGCGCAGAAAAGTGGGGGAGAGACACGAGAAGCCGCCATGCTAAACCGGCTAATAGCTAATAGCTGCGCTAAGCTAGCGGATTCCTAAAAACACACAAAGTGAATAATGTGTGAATAATTTAGAGGTGATTCAGCAGAGAGAGTGCTTTAATTAAGGCACGTGAAGATTACACTGTGAAATAAATCGTTATCTAGATCAATCTAACTACACAGATTAAATAGCTAACAGATACAGCAAAACACTGCTGTGCTTGCTCCGGAACAGGAAGTGATACAATACCGCAGTAGAGGCCAGTCAAGGCACAATATAATATAATAATTCATAATTCATTCATAATTCTTTGGAGGGTTCTTTTTTTTTCATTACATCTGTTTGAATTCCCTCTTCATTTTTGTCTTTCTGTAGCTGTCTGGATGGCAGCTCTGCTGCTGCCTTTAGCAATCGTCTTTCTTTTCGCTTTCGGTATCTGTTAAGATAAATTATCAGTATTGAATACTACAATGAAAGTGACAACTCGTGAAACAGGCTCTCTTTCAACCATCTATTTTGCTGGAACAGGCCTACTACAGCAGTGATTGTGTGTGTGTATATACACATGCACACACGCACACACACACACACACACACACACACACACACATATATATATATATATATGTGTGTGTGTATGTGTGTGAGTGTTTATTTACATATTTACCCTGAAGTTGTTCACTGTACCAACTTTTGTTATATGAATTGCACTACCTAAGAGGCCCCGCCCACAAAATTTCAGATTCATAGGGCAGCCATTTTGTTTTTAAAGTTCACCATTTCTAAAACATCAGAAATGTGAAGTTGTCTGTGTACTCATTCCATGAACTACGAGGTCTGTCCAACAAGTAATTCATTCATTTGCGCGCAACAAAAAACACCTCCGTGTTGGAAGTCTCACAGGACATGTTGTGGCATGTCCAGCTGTTACACAATTTCTCGGATACTCACTCGACTGAAAAGCCATCGAAAGCCGTCTGAATCTTCTGAATGGTTTCCAACACGGAGGTGTTTTTTTGTTGCACGCAATGAGCGGCTCCGTGCCGACGCGCGAAATCCTCCACACGTCTTTCATTACAAAATCTCCTGTAACAGTGGAATGTGCCGCAAATGTGCTATGTCCAGCTCTCTTGCCATTTCTGTGGTAGTCACACGATGTCCTGGATCAACACAGCGTTCAGTTTAGAAATGATCTGGTCGTTCCAGCCTGTCGATGGCCTCTCGGTGCGCCGCGCACCCTCCGCCAATTGTGGGCCGTCTTTAAAAAGGTTTTAACACTCCTTAATCTGTGTGACGCCGACAGAATCTTCACCAAAATCCATCTGAATCTTTCGAATGGTTTCCAACTGGCTGTCTCTAACAGTTTCTGAAAAAAATTTCATGGAGCAAAGCGGCAGTCTCTCAGCCATTTCACTGACAATAAAAATCCGACAAGGGGGGTGGACCAGTGCTCACTCAAAGCCTGCCCACAGGCGAATGACGCAACCGACAGGTGTGAAAAAACTCACGCATGCGCACGAAGGTTCAAGCTTGGCTGATGCAATCACACGTGATTCAAATCCATATAGTTTTTGAAAAAAATAAAAAGGTCCGTTACTTTTTGGGCAGACCTCGTATATCTGCTGTGTGTTTGTCCAGCTTTGTGTGTGTGTCTATATATATGTTTGTGTGCACATTGTTGAGGGTTAGGAATTGTCACATACAAAATAATCTGCTCATCTCACCCCTTATTTAAGCCTACCTTTCCCTTTCCTTTCTCCTATACTCCTGTAGAAGTTCTGGGCAGTTGTAAATCTTCTGTTTCTGCACCCTGGCTCTCGATGCAGCTTTCTTAAGTTCCCTTCCCTGTGCTCTTCATATTAAGAAATATAAATGAGCATTAATTATATATTTATGACAATATGTAAAATATATTTGTTCTTTTTCATAAAAAGAAACTGTTCATACACATCACTGTAATATTAGCCTTCATTACCGCAACATGCCTCTATATTACATGGTAATGAAAGCTGTTCATTACGGTAATGAATGACATTTCGTTAAAGTAGCATAAAATGTCAGAAGCCATGATGACTTGGGTAAAACATTTTTACTAACAGTTGGGCTCCTTAATACCTTCTTTACAGTAAAGTGTCATATTAATGACTTTTCAAAAACTTTAAGTCTTACACATTATGGTAATGTACACCTATGGTTTGGAAATAGGGATCTGTAAGGATGAACTACACCATTAACAACATCAAAATATGACAAACAATCTCACCTTGTAAGCCATCTTCTGTCTTCTCTTCCTTGTGGTGCATTATGAGCCAAAAAAAAATCTTTATTTAAAACAATGCTGTGATTAGGACAGGATCATGAATACAGTGCAACGGTAATGAAAACTGCATGTTCAGACACTCTGTTTTCCTTAAATATTTTTTTGTACAATGTTGGAAGTCATTATGTCTGATTATATTCTGTTAAACTATATAATTTTACACATTTTTATATTTATTTCCAGAAATTTTATGAAATATTAATTATATGAAACTGATGGGAAACCATCAAATGTTTCTTCGGACACATTACAGTGATGAATTTTTGACTTAAAAAATCTTCTTAAAAATACAGAAAATATTATTTTGGTACCAAACAGTGAACTGTCCCACATAACAGACATAGTGTACTTTCAGTTAGATGAGGGCGAATATCTGTCATTGCGGGCGATTGCATGGGCGGAGGGACTCAGGAAATGCATACCACATGACAACAGCATGTTATTTGCATTATTATCACTTACTGAGATACACAACACGTAACGCTTACATAAAAAGTTGGCTCACTTTAACTTTTGCCGTGTCGGCTGGCACGTGCTGCTCTCCAAATTCGGCAGTGTGTCCTCATCAAGCTGGCTGCTTTGGCTGCTGTTCATTGCCATGCTATCCATTAGAAAATCATCCGTAATATCCATATTGGGACCAACACACACTTCTCGCCTTTTTAACCTTTCTTCTGCGGACTGTTCCTGGGCTACGCGCACGCTATGACGTTATTTGTTTACACACAGCGGGCGAGTATAGTGTTAAAGATTTTATATATTTTTTTTTTTTATCACTGTTAAACATTTGTTCCTTTGTCTTTTGTTCTGATGAAATGTTATTGAGCTGTTATGCATATGCATCGAACCCATAAAGACAAAAAATAGATTGCAATTGCGATATCATACCCCCTGATGAGACATGCATCACGCCATGGCTCATGATAGCTGCCCATTTAAACATATTTTTTGGCAATATGGGTTTCTTTTGTGGTCATAAGTACAAATCATTTGCATATGTAGCTCCTTTATTTAACCACATTTGTTTTTCTTTTTCAGTTGCCTGCTGTTGCATGTCAGCAAGCAGTGTATGACCTAAATGCAAATCCGGAGGGGTTTCGTGTAGGAGAAAAATAGAAAAAGCTGCTGCTGCCTTTGCGGTTTTGTCAGCGAAATCATTTCCTTTTGAAACACTGTCAGAGCCTTTGGTGTGAGCCGCACATTTGCATATAGCAATTTGTTTAGGCAATTTCACAGCTTTCAGTAGTGCAGTTAGGAGTGTGGCATGAGTCACTGGTTTTCCAGATGATGTCACCATTCCACGCTCTTCCCACAGTTTTGCAAACACATGCACTGTGCTGAAAGCGTACTGGCTGTCTGTATAGATTGTTACAGCCTTTCCTTTAAATAAATGACAAGCTGCAGTTAGAGCTACTAATTCAGCTGCTTGCACTGAGAATGATGATGGCAACAAAGTAGAATCCAATACTTCTGAAGTTGTGACAACAGCATATCCAGATTGTGTTTGTCCATAAGCATTTTTAGTGGAGGATCCATCCACATACACAATTGTACTGTGTGGGATGGGCGTATCCAAAAGATCAACACGGGCCTTCATACAGACAGTTGCTACATCAAGACAATTGTGCGGCTCACCATCCTCAGGTAAAGGTATCAATGTGGATGGATTCAATGTTGTACATCGCTCTACCGTAAGGTGTGGTTGTGATAATAGCAAGGACATGCACGAAAGATGTCTTGCTGGGGACAAAAAGCTCATGTTTGTCTGCAACAGAAGTGCAGAAACTGCATGTGGAACTTTCAATGTCAGCTGATGGAATAGAACGACATTACTGCTACTTTGAACAGCCATAGAGGCTGCAACAACAGCTTGTACGCATGGTGGTAGAGCACTTGCCACTGCATCCAATTTAGATGAGTAGTAGGCAACTGGCCTTAATTTTGAGCCATACACTTGTACCAAAACACTAGTCATGAACTTATTCTTACAATCAACTGTTTGAATGAATGGTTTACTATAATCTGGTAGTGCCAAAACTGTGGATGACACTAATGTTTGTTTGACTTTTTCAAAAGCTTCCTCAGCATCTTTGTTCCATTCCAACACGGTTGACATTGAAATATCATCTTTGTACATCAAATCAGAAAGTGGACTAGTCACTTCTGCATAGCAGGGAATCCATGCCCTGCAGTAATTTGTCAGTCCAAGAAATGACATCATCTGTTTTTTAGTTTGTGGTTTCGGAGCATGTAAAATCGCTTCCTTTCTGTCAGACAGGATCGTGCGCCCTGTGGCTGATAATTCATGTCCTAAATATTTTACTTTATCCCTACACAACTGAACTTTGCTTTTACTCACTTTGTAGCCATTATCAAATAAGAAACACAATAATGCTACTGTGTCAGTTATGCAGTTTTCTCGTGTGTCAGAGGCAATCAAAATGTCATCAACATACACTAATAGTTGGCTATCTGCCGGTGGAACGAAATTGGCTAAACATGCTGACATGACTTGAGAATAAATAGTTGGACTCTCTGCGTAACCCTGCGGTAATCTGGTAAATGTATATCGTTGTCCTTTAAAGGTAAAAGCAAACCAGAATTGACTATCTGGGTCCACTGGTACAGAGAAAAATGCATTACTGATATCTATTACAGAAAAACAACTAGAATTTGATCTCAATGAGTTTAACAGTGTGTGCAGATCTGGAACACATGGAGCTCTTTTTACTACAGCAGCATTTACAGCTTGGAGATCCTGTATCATTCTCCATCCTACTGAGGGCGGAGCCTTTTTTACAGGAAATATGGGTGTGTTACATGGTGAATCTGGACATGGCACTATAACTCCTGCTGTTAACAAATCCTCTATTACTGGTCTGATTCCTTCAATTGCATCAGGTTTCAATGGATATTGTCTTACACATGGTCTGTATTCTGTTTTTGGTCTTATAACTACAGGTTGTGCATTTTTAATCAGTCCTACGTCTGAAGGACCTGTTGTCCACAATCCTGATGGTACTGAAGAAAGAAGATCATCTTCTTCAGGACTCAACTGAAACATTCAGGATTGTGAAGTGGACACATCAATATGTGTTCCAGCTGTCAGCACTAATGAGACATTAACTGGCACTTTATACAATTTAGTTGATGGACTGAACTCCGTTCGTGGTCCAATTCTGCTCCAATCAGTGGCTGACAAAGCTGTCATGACTGTCAGTCCCAAATCTTGCCATTCTGTCAAATATGGTTTACAAAGTGACACATGTAATGGCATACCTGTGAATTTCAATTTTAAAACATCTTCAGTGGCACCTGTCACTGTTATGACAGCTGTGGAGTTGCCATCATGAATCAAATCTGTCATTGTCAGCTTCACAGGTGAAATGTCTTTCAATTTGTTTTCATAGTCACCATCCGGACCTGGAGGATCTTTATGCCACATTGTGACATGCAGGTCAGGTGGTGACATCTTTTGTTCAGGATGTTTCAGTAGGGCTGTTGCTTGCAAGACGACATCTTTACCCCATCCTGCAGCATCTTCTTCAGAAATGTCAAATGTATAGTAATAGTGGAATGTGGGGTCATCGCTTTTTTCTCTCACCATGTTAACACCTCCTGTGCGCTCAACAACTAATTTCCCTTGTTCCACAATTATGGACAAGCCCAATGCAGTCAATCCATCTCGTCCTAAGAGGTTAACTGGACATTGTGGCATGCTCAACACTGACATAGTACATGTCAGGCCAAATGGATCTGTCAACGTTATGGGTTTAGTGAGAGGGACATTTGATGTTTGCCCATTTGCTGAGCGAACTTTGAACGTTTCGCTGCTCAATTTATGAACTGGTATATTATCATTGCATGTAGTTCTACATGCCCCTGTATCACAAAGAAACACTACGGGCCGCCCATTTACTAACAAGGTCACTTCTGGTTTGGGTACTGGATTTCCCAGCAAGGCACACAGATCCATATCACAATCAGACTGCCTATCTGATGTGGAGTCATGGATTATGGATTCTAGTCATTGTGGATATTGTGGCTGCGGAGGAGTATTTCGCTGTGGAGCTCTTTCCGCATTCGGGGGTGGATTTGGACAATTCCTAGACATATGTCCCTCTCTTCCACAGTTCCAACATATCAGGGGATCACGGGGTGATCCTCCCTGTCTGTTCAGTGGTTGCTGTGGCGGCCATGGTCCTTGACGTTGTGGTTGTCCACCTTGTCTATTCTGCCATGGTTTTTGGGGACGTTTCCATTGTTTTTGCTGTCTCATATTACTCTGCTGGTAATATATTTCATCATCCCCTTGTGCCACATACACTCCTTTGTCATTACTTCCTGTCTGCTTTTTCTGTTTCAGGACCTCCTCGGCATGACAACAGTGAGTGTGTGTTTCTTCTAATGTGCCAGTTGGCAAGCCAATCCAGTGTTTCTGTATCCAAGCTTTTATATCCTTATTGGAATGCTGGATCAGAGCGTTTTTTAATTGTTGTTCATACACCGGTGTTCCTGGCGATATGCCACTATGGACCCTAAAGACACTCTCAAATCTGCATCTAAACTCTGCCCATGGCTCTCCTTCTTTCTGAGTTGTCCTAGTAATTTCAGTATAATTTATCTTTGGGCCCAATACTCCTTTTGCTCGTGTAATCATAGCTTCCACTCTTGTCTGCAACACTGGATTATCATGCTCCAGTGGCTTTCTTTCCGCGTCTACAGGATTCCAGTCCCCACGTACCTGACTCCACTTTGGGCCACATGCTTTCATCCATACCTGTTGGACCTCAGTTCCATCTAGGTGATACGACTTTCTAATGTTTTCTATGTCTTGCATGAATCCCTCAATGTCAACATGAGGTGATGGTATCATGTCAACTGCTGCTTTGATATCATCAGCATTCCATGTTCGATATACGAGCATGGTTGATCGGTGCCCTGGAGTTCCTGCACGAGGATTTGGTACTTCTATCAAAGGATAGGTACCTTCCTGGTCACTGTGTTCCTCCATGGGAGGAGCTGTAGGCACTTTTGTTTGACTGCGTGTTTGTGGCTTTTCTTGTTTTTCACTTTTTACTTTAGGTCACACCGCCATATCATACTGCGGTGGCGGCACATCATCATCCTCTGGTAGAGGAGGGTACAAATGCGTTGTTGCCGGCGGTCCAGCCGTCGGTGGTTTCTGAGGTTGTTCAGGTTCTCTGTGCTGAATTATCACATCTTCTTCTGCCTTACCTACAGCTTTCTTTTTCCTTGCTTTCTCTAATCGTCGCTTCTCTGCTCCCTTCCGTCTGTTCTCTGCTTCCTCCTCCCAAAATGCCACTAAATCTGCCCCTTGTATTCCTACTTGGAATACAACAACATCCAATACAATGTGCAGAAATTAGGAAATTGGACTGAGGAAGGATTTAAGGCTGTCCATTCACAGTTAGAAGCCACGTCCCTTATGGCCTTCCAGAACCGTATTGCTCTGGATATGTTGTTGGCAGAGAAAGGAGGTGTTTGTGCCATGTTCGGAGAACAATGCTGCACATTCATTCCCAACAACACAGCTGCAGATGGCTGCCTCACTCAAGCCATCGACGGGCTGAGGACGTTGAACAGGAAGATGAAAGAGCACAGTGGAGTAAACACCGAAGGCTGGGATTGGTGGCTGGAAGGGATGGGAAAATGGAGGTCTTTGATTTCTTCACTATTAGTGTCTATAGCAGTATTTGCTGCGATTCTAACATTGTGTGGATGTTGTTGTATTCCATGTCTTCGAGGCCTTGCAAATAGAATGATAACCACAGCAATAGGTCCAGGACCAGGAGGGGGACCAGCTTCGTATCCACTCCTGGGGCAAAACGATGAGGAGGAGGAAGAGGGCTCTCATGACCTGTACCCAGACCAATGGAAGTATGATGACCCAGACACCGATGATGATGACAATGATGACATAACCTCTGGGGTGTAAGCCTGTAGAACATACCATGATGAACCTCTTAGTGAAAATCTCAAAAGAAGTGCTAAGCTAGGTGATGCCTACTATATGTTTAACAAGCGATAACAGGAGGGAAATGTTAAAGATTTTATATATATATTTTTTTATCACTGTTAAACATTTGTTCCTTTGTCTTTTGTTCTGATGAAATGTTATTGAGCTGTTTTGCACCTGTCTTAACGTAACCCTGAGAATGTACTTGTTATTATTACACTGACAGCACAACCTTTGTTTCTGTAGCCACTAACGACTGGGAGTGAAGAGATGGAGGTTATTTTGACCTTATGCTGTACAAATGCTTACTGTTTTAAACAGGACACTCCAAGCTTTTGCAGAACAGATGATAAGTGCAAACAGAGGAGCCTGCAAGAACGAGATGTGCTGACCTTCAAAGATATGATTAAACAAAGGAACTGTTTTTCCACGCAGCTGCACTTATTGACGTATGTGTTTGTTTTACTTGAAGAAACTTGTCATGCGTTCTCCCCCCCCCCCCCCCCTTAGGACAAGTTTCACGCTGTGGGTAGGTTTTCCTAATAAAAAGAGTGAGCAGGCGCAACAGTCCTTAGTGCTTTCAGTGGTACTACGTGTACGGACTGTTTGCACTCCTCGCGAGCTAAATTTGACTTTCTGTCTCACTGGTGTTTCTTGACTCTCGAGCTAAATTTGACTTTCTGTCTCACTGGTGTTTCTTGACTCTCGAGCTAAATTTGACTTTCTGTCTCACTGGTGTTTCTTGACTCTGTTTGTCTTGTTAAAGGTTTTAAGAATGTTTGGAGGAGAAAATACCCAACATATAGCCAGGTAGCGTTGACGTAAATCTACGCTATCGGCCTAGCAACGCCTCGGTAAAGGGATAATAATAATACAATAACATGCTTTTGGAGGGTGGTATGCATTTTCAGAGGCTCGACATCCATGCCGTCACCCAAAATGACAGATATTCGCCCTCGTCTAATTCTGTCATTTTGGGCGATGGCATGGACGGACTCAGAAAATGCATACCGCACAACAAATGCATGTTATTTGCATTATTATCACTTACTGAGATACACAACACGTGGAATCACATTAACAATATTTAATGTAATTTCAAAACGCACAACACCCAGCAAACACGTATATAAAAAGTTGGCTCACTTTAACTTTTGTCGTGTCGGCTGGCGCGCGCTGCTTTCCAAATTCACCAGTGCGTCCTCATCAAGCTGGCTGCTTTGGCTGCTGTTCATTGTCGTACTATCCATGAGAAAATGATCCGGAATATCCATATTGGGACCAACACACACTTCTCACCTTTTCATCTTTTCCTCTGCGGACAGTTCTTGGGCTGCAGGTACGCTATGACATCATCAGTTTATGCACAGTGGGCAGGTATCTGGATACCCGCCCACAGTGGGCAGCTGCGGACGGGTATAGCCAGGTAGCGTAAATGTAAATCTACGCTACCGGCCCAGCAAGGCCTCAGTAAGTGATAATAATGCCCTAATACGTATTTAATGTGAGTTACAACAGGTGGCTAACTAAGCTGAAGGGCTACAACTGTAGTTAAGTGAGAGAAATAGAGACAGCATATGATGCATTTTTGGGTTCATAAAATGCCAGGTTGAGATAAGTATTGCTTTGTAAAAAGTGCAATGTGCATAATTTGTTCTTTTGCATTAGAGTTGCTTAAATACTGGTTATGTTAAAAAGAGTAGTACACTGTCCATTGCATTAAAGTGGTTAAAAACAAAAGAGATGTGCTATAGTTAAGAGATAAAAATTGATTGATAGAGCTGTTTAAAAATATAAATGTGTTTAATGAGTATAAGTAAGTGAATTTATGTTGATTTATGTTCATGATGAATAGTTATGATAAAATGCACTGTTATGTAAATGCATACAGGGTAATTTACATTGATTGAACACAGACGTGTGAAACATAACGGAACTGAATCTTAAAGAAGGGACACTTTTTTCTTTTTATACGTTTTATTTTTTCATGAAAGAGCTCTCATTTTTTGTATCTTATTTTTATAACACTGGAAATTGTCTTTGGTCCATTGACTAAATTAGGGAATCCATCTCTCTGAACCTAGAGAGAATGTAGAAGTCCATAGTGTGCCACTCTCAGGCAGACGAGGCGCTGCACGAGACAGCTTGCCAGAGACAGCTGTCATATGCATATCTAAAAGATCTCCTGACACTTGCACGACTTTGATGCATGCACTTGCACGCATATCATCGTGATGATCCCACCTGCTGTGTTCCCAGCTGGATGCTATGCTTTGTTCCACTGGCTGTCATGCTCTCTGCGCTGGACACTGCATATATAAAATAATAATTTCGTAGCAGATTAATCATTTTCTCTGCAAGTTGGGTGCTGAAAATGGCTCAGATCACTTCCTGAATCACAGAGGACTGCTTCAGCCAGAGCCATTCCAGTGCATGCGCTGAACGAGCTGGAGAAAGCATTTGGAGCTGTCTGAAAAGGCAATTATTTGTCATTTATATTGTCATGGCTTGGTAAAACAGTTGCATGTTCTTTCCTTCTTGTGTGCAGCTGTAAAAGTATGTTTATGACAGATTTAACATCTCGTTCTAATTGTTCAGATGCGTTGTGCTCTGATGCGGTGTGCTGACGCAACCACTCGCTCTGTTCACTTCTTTACTCGACGAGCTGCATGTAGTGTTGGTGAGCAGATCTTGCCACGTTGTATGACATTTATGCGTGAAAGATTTTTTGATGTTTTGCTGCAAACAATTATGATGTGCGATGAAGACAATGTCCAACTTGACAATTCAATGTACTTTCCCATATGGATACATTGGATACATCTGACTTCCTGCAGTCTGACAAATTTTTGCACATTGAGCTTGTTCTGGCAGACACCTCAAGATGTGTGCTAAATATACACTAACATGCCTCATTCATATAAATATCATCCCAGTAAAACACACTATTTATGTGATCTTCTAATCAGTCTCTCTAAAACTGTGCAGGCTGTTTCCCAATTTCCTACTTTCCCCTCTGCCTGTCAATGTTCTGCCTGCCATGTCACTGCTGCAGCCTCACCCTGCCTCCACCCCAGCATCTATCTGTGGGCTCTGACTGGGAAAAAAATGTATTTCTAATCATCACTCCCTCATATCGGAAGCAAGCACTGGAGGGAGGTGATGATAATCAGAATTCATCCGCCAAACTCAAAACTATATGACATAGCAGAAATAAATAGTCTTCCTCTCCATGAGTGGTCTGACTGAAGTATAATGGGCTTCATGTATCAACGTTGCATACGGCGATATTTGAGCGTATATGGGGTGTATGCCAAAACAGCTGCGCTACTTGGCATTTATCAATGTGGTTGTTGGCGTACACTGCGCTGAAAATATGCACCAGGTCGAGAGGTGGCGTAAATTATACACCAAAATGAACCAGCGCTGGAATCCACATAAAAATGAAGATGATCAACATGATAAACAGTGCCATTATACAAATCAATGCATATGTTACATAAATAACACTTTCCTGATTATACTACATAATAAATACAAATCCCGCCTTTGCGTGATTGTTATGGAGCACGATCCGTGGCCACAGCGCTGACTGCAAAGAAAGCGCTGCTCGCCTTTTTCTCCAGACTTCGAGCCTGGAGCCAGAGCAGCGCTGAGCTTAACTTTATGTGGTGTGATCGTTTTAGACTATGAAATTGATAATAATAACTGTAGTTTCATCATTCCCTTAATTCGCCCGTGCTGCAACCAGGTTTTGTCGTCTCCATTCGGTTGTCACAATAAAATAAATACAGAAATACATTTAAAAAATAAAGAAATCTGACAGATTAGGCGTCTTATTAATTGAGCGAGCAAATATCCACATGTCAAGAATTATTGACATGTAAAAAGAGAATACAGTGGTCCCTCGCTATAACGCCATTCACCTGTCGTGGCCTCAGAGTCTCGCGGAGTATTAGTCCAATTTTGCATGCCTTTTTTTTTACAGTGTTCTGTGTTCTGCGTATCTGTTTATAAGAATCTTGTTGCCCAGAAGAGAAAAAAGCGCCAACAACTACTCATAACTGTGTTTGTCACTCGGACACAAACACCTGCAGCCAGGTGTGAGTGGAAAAAGGCGCAGCGTCAGGATGCAGAGGCCCGATATGTGAAATACTGGTGAGTCACTATGAATAATTTCTTATGTGTCCGACCTCATTTGTTGAACATTAAAATTAATTTGTTAGTTCTAAATGCCATCATAATTATTTATAGGAAAATGTTCTATTTTTATTTCTCAAACAAATGTTTGGGCCTGAAAACAGTTTGGTATTATTTTCCTACTAAGGTTTGAACTTTGAGAGTGTTTACACATGAGAGAAAAGTGAGAAAATGTTCATGCCTGATTGAGAAAGTGTATAAACTGTGTAGTGAGGGGTTTTACAGCTTTGAAACGTCTATAATAATTGTAAAAAATAACGCTGACTACGTCACGGTTTCGCGTATTATGGGCTATTTTTTAGAACGTAACTCCAGCGATTAATGAGGGACCACTGTAACACTTTATTGATTATATACCACAAAACAATTGATACGACAGCCGCTTTTGATGCTCTATTGGCACGTGTCGTGATTGGTGGAGTTCTTTTTCATTGCCATCTTCCCGGCTACCATGTCGTAAAATGAGAGTGTGTCTGAAGCGGAGTCTGAATATTTATGGGCGTGTTTATTATAATTACGATCGTTTCCACCCGCCGCATTTATCAAGATCACGTCAGGCATACGCCAGAAATGGGCAGGTGCACACTGCTTGATACATGTCACAGCGACTTTGGTGTATTTCAAGTTTACACCGTAAATTTACGCCACAAGTGCGCAACATTGATACATGAGGCCCAATGGGATTATATATAAATAAACAAGTAGGGAGCAGTCCAGTCTCTTCTTGGATATACTGCATTTGAGGAGTACAGATGTTGGTTGCAGTTGTGGTAGTCTCTGTGATATGCTGCAGTGCCATATGCCATGTGCGCTGTCGGCATGGCATTTTAAGGGCACTCTGCAATAGAGGCATAAAGGTGGATGGGCCAAAGGTCTCACAAGCTAATAAAATGAACATTTCTCCAGGATGAGCTGTGATATTTCAAGTAGGAAAATCAAATGAGCAGTTATTATTAAGATTGCCATATGGCAGGCAGCTTGATGAGAGCAAATACAACGCTTACTGACACAAAGTGTGTAAGTTGGCTGAGCCCGTGGTGCATGGGTGTTGCCAGAGCTCTTTGTGCCCAAATGAAATCTCAAATTCAAGTTTTAATGACAACCTCCTCATGCGTTATCTCCAAGTCTGTCATCATGGAGGAGTGCTAAAATTTCATGAATAGACAGTTCCACAGCTGAAAAAAATTATCACTGTAAATCACTGTCCCTATAGTGGAAAACTATGTCAGGAGCCCCTGAGTGTTATGGAGAAAGACACCCAAGATTATTTGATTTTTGAGACGTGACCACAAAGAGTTACACAATAAAATCACCAGTGTTAAATTAAAGGGTCCCTGCCACGCCATGACGTTTTTACATATTCTTGAAGAATAAAAAAGCTTTTTCCACATGTTGTCTTTGTTTTTTTTTACCATAAAATTACATTGAACAAGGATTTAGGTTTCGTTACTCATCTGAGAATTTGAATTTTCCGCCTCCGAGTTGACCTACTTTTTCGCTGCGACAGATGTGACGTCATTCGAGTAAATGTTTCGCAGCACCGCTCTGTTTACCAATATGGCAGACATGGACAGCAAAGGCATAGTGCGTGATTATAGCGAAGATTTAAGTGACATATCGATTGTTTTTGAAGAAGATGAGGAAGTTTCTGATGAAGATATTAACGATGTAAATAATGAGCGGCTCCAAACCGTGTATGTTCCAGCCGAACACAACAGAAAGAGGATGTGAAGCTGCAGCTGACAGCAGCAGCGTTGAGGAGGACGATATAAGCTGCTGAATGGTTTGTTCACTCACCACTTTCTAATAAATGATCATTTATTCCTGGCACGGTGTGTTTGTGTATGAAAAAAAATGATTCGAGCAGCACAGCATGCTTAAGTTCAGGAGTTTGTTCTAAAATCACTGAAAATAAAGTTTCTGTACATTCTGTATATATTTAATAATTTATGTCAGCTTTTTGTGATTGCTAATTCTTCACTTTTTATTCAAAGCAAATGATTGCAAATCTTTATCTGAAAAGCTTTAGACACAATTTCAATTTATTTTCATTTATATAGCGCCAAATCACAACAGAGTTGCCTCAAAGCATTTCACACAGGTAAGGTCTAACCTTACCAACCCCCAGAGCAACAGTGGTAAGGAAAAACTCCCTCTGAGGAAGAAACCTCAAGCAGACCAGACTCAAAGGGGTGACCCTCTGCTTGGGCCATGCTACAAACATAAATTACAGAACAATTCACGGACGAATATACAAGAAATGCTATTGGCGCACAGGACAGGAGGATCGCCAACACGAATACAACTCCCATCTCTGGATGGAGCTGCACCTTAAACAGAGAGAAAAAACAGAATCAGGCATCAGAAAGACAAAAAAATACTGTATAATTTGCCAGCATTAAACAAGAAAAACAGAGAAGTACTAAGGTGATCGCAGGCCACTAGCCCTAAACTTCACTAAAAGACCCAGAATTTAGGTAAAGTTGAGGCCGCTGCCCGCTCCAATTACTAATAAATGAATTAAAAGAGTAAAAAGCGTAAAACAAAACTGTACCAGTATGCTAGCCATATGAAAGGGAAAATAAGTGCGTCCTAAGTCTAGACTTGAAAATCTCCACAGAATCTGACTGTTTTATTGATGCAGGGAGATCATTCCACAAAACAGGGGCACGATAAGAAAAAGCTCTGTGACCCATAGACTTTTTATTCACCTTAGGGACACAAAGTAGTCCTGCACCCTGAGAACGTAAAGCCCAGGCCGGTACATAAGGTTTAATTAGGTCAGCTAGGTAGGGAGGTGCCAGTCCATGAATAATTTTATAGGTTAGTAGCAGAACCTTAAAATTTGATCTCACTGGGACAGGAAGCCAGTGAAGGGATGCCAAAATGGATGTAATGTGGTCGAACTTTCTGCTTCGTGTCAAAAGTCTGGCTGCAGCATTTTGAACCAATTGGATACCCCTAATGCTAGATTGCGGTAAACCAGAAAATAGAACATTGCAGTAGTCCAATCTAGAAGAGATAAATGCATGGATCAGGGTCTCAGCATCAGCCATAGACAGGATGGGACGAATCTTCACTAACATTTAGGAACAGATCCAGAAGTTAAAGACCCAAATGGGATGGGGGGAAAAGATTACTAAATAAAAGAAAATTTTACTTCTATATCTGTTGTCAAATTTTATCAGGCATAATATTGTAGAAACATGTTTATGCTAAATGGAGACTTTCCTGTCTAAAATACACATACAGAACATCTGTAATCATAAATTGTATCACATCTAATCTACTTTGAATGAACAGAATTCTGAACAAAAAACAGGCCATTCAGTTTACATGCATATGTATATTTGGAAAACACAAAAATGTCAATGTTCTGTTTTTTTCAGGTGCTCATGTGAACACAGTCAGCCGATGCCACTCGTGATCGAGTCTCCTTCTCATAACAGTGTCAGCTTTGCAGGTAAGTTGTCTATGTTATCTCAATAACACCCTAACTTTAAAACAGCATTTTTTTTAATGTATATAAGCTATTTTTTTATTAATTTTGTTTTAATTTCTCTTTTAGGACTTTGGTGGCAACCCTTCATTTGAATGAAAATGCAGGGAGACAACAAAAGCAGACAAAGCAAGAGAGACCAAGGTTCAGAATACGTATACTTTCCTTAGTGGAAAAGAGGAGGATTCACAGTGAGAAAGTTAGCCACATATCCAACATGTGATATGTGGAAAATGAAAAAAACAAAACAAAACAAAACAGATTATTTGTATATTTTTATATAGCGTGATAAAGTGAATAAAAATACAATTTCACATAAGTTTCACATTGTTTCATTCAAATGAGAAGTGTTTTACAATTTGTTAAAAAACATTTTATTCAGTCTATATGAGCGACAGCAAAAGAGGTTCTTCAGATCTGCAAAACACCAAACTGACCAGAAATCCCCACCAATGATCCTCCTCCACTGAGCAGCCAATGTGAACGGACAAAGCTGAGGCTGATGCTGCCAGGTACCACCAATGAGCCCAACCCCTCACTCCAGAGGAGGAAACTGGAAGCCAGTATAGTCGGATGATGGTGATGGAAAAGTACTCCTTATTTTCAATACAACACAAGCTGGTAGTGGCACCCTTCTGTGCCTTCCCAAGTGTCCCCAGCACAACCACACAAATTGCCGATATGCGATATGATGATACTTTCTGCAACAAAAAAATAGCAAGGATTTATGTTCAAAACAACAGTTCATTCTTTCTATATTTGAATATTTTTTACTTTTTTCTATAAACCATGTAAATGAAACTTTCTAACTTTCCTCAGATTGAAGAGGAACCATGCAGGTTATGTCTTGGCCATGGAACATCTGACCAGCTCGTCACTCTCACAAGGATCCTAGAGGGGGCCTGGGAGTATGCCCATTCAGTCTACATGTATTTTGTGGACTTGGCGAAGGTGTATGATCGGGTACTGTGGGAGATACTGTGGGAGGTGCAGTGGGAGTATGGAGTGAGAGGGGCCCTTCTCAGGGCCATCCAATCTCTGTACTCACAAAGTGAGCGTTGTGTCCGGGTTCTCTGCAGTACATCAGGCTCGTTTGTGGTGGGTGTTGGCCTCTGCCGGGGCTGTGCCTTGTCACCTACCCTGTTTGTGATATTTATGGTCAAGATATTGAGGCATAGTTGAGGGGAGGAGGTTTGGTGGGCTTAGGGTCTCATCACTGCTTTTTGCAGATGATGTGGTCCTGTTATGGCTGGAACTAAAACAGAAATGGATGGACTTAAAAATGGGAGTCTGAGGTGCAAAAGCAAATGAGGACTGATTGCACAGATAATGCTGAACTGAAATATAGAGTGAATATAGAGTGAATGTTACTGAGACTGAATCTCTATACTCATTTCTGTTTGTGTACCTGTGTGTCCTGAGCTGTCCCTCCAGACATTTGAGATGCCAGGATATCAACAATTAATTCAACAAATAATTCAACCGTTGTATCAAGATATCTCTCTTTAGATACATAGAGATATGACCATCCCTCTCACACTATATGGAGTTGTACATTGGTTGAATTCTTTGCTGAATCAGTTGATGAAATCCTAGCATTGCAAATTCCTAGAAGGTCTGACTGAAGTGTAGCGGGAAGAATGTTTTATGATATTTTGAAATTATCACTTGTGGATAATTTTACCTCGAATAATGGGGGCACCACCTATGACTGAATGATATTATAACAAGGTTATAATATCACTGATTTTAGGGTCAGTCAATAGGAAATATTAAAATCAGTCTCTAATCTTACAGTAGTAAGTTATACAGGTCAAGTCAGACCCCCTCTGTAAAACCATATAAAATCACAGACAGCTTCATGCGTTTAAAACATTTATTTAACTCAGTCAGGAGTTAAATAACAGAGCATATCACACTAAGCAATTTGATGATGACGAAGTTCAGTGAGCAATGACGTTTATGTAGTTTGGTTTAGTTGCGGGAATTTAAGAATGAATTTCATCCTAATCAGCAGGGAATTTACTTTGGTATTTATTAACATGAGATATTGTTAATGACTGGGAATAGAGTTAAATATTGTTAAAATATGCTTAGTTCTGATACCAAACCCAGGTCTTACTTGATGCACAGTGCAGATCGGTCTCCGTGAGGTCAGATGCTGGGAATCATCTCGTTTTAAGGTTGATCCATCCGTCGTCACAGCTGCTTCAGGGACCTTGACAAAGAGACTCTGCCGGTTACAGCACCCGGTTTCGTTGGTTACCGGGAACACTTTCCATTGTTAGGCTGTGACTTGCGGAGGCGGTTCAAAACGCTACACAACCCGGATGACCTGGATGTTTTTATCTCTGCAGCGCTTGTCATTTGGGATCGTCACAATAAATATTTGAGTGTCTTTATTCTCTATTCGCCAAAAAGCAAAACTTTGTCTTTCGTCGTCATCTTTGGAAGCCGGGTCAAATCAAAACTCAATACAAAAATAGTTGACTTTGTAAGAAAAATTTTCATGAGAGGAATTTGGAGTTTAAGAGGAAAAAGGATTTAATTTGAAAAATCGTCAAAGGTAGTTAAATGTGCCTGCACGTTTAACTTTACAAAAGTTGAGTAAAAGTTATCTGTAGAAAAAAAAGGAAAAAGTAATTTTCTTGTTGGCGTGTACAAACAAGAAATAAGTTTAAACAACACGTGGTTGCAGACAAAGGGTCATAAAAATTTGGATGGCTGAGGCGGCGTCTAGACCCAAGAAAAGATGAAGAGAAGAGAAGAGCGTAGCGTAAGAGGAGAGTGATTCCCCAGGGGCCGCATGCTTTTAAAGGGTTAAAAGCTCCACCCCCAAGAATTCTGGGTACTGTAGTTTTTCTCTGCGTGTCTTTGTCAAGTTTTCTAATGAATCAATGCCTTCTTTCCTAAATTCCTGCTTAGAAAACATGCAAGTACTGTATTGCAAAACTCTAGTAAACACAATTTCCTTAGAACTATCACACAACATGATTATATATGAAAAAGCACATTGGATAAACTTTCTACAGTCTATGATCAGAGCAAAAATGCAGGATATATATAAATTCCATGTGTGAGATTAAATGATCACGGTTAGTTTTTTCTTTTCCTCTTTGTTTTCTGGTTACAGCAACAAAGTACATTTTTTTTTATGTGGTTACAACTTTATAATACTGTACAAGTTAGTTACATGCCCTTCCCCAATTTGTAAACAAGGGGTCATTCTTGCTCCACGGACTTGGGAAGGCTGGTTTTTGGATTTCATCATAAAACATGAAATCTGTTAATCTGCAGCCGATTTTGACCAGAGGAACTTCATTGTGATCGCAGTGTTGAGGGTAATCCTTCTGTTGTATGGTTTTATAGGAATTGCGCTGTAAAGACATAGAACACCTGGTTATACCATCTTGATCGGTATTGATGTATCTGCGTGCCCACAGAGCAAAGCCGAGGGTAGTTAGGTAACCGGTGATTGTGGCTACGAACAGCAGGGTGTCAGGAGTGGACCAAGCACATGATAGGGCTTGGTATGGTCTGAGATCTTGATTTCGAATCTCTTTCAAAATTTTATCTATCAGGGCCATGTCGATGACCTGAGAGGCTTCATACTGGATTTTCTCCAGTGTTTGTTGGTCTAGTTCGATAGCTGTTTGGTTATAAAAGTCAGACACTTCAGTGGCTCCTTTGTATTGGTTGGGATGTAGGTGGTAGAGGGATACCTCACCAATGCGGAGCAGGGCGTTTTCGGGTACTGTGACCCACAAGGTCTTTCTAGGGAGCTCGATACGAGTTGATGTTTCATGACGGCTGTACACTAGTGGGGCTGATTTTTCAGGGGTGTTGACTAGCCAGTGTTGTCTCACTATCTCTACCTGAGTGTCTGTGACCTGACGGAATGGTGTGATGGTTGTTGGACAGCGATTCGCCCCGGTGAGGGTTTTGAGGCCACAGATGCCGGCAGTGTCGTCCCGAATTAAGGGTTTGCTGGGACACAGATAATGGATATCCTTAGTGATGGTGCATATTTTGAGATTCGGCACTAAGTATAGATCAGGATTAGCGTCATTGAAAGCCACCACGGGTGGTGTGTGGATTTTGAGGTGATTGTCTCCTTGCCAGAGACCTACATTCACAACACTCTTGAGCTTGTACATGCTTTCGGTAGTGACAATAGGGAGGTTAATTACAAATGCCATTTCCAGATCCTCTGGATCTACATAGATTGGAATTGAGCTTCCCAATGCGTACGCGAGGTGAGCTTGCAGCAGCATGACTATGCTATGGGTTGCGGACTCTAGAAGTTGGTGGACCAGGGTTAAAGGGACAATGTAGGGTGGAATCCTATCGACATCGGGGCTGTCAATTGAAGATCTGACGTCCCTGGTCATGTCCGCCATGAGCATACTTAACATCTGTGTGTGTGCATAGTCTTCCTGCAACACTGACAATAGTTGGTCAAGTACGCCCACGGTCTTTTTGAGCATGTTGGTATGGGTGTTAAGGATTACCACGGTGTCTTGTACGGTTTGTCCGATGGTCTCGAGACCTTCTCTTTGTAAATTAAGCTGAGCCTGTATTTCAGGGATTACCTCTTGAAGCTCGCTAACGTGTTTCTTTACTGCTGTCATTGTGATGTGTTAACGGTGTTAACTGCTGATAAGCCAAAACTGCCATTAGCAGACCTCCAATGAACCTCTTCTCTCTTTTGTTGAGTCCACTCAGTTCTGCTTTGTGTTACCGTGAACTTCTCCATCTGGCGTAGCATGTTGACTATATCTGCCTCAGCATGCTTCAGGACAGACTTGGTCCACCAGCTACCTGCCCAGGAGACCAGGTTTACTGTCGTGCTGGTGAAGTTGGCCCTGTACACTTCTGTGGGGTTGAGCCTGAAGAACACCCTCTGTGTGTGCAAACGGCAGTTAGTTATCAATAGGTCGGGCTGGTCCTTTCGGACGATGCCCGATTCTGGTCCGAATTCAACCACGTCTGAGGAGGTGTTGGCGACGGTTGCGCCGAGGAGCAGCAGGATCACGAGCCAGGTCATCCTGGCAAATACAACAAACATGGTGAGAAATTTGTCTTAGAATGGTTATAGATTTTCTTTTTCCTTTCTGGCTTATAGCACAGAGTTTGAATTATCTGACTGATTCTCAATTAGGGTGTTAGGCTGTCACTTTTGGGGCTCACCCCCACTATGGTGGTGTTGGTGAGATCACCTGAGTTGTTTTATTTGTCCTGTTGGAAGTTAAAATTATTCTGATAATTTGTCTCGATCGTGGTAGATCAATTGTTTGGGATGCGGCAGGTGTCGATATTCCTTCTTTGCGTCCTCTCGACCTAATGAGTGGGTTTTTACATTCTATCGGCAACTGTGCATCCCCAGTAAGTCCCATGGGGGTTTTGTGTGGCTTTATTTGGTTGCGGTGTACCCACTTGAAAACTGGTTCTCTTTGAACTTTGCTGACCCTGATTTGGTATACGACGGCAGAGAGTTTGTCAGTCACCAAATACGGTCCGGTCCAACGGGGTAGCAATTTGCAAGTCAGCCTGGTTGTTTTCTGGCCGGGTTGCCCAAATGAGTAGTACCACACCTTGTGCCCCACTTGTATCTCATGGTGGGACGCCTTCTGATCATAGTAGGCTTTTCGACCTTCTGCACTTTTGTCAAGTGTTTTTGAGCAAAGGAGAAAGTGGCTTTCAGATGTTCAGTCAGGTTCGTCATGTATTGTTGAGCCATGCACACTGTTGCAATGTTTGCCTCCCCTGTAATCATTTGGAAAGGGGAGAACCCCGTTGATTCGTGAGGGGTTCATGAGGATTCACATCCCAGTCTCTGTGGTTATCTGACACATATTTGCGCAGGATGGTCACCACAGTTCGGTTGTCCCTTTCTACCTGTCCTGATGACTGAGGGTGGTAGCTGATGTGGAAGTTTGCCTTTACCCCCAGCACTTGCCAGAGTTTTTGCATGACTTCACTGGTGAAGTGGGTGCCTCTATTCGAGTTTATGCGGATAGGTATTCCAAATCATGACAAGATGTGATGCATCAACAAATAGGCTGTCGTCAAGGCTGTATCGTTCGGAGCCGGTAGACATTCCAGCCATTTGGTGACGTCACATGTGACAGTGAGGAAATATTTGTTTCCTCTTGCAGACTTCGTGAGGGGTCCTACCCAGTCAATGGAAAGAAATACCCCTTTTCTGTAAGGGAGCTCTGTGAATCGCGTTCACAGGTTGGAATTGGCAACAGACCAAGCAGCCTTTGATGTAATCATTCACATCCTTCTGCATTTTTGGCCAATATGCCACCTGTCGTATCGCATTATATGTTGCTTTCGTTCCTCTGTAACCTGCGCATGCTGAGTCGTACCCGTGCATCAACATCACCCCCCCAGAAGTTATGAGGAACCACTAACGCAGGTGAAGGGAGATCCTCGAAAGCACAGAACAAGATGCCACAGAGCACTTGTAGGTTATCTCGGATGTGGTACAGCTGTTTCAAATCAGGGACGGAAGCAAAATCATCCTCAGTGAGTGGGTGAACTTGAGGATCAGTGAGGTGTAGCACCATTTTGTTTATGGCCGGATCCAGAGCCTGGAGTGAAGCCAGGTCAGAGTCAGAGAAAGCTGGAGCGACCCAGGCTGTTGAATTCTTTGTCTTGGCCTGGTTGATAATTAATTTCGACAATGACGTTTTGTCCGCCCAGGCTACTCGACCGGGGTGCGAGATCAGCGTCAGCGGGGTGGACGTCCGGATGGAGGCAGTGAGCGGCTAGACGAATCTCCTCGCCACCGGCTTAAACAGCCTTTGTGCAGCCCTGCCGGGTAATACCCGTGGAGACATGAAGGTCGGACCCCAGAGACGGAGAGCTGGGTTTATATATATATAAAGCGGGATCTGACACGTGGCGCCCGAACAGGGACCTGACGAAGTGTAGTCGGGTCCGAGGAAGAATCCTGGCCAAAGGACAGTCTTTTGCCATTGGATAGGTGGAAAGCCCCTGGGTGGATCACCAAGGGAGACAGTGTTGTGGAGAGTGTCGGCTGATGGCCTGTATAGGTCCAGTAACGGCTTGAAACACATCTGTTTTCCAGAGAGGTGAAAATTTGGAGGCGACCACCAGAAGGACGAAGTAAAGACAACTGGAGTAAGTATCCCAGGGAGCTGGGATCAAGGACGAGAAGCAGACGTGTCACTGCTGGATCGTCTGAACTGGGATGAGAAGCAGACGTGTCACTGCTGGATCGTCTGAACTGGGACGAGAAGCAGACGGAGATAGCCTGCTAGATCGTCACGAAACGACGAGGAAGGGAAGCAGACAAGGGAGCCTGCTGGATTGGATCGTCAAAGAGAGCAGGTATGAGAGTATACCATGCAAAATGGTGATCTACAAGAGAGAGTAGGATCATCAACCCGTGAGGTTCCTGAGGGGAGAAGCGGGAAAAGGAGCAGCTGATTTGGAGTTAACCTCTGGAATTAGCGCTGAATAGCCAAGTAGTCTGTCACTCATCCCTGACTCAAGGCGCCAAGAGAGGCTTTGAGAGGCAGACGACTCGAGACGACAAGGACCATAGCTGAAGTCAAGGAGACGACAGTGGTGGAATCGACAATCTCAGCAACCGAGAGAATAAAGAGAGGATAATCATTACAAAACAGTAAGGTTAGTGTTAAAAACAAGCAGTAAAAATATGGCTGAAGAAGAGTCAGGACCTGTAGCAACCCCTGAATCCGAACCAGACAAGGAAAAAGGAGTGAATATTCAGCCACACAGAGTGGTATTGTATGGACGAGGATATGATTTTTGGGCAGAAACAGTTCAAAAATATGTCAGAGATCAAAGTGTAGAAACTGATGAAGAAAGTTTCAAAGAAGCTATGGCAGAAACAATACGCACATTAGGGATATATTATCCAGGTCAGCATAAAGAGGGGCAGATCCTGGCTGTTTTGAAAAGCCCACCAGTCCCAAAGGACAAGACGGGGACCAGAGAGTGGCTTGAGTGGTGGTGCAAAATTCTCGAAGAAGGGTGGAAAAGAGGACAAATCACCACCTTAATAAGTCCTGAGAAAAGTTATTACCCCGTAGTAAAAATGACAGCTGGGTTGTTGGGAGTAGAGACGGTCCTGGTTGATGTTAAGGCAAAAGCAGCGTCCGTATATGCCGAATTTAAGTCCATGGCAGAACGACTAAAAGGGGTAGGAAGAATGCTTAAGGAACAATATCCTACAATAGAAGATGGGAATGGAAGTCAGATCCTCGACACTGGAGACGAGAGCAAGATGGATTCCCAGGCCAACTCCGAACAAAGTGATGAGGAAAACAAGCCAGAGGAAAGTGAAGATGAATTGACATCCCAGGGAGGTCCTAATTCTGGAGTAAATGGTCAAGAATATAAAAGCCCGGACCAGCTCCTCACAAGCTTTGACCCAGAGTGGCAAAAATTGCCCTTAGGAAGTGTGAGAGGAACAACCTCAACAGTTAAAAAACATATAGTTGTGCTGCTGTGGACGTGGACTGCTGGGGGGTTCCCATGGTGCACTGTTTCTTTCTCTTTTTGCTCTGTGTGCACCACTCTGCATTTGGTCATTGGTGGTCGGTCTCTGCTCCCCTCCACAGCATGTCTTTTTCCTGCTTCTCTCCCTCGGCCCCGGCCGGTCCCGGCGGAGGACTGCCCCTCCCTGGGCCTGGTTCTGCTGGAGGTTTCTTCCTGTTGAGGGGGGGTTTTTCCTTCCCACTGTAGCCAAGTGCTTGCTCACAGGGGGTCGTTTTGACCGTTGGGGTTTTACATAATTATTGTATGGGATTGCCTTACAATATAAAGCGCCTTGGGGCAACTGTTTGTTGTGATTTGGCGCTATATAAAAAAATTGATTGATTGATACAGAACGCCTGATTGAGCAGGAGAAAAGACGAAGAAGCCTTCAGGGAGTATCTGGACAGATATTCCGTCAATCGCCGGAATGTGGGCCCAGAAGCTTGGGGCAGCTTAAATCTGAAGAATGTGCTCCCGGACCGAGTTACCATAGTAAAGAGGAAGGGCGCTCACAGGAAATCTTTAGAAAATCTAAAGCAAAAACCCACCATGTATATGTTGAATCTGATTACATGGAGGACTTGAACCCTATGCCCGAAGGAACGAAAAAGATGGTGACCCAAGATGGAGGACGGGCATATCATTATTTTGGCAGTCCTTGGGATATAGATGGAGATAGTCTCATTGTCTTCACAAATCACAAACTGAAAATTGCCAACCGAAAATTCCGAGCAAAACTCAAGGAGAAGGCAGGCAAAGAATACCAAGAGGAGGAAGGGGAGAAATATGGAGGGAAAATCGATGGTGATAACAAGCGCACCACGAATGAATTATCATGCTCTCATACATGTGCCCTTTGAAAGCTACCCAGGGAGAGAAAATTCAATTGAATACACGGAGAAAATGTTGAAAACTCTGGGAATAGCTATTGATTTGGGCAAAGAATGCCAGCATCGGTGAGTGGTGATATGTGTGGACGGATTACGATCTGGACAAATGACATGGGAAGAGGCAGAAAAGGTTGCCATGGCAGCCGTGAACCTACACATGCGTACCCCAGGAGTATGGGGATCAATGAGAGAGATTGTGGTGGTCACTAGCAATGAGCAGGAGCAAGATCGAGTGAGAAGGGCACTTGAAGCGGTGAACCTAGGACCAAATAGAGCAGGTCCAAAGAAGAGTGCAGTTGGAGCAAGTGGAGTGGCAACTAGTCCCCCGTTAGTGATGCAGCCCATTTCCATGGCGACAAGTGAGAAAAGGTCAGCACATGCTGTGGGAGTGCAGCAATTAAGGATTAAAACCCCACGACCAACATTAAAACAAGTTGCAAGTGGGCTCCAGACTACCATACACCCGACAGGCTCCCAATCACGGATGAAAGAGCCTTTCCAGGCTCCTCCACCGGATAATGGAGAAGAGGATCCTATATTCATTCCTTTACCAGTTGGAAATATTGAAGCAACTGGGTCACCCCGAAAGTCAGAACAAAACGGGGACCCACAACCACAAGACCCATGTCCTCCCCATGAATCTGATATGGATGAGGACCAGGAAAGAGAGTCTGAAGAGGAGATCAATCCACAAGACTCAGAAGAGGATGAACCGCTATCTGTGGTAGGAGAAAGAGAAGTCTCATGCCCAGAACTACGAACTGGACGCTACAGAGGACGAAAGAAAGAAGTTGGGGTGTATAATGTGCGTGTAGCCTCTGAGAGAATAGCAAGAGATGTCAGAGTCAACCCAGTGGAGACCCGAGATAAGCGACAAACCTACGCTCCAGAAGTTGGACAAACTGGGTATGACATCCCAGAAGAGTGGATAGAGCGACAAGATGAAAAGAAAACTCTCGAGGTAACAGCTACTGTTGGAGAGTGGGCTAATATCTAATGTGGCCTTTTTATCCTACATTAACTGCCTGTAAAGAGTTAACAAATAACTTCAGAGTCGCCTAGTTAGGCGTTGCCCATGATGTGATGTTGAGAAAACTAAAAACAGCAGCTTTACGCTGGTCACGGCAAGTGTTGAGAGAAACCAATGAAGAAAATCTGGATGATGAGGGAGAAACAATTCCACTATCGTCAGGATTACAAACGAGCCTCCCAAATCAGAACTTTCCTACTGGATCCAGAGAGCAAAGTCTGCCAGCAATTCAAGCTGAAATTCAAGCAGACGGCAGGGAATTCCGTGAATTCAAGAAATTAAAGATGCTGGTGAGAGAGAAAGAACCAAATGAAGACCTAAAGGACTATTTGAAAGAAGTGTGGCCCCTTATTGACAGAGCTTCAAACAGTGAAGAGGGTAAATCTATGTGGCTAGCCCAAGTTACCAGTCAACCCATCAGTCGGGGTGAACCAGCACGAAACCATTATGCCAGGTTAGTGTTGGAAAATCCTAACGATGAAGATTCCCATATTGCTCGAGCTAAAGCTGGACTAGACAAAGGTCAAACATTGGTTCAAGTTTGGCATGGGCTGAAACAGACGATTTTGCCACAATGCTATGTTAGGGCACTGAGAGAGGTCACTAAAGGAAGAAGAGGAGATTTAACCTTTGTGAAAATGCCCATAGATGGCACTACAGTCCCACAAATGGATGCGGTGGTAAAGAGCTGGGATTTGGAGCAGCAGTTCTATGAAGAAAAGAGGAAGAAGGAGAGCACCCCGAAATCAGGACAAAAACCGGGGGGAGTGGAGAAAAGAAATTCAGTGCCTAAACCATCATCTCCTCAGTCACATCAAACACCACAGAGGAATAATCAAAGACCTCCAGCTGGACAATGGAGCTCTCGGCCGAGAGGTCCACCACCTCCACCACCACAATCGCGACCTACACCTACACCTCGTAGTGGTGGCTATCTCCCTAAAGAGGAGTATGACAAATTAACTCCAGAACAAAGAAAAACCCTCCAGGAAGTCCGCCAGGCTACAGCGGCGGCTGGAGGGCAAAAGAAGTAATGGCTTCGGAGGCGCGGGTCACGCTAGACCATGCCTACTGGGAAGGGGACGATATCTACACTGATGTGGATGGAGAACCGTACCTGGTAGACACGGGAGCAGAGGTGTCCATGACCCGCAGAGACCTCGTTACCATAGGATACCTATTGATCCAGTATGCAAATGGGGCAACGGAGAGAACACCATTTGGAATATGGAAGGGGATAGTTTGGTTAAAAGGCCCCTTTAATTTGATATCAGTCAGGGATTTGAAAGAATTGCATCGGCCCAAAAGACTTCGAACTCTAATAAAACGACAAGTGAAAAAATTACACGCAAGAGTTGTACGAATGGGTATAACTCCAATTGGAAAGAGTCCAGTAAGCTGGTACAAAGAAGTGGATGTATCGGCTGTCACAGAAGAAAAAATTGAAGAAAGTGATTTCTCTGAAGCAGGGAAAGAAAAATTGAGGAAAATTATCTCCGAAGCTGAAGTAGCACGATTTAAAAATGATTGTGGAGATTTGGGGACTAAACACATTCATGTCATCGAAGGAGGAGTACATCACCAGTGCGACAATATCCCTTGAACCCTGGAGCGGTTGAGGGAAATGGATAAAATAGTAAAAGAATTGGAAGCTTTGGGGATCATTCGAGTGGAATTGAATCCGATCACTAACAGCCCCATCCAAGCAGTTAAGAAGCCAGAGTCGGCAGGAGGAGGCTGGAGACCCGTAATCAACTTCAAGGCTCTTAATCGACGAACAATAGCCAATAGAGCGAGTCTGATAAATCCCCAAGGAGCACTGAAAACTCTCCAAATTAAGAAATACAAATCATGCATTGATCTGGCAAATGGATTCTTTTCCCTGCGATTAGCAAAACAGTCACAAGGGAAAACAACATTCACACATAAGGGGAAAAGTTATGTGTGGCAACGACTCCCGCAGGGATACAGAAATTCACCAAATGTGTTCCAAGCAGCAGTAATGGAAATATTGAAAGATCTGGGAGTAACAGTCTACATCGATGATGTGTTTATCGCAGATGATGATGAAAATGAACACCTAATGCGGCTGCAAAGGTGATACAAAGGCTCACAGAAGCTGGATTAAAACTCAACCTGAAGAAATGTCAGTTTGGACAATTCAAGGTTAACTATTTGGGATTCCAGGTATCATCAGACTTGGGACTCTCAGAAGTATACCGAGAAAAATTGAGTCAGATTAAACCACCTCAATCTGAGAATGACCTACAGAAAATATTGGGACTGTGTAACTATGTGAGAGATCACGTTCCACACTATCAGAAATACGCAAAGCCCCTTTATGCTCGTCTCAAGAAGAAACCTAATGGACAAGAGCAAAAGCAATGGATTTGGACAGCTACAGATCAGGATTGCTTGGAAAAGCTAAAGAAAGCTATTCAAGACGCAGTTAGGCTGCAGCCGCGTAGTCTGACTACTTGTCTGCTAGCCGAAATAAGCTGTGAAGAAGAGGATTCGGTGGTAAAAGTGAGCAATGAAGGAGGGGGTAGGGTAACATTGTGGAGCTATACTCTGTCTTCGATTGAGAGAAAATATCCACCGGAAGAAAAAGAGCTGGCAGTCCTGGCTAGATATTGGAGTGCATTAAAAGAACTTGCACAAGGACAGGGGATAAAAGTTATCACTCAAAGCCAAGTCCATCGGTTCCTAAGGAAAGGAACTATTGAGAGTACTAAAGCTACAAATGCCAGATGGGGAAGGTGGGAGGACATCCTGCTAGACCCTGAGCTGGAAATTGGGCCAAACCAGTCGGCGACAAAAAAGTTACCGAAGGAGAGGCAACTTCCTATGGAGCCATATGACTGGACTATGTACACTGATGGATCAAAGAAAGGTACAGACAATATAGCTTATTGGGGTTATATTCTGAAGTATCAAGATAAGGAGAAATATCGTCGAAAAGGTCAAACGCCAGGGAGTGCCCAAGCTGGAGAAGTAACAGCAATACTAGAAGGACTCTTGGAGTTAAACAAAAGGAAAGTAAAAAGGGCTAAAGTGGTTACAGACAGTCATTACTGCGCACAAGCCCTGAAAGAGGACTTATCCATTTGGGAAGAAAATGGATTCGAGGGAGCTAAGGGGAAGCCTGTAGCTCATATGGATTTGTGGAGAAAAATAGCCGAGTTGAGGCTAACAATGGACTTAGATGTTGTACATCAGAAAGCCCATGTAAAAGAAGGAGCACATTGGAGCGGGAACAAAGAAGTGGACCGCTATGTGCAGCTGAGAAAAGTCGTCGTTGTCGGGATCGAGAAGTGGGAACAGACACCCAAGGGAAGGGTAGTTCCAAAAGAGTCCGTGAAAGAAGTGGTGCTGGCCGTACATGAAGCGCTTGGCCATGCAGGCACCATTCCCACACGGAAGGAGCTGGAGAAGCTGCAACTTTGGATTCAGAGAAACCAAGTCTGCCGAGTTCTCAAAGACTGCGAAGTATGTGGTCGATACAATGCAGGACGACGAGGACAAAGGGTGGATGGTTTCACCATAAAGAGTACTGTTCCATGGGGATCAGTATGTATGGATGTTGCCGGGCCCATGGGGGTGACCGGTAAGAAAGGAGAAAAGTATCTGTTGGTACTTGTGGACTCTGTCAGGCTATGTGATTGTTAAGCCTGTGAGAAAAGCCAACGGCAGCAGTGTGATCAACATGTTGGATCAAGTGTGTTCAAATCTGGGGATACCTAAGGAGCTGAGAACGGACAATGGGACACATTTCCGTAATGCTCAGGTCGACCAGTGGTGCCAGAAAAATGGAGTAATGAGAATTTACTCGCCCCCATACACCCCACAAGCAAATGGGGTTGTAGAAAGGGCTATTGGACTGGTGAAAAACTGGATTGGAAAAAACGCTAACACGAAGGAATGGAGTACTAAGGCCCTGGAAATTGGACAGGCCCTGAATGACCGCCAACGTGTCGGCAGGCCCACCCCTTCGCAAGAACTGAACCAACGCCCATTTTCGACACCGGAAGTGGGGCGGAGTCAGACTGAAAGGGACAGAGAACCAGAACCAAAGATCCCATTCAAGGTTGGACAGAAGGTGTGGGTGAGAGCTCGAGATCACCCAACCAACACTGCTGTTAAACCTAAGTATGAGACCACAGATACAGTAGTGAAGATACTGGATAGTAACACAGTAGAGTTGAAGAGGAAAGGAATCCAAGGAGTGGATCAGCTGAAGCCAACTCCTAACTAGACGAAACCAGGAGCTAAACATGGCCAAAAACACCCAAGAACTTCCACCCTTCGTCAGAATGGCCACTGTCAATGGGGTGGTTGCCTTAAGAAGAACAAGAGAAGGCCTCTGGGCAGGCAGAGCCCTGAGGATACTATCTCATGCAAAGAAAGGATTTTTATCTAATGAAAAGGAGTTATTACAGTGGAAAAAAGTTGAGAATCACTGTGTGATTTGTCGTGGAGAAGTACCGCTGACGGTCCAATGGTCGGGACCTGGAGTTAGAAAACCCCCAATTCCAAATGGGGCAAAATATGAATTCAAGCAATTACTTCACAAGCCGGTGAAGGTTTTGGATGCACTGGTATGTGGGTTATGCCGACTAACCCACTTGCCAAGAATGGTCTTTTACACCCAGTGGGAATTACGTGGAGGCACTGTGGATATGCAGGTGTGTTCATGCTATTGGAATGGACGTAACATTGAGTATTGCCTGGTGTGTAAAGCAAGAACTCATATGGGAAGACTACTGCATGTGGTAAAAGCAGAAGGATGGCAAGTGAGAAGGTTTTTAGACTCGCTGAGGACCTTTCACACCGATGAAACCTGCTGGGCTAATCCTGCAGCAACAACTGCACTTGATCAAGCTGAGGGGAATCAAGGCAGTGGTGACGTGAGTCCAACGGCCCCAAGTGTCTGTTTGATGTTGGACACAAGTAGAGCAGGAGGAAGTGACCAAGCTGCAGGAAGTAGTGAACGAAAGCCGTCTCTGTTGCATGAAGCTATACAGCAAAGTTGGTCCCAGGGTCCAGAGTATGGGCAAACTTATGATCCTCCAATAGATGCAGTGCAAATTCCACTAGTGTTCAGAGTGTATAGAGATCCGGAGCGACCCGGATATACAGACATGATGGAAGGACTGACAGATGATCAACAGCAAAAAGCCCAAGAAGAAGGATGGATTGGCCCTTGGGAATTGACAACTTGGGCAAAATTGATAGAAGTTCTAAAAAATCCAGAAATTCTACTGGAAGATGCAGAAGAGGTGCCACAAGAAAAGGGGGGCAGAGAAACCCTTATGTATTATTTTACCACTGGATTAGACGCCTGGGGAAATAAAGCAGCAAAACCAAAGAAGAAGTCAGCCGTGTACCACGTGACACCCGAAGAATGGGTGAGGAAGAGGAGGATACAATCTAGAGTGGCTAGCAGAGCGGACACTCCTAGTAGGTCGGACCAAACAATTAGGGTGCGGCTCACAGTGCTGATGGTGTTGGTTCCCTATGTGGGGGTTTATTCTGTCGGAGCACACATTGAACTCCTGGAGGAACAGCAGCAGTCAGACCAACCGACTCAAGGTGAGGAAAAATCAAGGAAGTCTCGGAATCGCTGGACGTTTCCCTCCATCTTCCGCGGGACAAAGAAGAAGTAAGAAGAAGCGGCTGTTTGCAGAATGTCGCAAGGACCAAGTGTAAATAGAATACCCATTATTAATAATCGAGGAAGATTTGGACCCTACATACAACATGTCCTCGGTGCTGAGAAACTATACTTAAATTGGCCAGAAAAAGACTTTGCAGAAGAGAACTGGGAACTAGCATCTAGAGGATATTTTGTCTGAAGTTATGAATATAAAAGAGATGCCGAATTAACAGAGACAACAGGACAAAGAATACTTTCTGACCGAGTGCTGAGCGATGCAAGTCTGCGGTATTGGTACATGAACGGACTCCGAAAAATGTCCCAATCGATTCCAAGTTGTCCAGATACATACCCATGGATATTAAATGTGGTTTACCTACAATTCAAAGACCTAAGATTCACAGTGAGATGGGGGATTAATTACGTTGAGCCACTCCAAGGAATCTACGTTGAAATATACCTTAACCAGTGCTTGATCTGGATGACAAGCCCCAACATGAAACGTCAATTGAATAGACGACTGCAAGACCCAAGATATCCCGTATTAGATAACCAGACATTAAATTTGAGAATTGTTGAACAACCTCTGGACTGTATGGGCCTCCTACCCCCAACAGTACCACCAATTTTTGAAAACCAACACTTCATCTTCCTCTACAAAAGAGGGGTCTGGAACTGTAGTCAGGCAATGAAGATTCAGCTTCAAATTGAGCCTCAGGATCAAGAAGACAAGCCTATAGTTCCCCTTTATCTGGCCCTATCACAATCCAGGCATTCTGGATACCGGTTTTGGCAGCATTGGCAAGATCTATGGGACTATGTACCCCCAAATCAAGTACAAAGGATCCCTGAGGGACCCCTCCCTAAACCTGATAGAATGATTGTTACGATGTGGAAATGGGCGTGGAAAGGAATGGATTCAGAACTTAAGCACCCATCTCCCATCTACACTCATCTCATTAAGAGACAACGACTGTTCCCTATGGTGGTGCATCTTGGCAGGAAGAGAAGGAGACCTATGGCGGAGTAACAACTCATTCTGAATCATGCTGCGGACTTTCAAATTGGATGAAAATAATGTAAATAGTCTACGCTCCGGGCCGAGAGGACTTACACCATATCTGGAAATACCCTACAAGAAAATATGTTTAAGCTGGCCGCAAAAGGATTACAAAGAAAAAGGATGGTTGCTGGGAGCAGGAGGGTACTTTGTAGATAATGACTCATATAGCAGAACTGCTGACCTTACAGCGCCTGGAATATATACCCCTCTAGAACCTATCGTGGACAAAGTTGGACAACACTGGAATTGCCCCGGGGTCGGATGGAAGTTTTACCCAATACCCCGGTGTCCAAACATATACCCCTGCATCTTAAACGTGGTGTATATACAGAAAAGGGGCTACAGATTTAAAATAAGATGGGGACCTAATTATGTTGATCCATTACAAGGAATGTATGTGAATATTTGGCTCGGATCTTTCCAGATTTGGACCAGTAGTCCCTACATGTTTAAAAGACTTCAGAAAAAAGAGGCACAATCAGCTTTTTATTTGATTGAGAACCAAACTTTGCCAATATGTACGATAGTACAGCATCTTGACATCGAAAAAGGTGGAAGTGTTCCGCCTATTAGAAGTGGATGGCGAACCAGAGTACTAGTGGGGCTTTGGCAACCCCCAAAGGCTATACTGATACGACTTGGTATAAAGTCGGGAAGAGGATTATTTCGAAGATCAACTCCTCTGTACTCTGTGATAGCACAGTATCTCTACAATGGAGAGACATATTGGAACGCCTATGAGGACATCTTGCACCTATGTAGAGAATTGAATCCTGCATCTTCACAGTGTTTCTTCACACCCCAGGGACCACCGCCTGAAATGAAGGAGGTGACAGTTGTCACTTGGCAATGGGCATGGCGAGGACTGGATATTAGACTCCTGTGGCCATCGCCATTGTTAAACATTCTTCTTCAGCAACGAGCATCAAGTGTCCCTGGTGAGAGCACAAGACAAACAATAGCACCTAAGATCATCTATCTCTGAGATGGGAGAACCACAGGAAGACAACGTGATCACCACGCAACCTCAAAGGATCAACGACAGACCAAGAGAAAGAGAATCTGGCATAGAAATGCCACTACTGCAACGACCTCGAAGGCAGGAGCCGCTGCCACAAGTACCAAGTGAATTCTACTACGAAAATGTTGGAATAAGGCAGCAGCAACAGCAGCAACAAAGCTGGCCGTGGAAGAAAAAGTGCCTCCAATGTTGGAGTTGGATGGCCAGACTTACAGCATTATTAGTCAGCATTGCTGTACCTCTGGCTATCCTATACCATTATGGTAGTACGCCCTGGACCTTAACCCATATCAGGGTCCAGGACGCAACAACTAAAACTTTGCAACAGACATGTTGGGGAGTCGAATCAAGAAACACCTACATGATATGGGACCAGAATTCTACAGAGACATGGGCAACGATGAAGAACCTAACTCAGCACATGCAAAAGAACAAGTGGCTGCAATACTTGAACAACAGTGGAGAATTTCCAACCATCACTACCAATCACAACCTGACCACCGGAGCAGAGATCCTTCAAAATCTACAAGTGAGGGAGAAACAGATTATCGTGGCGACCATCTTACGGTTAAAACAAAAAGAGCGAAGAGAAGTAGGCTGCACTTGGATAAGACCTGAACCTGGCGAGCCAGCCTGGTATTGCTCATGGGGATGCAGAGTACTACTGGGCTATCAAGCAGGATATTGGGAGAAAGAAGCTGTTTTTCCAGCATTACCAAGACATGATGTTTGCAGAATGATAATGCCTACCTGGAAACATTGGGGAAATTACAATCTCACCTGTGACAACACCCGCAGCAGAGTGCCGAAAGTGGATACTACATCTACAATAATCCCTCCGTTGAACAACGCTACCGACATGGGAGCAGGAATATCATACTCCAAACCAACCGTCATCTCACCAGCAGGATTAGCGGGATCCACAAAGATATCACCAACACAGAGAGGAACTAAATTACTCCCTGCATCACCAACACAAGATACCCAGCGAGTATTAGAACCAAAAGTTAAAATTATTGATAATGAGGCTAGAAATAGATGGAAGAAGATTAATGATTATTGTGTAAAAGAAAAAGTAGCAAAATTAGATAGATGTTATTGGAATCGACCTATTGGATGTAAATCTCAAAATTACATGGTGCTTACACCAGTTACTGATTTAATAGACAGGATTACTTGGAAACAAGTACAAGAGGCAAAACATGATGAATGGCTTAACGACACCTTTCCGTGGGTCTGGAGCGTTCCACTGAGACATTTTGAGGGGAATTTTCCAAAGGGAAACATGTGGACTGGGCATAGTTTGCAAGGTCCACATAAAGCAAAATTCTATGTGCAAAAACTACCAAAACCTAATGAGCTAAAGTCAGTACCTCGGGATGATTTTAGCAAAATTGATCAATGTGTGGCAGAAAAAATTTATGTAAGCTTACATGAGACAGAATACCATAGTAGTTTGGCTGAAGGTTCTGGTAAATCCCCCCGATGTCCCATAGACCAAATTAAGACAGGGAATTGGCTAAGATGGGTATATAACTGTACAAAGTTGTTACAAGTTCCAACCATTAAGGGGACCCTTCAAGCATGGCAGGAAGGACTTAAGCGTAGTCAGGACGTTACCTGGTGGGGAATGGAGAAATTTGAAATTGAAGATTGGGTATTCCCCTGTTTAGATCAAAGTAACAATTATTGGGTCAAATATCAATACATCGCCACGGTTTACTCCAGGGATAGAGCTACTTGGTCTAGTCTACTCTGGAGACCAAAACCTTATGTTACGCCACGGCCCTGGAAAATGATTTGTAATAAGCTTAATACTACATGCACAATAAGCCTTGTAGAAATGTTCCTGGCTGGGAAGAATATTGTGATGCTTACTATGACGGCGAGTACGACACTTATGGCCATCAAACAGTTTGGGAGAAGAACAGTGCAGACGAATGGATAAGAGCTTTTCCACCCAACGTTGGATGTGCCAAGGGTCTCCTGGGACATGGAATGTCAAAAAGGAAGCAGATTCTAGGCCACATAGTGCCATTTGTTGGAGATGCTTTGATAATGCTTGAAGAAGGATATGCTTTCAAGAAAAGTCTGTGTGAAGGACAAGAAATGTCGGTTACGAATGGTTGGGGCCCAATCGGATTTACAATAATGGTACATGTGAATCGCCTGCAGAACATTGGATAAGCTGTGGAAAAGGAAGAAGTCGGCATGAATGTTCTTGGTGGGAAAGAACGCAAATAATCGCTGGAGGAGCCATCACCACTTTCGCTGCAGAGACCGGAGAAGTCATTAAAGAAGGTCTCGAAGTAGTGACTGGTTGGATTGGACATTTGTTTGGATATCTTTGGCCCTATCTGTTAATCATAATAGGATTAATTATTGCTGCAGTAATTGGATATGTTTTGATAAAAGGAAGTTTCGCAGCCGCCCTGCGTTTGTGTGGGAGGAGCACACAACGCAGTGAAATGGAGCCCCTCCTCCATTAGGGGAGGAGCTATGGAACCTATAAAGCTCGATGCCGAGACACGCCCTGTTCATTCTGCCTTGGGGGAACGAAGGAAGAAGAAGCATCTACATAACAGCACACCAACTTAAAGAAATAAGTAAAAAGAATAAGAGAGCACAATGTCCAACAATACTGGCGGCATAAATGACACCATCTTCAAAGTGAGTAGAGTGGAGTTTATTGCACTACTGTTAATATGGCTGCTATACTGCTGTGTCGGCCGTTGGGACTTACGACAACCACTGCGAATAATAACGCTACTACATGGATGTGTCAGATTGGCGATCATCAATCTGCACTACGGTCAGAGTGACTTAGGGTTGTCTTTATTCATCACTCACGTCCTCGGTCGCTTTAATCTCCAGTTTGACTGTTGGGGAATATGGCAGTACACATCGATTACAATTTGGATGGTGATAGATATGACAGCAATCTTTTACGCCCCGGCAGTAATAGCTGACATTGTGTGCGAAGCTGTGATGGCCCTGACCTTATTGGCGTACATAGCTACGTTAACTGGAGCTGTACAACGCAAGAAACCATGGCTCTACAAACTTGGACTTATAATTTGGGCCTTAGGATGGGGAATACTATCATCCTTATACTGGCTGTCCATGGTTAGTCAACTGCTCCTGCTGTTATGGTTTACGACCTATGATGCTTGCTTCCCGCGTACAGCTTCTTCAGCTACTACGGGAATGGTAACGTCATCACCGTCCCACTCTCCTACGGTGATCATGAGGCAGCTCTGGCGTGCATCTGAATAATCCCAACAAACTCTTTTGCTTGCTTGCAATATAATCGTTAAAAGACTAATGTTTCCTCTTACACTGTAGGGGGACATAAGATGTATTCATTGTCAAGCCACCCTCTACCTCTACTTCTGGGAGGTAACACCGACTCTGTGGTGCCCGACGTGTTGTAGCAACAACTTCGCTGTTCAAGTGGCACGAGGAATAATGGGACGGAAGGATACATCTTTTGTGCCCCAGGTACCAACAGCAACATACCTGAAAATTGAGGCTGAGGCAACCGTGATTTGGCATTCCCTTTTGGTTGATCAAATACGAGCTGACACTATAGTGTCTTCAGAAGGATATACGTATTGCCCCGTGTTTTCCAAAATGTGGATGTACCCTACGGGAATAAGATTCTCCACAGCTCATCTTGCCGATGGCCGGATCGTGGCCATTGGTCCTTCATTACCACCGGTTCCATGTTCATCTCCACAGCACACTGTGGAGGTTGGAGTGCAGACCGAGGATATGAACTGGTGTTTGGAGGCCCTCACGCAGGTGTTCCTGGACAAACAGCTTCAACAGCCTGAGCCTGAGGATATTCACGCTGAAGCTTCACCTCAACCGAAGGATACATCACCACGACCATCTACACCAGTTACACCGTGTTATACACCTGTGACCCCCGCTTCACCATCAATCAATCAATTTTTTTATATAGCGCCAAATCACAACAAACAGTTGCCCCAAGGCGCTTTATATTGTAAGGCAAGGCCATACAATAATTATGTAAAACCCCAACGGTCAAAACGAGCCCCTGTGAGCAAGCACTTGGCTACAGTGGGAAGGAAAAACTCCCTTTTAACAGGAAGAAACCTCCAGCAGAACCAGGCTCAGGGAGGGGCAGTCTTCTGCTGGGACTGGTTGGGGCTGAGGGAGAGAACCAGGAAAAAGACATGCTGTGGAGGGGAGCAGAGATCGATCACTAATGATTAAATGCAGAGTGGTGCATACAGAGCAAAAAGAGAAAGAAACAGTGCATCATGGGAACCCCCCAGCAGTCTACGTCTATAGCAGCATAACTAAGGGATGGTTCAGGGTCACCTGATCCAGCCCTAACTATAAGCTTTAGCAAAAAGGAAAGTTTTAAGCCTAATCTTAAAAGTAGAGAGGGTGTCTGTCTCCCTGATCTGAATTGGGAGCTGGTTCCACAGGAGAGGAGCCTGAAAGCTGAAGGCTCTGCCTCCCATTCTACTCTTACAAACCCTAGGAACTACAAGTAAGCCTGCAGTCTGAGAGCGAAGCGCTCTATTGGGGTGATATGGTACTACGAGGTCCCTAAGATAAGATGGGACCTGATTATTCAAAACCTTATAAGTAAGAAGAAGAATTTTAAATTCTATTCTAGAATTAACAGGAAGCCAATGAAGAGAGGCCAATATGGGTGAGATATGCTCTCTCCTTCTAGTCCCCGTCAGTACTCTAGCTGCAGCATTTTGAATTAACTGAAGGCTTTTTAGGGAACTTTTAGGACAACCTGATAATAATGAATTACAATAGTCCAGCCTAGAGGAAATAAATGCATGAATTAGTTTTTCAGCATCACTCTGAGACAAGACCTTTCTGATTTTAGAGATATTGCGTAAATGCAAAAAAGCAGTCCTACATATTTGTTTAATATGCGCTTTGAATGACATATCCTGATCAAAAATGACTCCAAGATTTCTCACAGTATTACTAGAGGTCAGGGTAATGCCATCCAGAGTAAGGATCTGGTTAGACACCATGTTTCTAAGATTTGTGGGGCCAAGTACAATAACTTCAGTTTTATCTGAGTTTAAAAGCAGGAAATTAGAGGTCATCCATGTCTTTATGTCTGTAAGACAATCCTGCAGTTTAGCTAATTGGTGTGTGTCCTCTGGCTTCATGGATAGATAAAGCTGGGTATCATCTGCGTAACAATGAAAATTTAAGCAATACCGTCTAATAATACTGCCTAAGGGAAGCATGTATAAAGTGAATAAAATTGGTCCTAGCACAGAACCTTGTGGAACTCCATAATTAACTTTAGTCTGTGAAGAAGATTCCCCATTTACATGAACAAATTGTAATCTATTAGACAAATATGATTCAAACCACCGCAGCGCAGTGCCTTTAATACCTATGGCATGCTCTAATCTCTGTAATAAAATTTTATGGTCAACAGTATCAAAAGCAGCACTGAGGTCTAACAGAACAAGCACAGAGATGAGTCCACTGTCTGAGGCCATAAGAAGATCATTTGTAACCTTCACTAATGCTGTTTCTGTACTATGATGAATTCTAAAACCTGACTGAAACTCTTCAAATAGACCATTCCTCTGCAGATGATCAGTTAGCTGTTTACCATGTGCACCATCATTCCCTGACGGATTATCATCTCAGGAATATGAGGCGACACCATCTCCATCGGAATTACCATCACAAGCATCGCAACTGGAGGAGCAGCCTTCTGACGGTGACAGCAATCTACAGATGGGCGGAGAGGAGTACGTGGTGCTGGATGAGTGTCGTTCAACTCCAGCTCCTCCTGTTCTGTCACCGATGGTGGATGAGAAAGAAGTGCTCACCCTTCACCCTGTCGACGACGACGGGGATGTTTTTATGGAGGTATAAGGAGATCGGCAGAGCTTCAAGTCATGGAGGGGGTGTCAAGAAAGATGACTTTAAGCTTGCTTTCAGCTTGTTTTCATCTTGGAATATAATACGTGCCATTGGATTAATACACACATTGTTGGAATAAACTGAACAGTGTTTGGTACTTTCCTGGAGTAAGTGAGGTCATACCGGACTTTTCCATTGCAGATGGGGAGGCCCTTGGCATGAACTCAGTGGTGAAAACGATGGGATATGTCTAAAGATGATTTTAAAATGACAAAGTATGATCAAATGAAGTATTAATGTGTTAAAAGTAATGTCTAAAAATGATTTTACAAGCAAGTGAATGAATGTTACAAGCAAGTGAAATGAATGATTAAACAGTTGTTTTTCATAAAGGGTGCAGAGAAAAAAGAAGTTAGTGATGTCGCAAGTGCAATGAATGATTAAACAGTTGTTTTTCATAAAGGGTGCAGTCAGAAAGAAGTTAGTGATGTCGCAAGCAAGGCCAGAAGAGCTGATGACAAAAACAAATGAAAATGATTAATATGTGATAAGATATGAAATGAATAATAAGGAATGAAAATGGTTGTATATGATCATATGAATTGTTTCTATGTGAAAAAGAGTTGAAATGAAATGATTGAATATGATTGATGTGATTTTAAAAGACATGATTTAAAAAGAATGAATTCTCGGAAAAGCTGATGTGTTAAGTAGAAAAACAGGAAACTTGCACAATAGTGTTACCGGCAGCCAGGACATGAGTTTTACCTTTGGAAATTCCTGCTCTAACCGAGTCATCGGCCATCGAGATAGCGACACCTGTTGAGTTTGCGGTAATCAATGGTAAGTCTCCACTTACCATTTGGTTTGATTACCGGCCATACAGGGGCTGAACAGTTGCTGTTGCACGGTCTTATGATCGCTTTTCCCAGTAGGTCATCTATGATTTCCTGTACAGGTTCATAGGATGCCAAAGGAATTTTGTACTGCCGCACGAAGGTGGGCGGTGCGTTTGGAGGAGTTGGGATGCGCACAGAGTGGATGTGTGGGAGTCCACAATCCAACGAATCATTGGTAAAGGACCATCGGTATTTATAGAGTAGATCTCTCAGGCGTCCTCGCTCCTTATCATTCTTTAAAGCATCTGCTGCTGCTAAAACGTGAGATGCAAATTCAGAATCAGAACCTTGGTTAAGGTTCAGAGCTGGTTCAGTGTCATCTCCAGCATTTGTTTTGTTCTGAGAGTCGACCGTGAGAACCGTAAGGTTCTGGGGACCATGTGGTCAGGGTCATCAAGGTCTATTCTGCCGACTGTCTTCCTCAGAGATGATCACTGGAAATACAGTGATCACTCCTGAGGGTTTGGAAAAGACAACCCCCCGTTGTGGACAGGGAAGAAGCGATGGAGGGACTTGGCCAAGAACTGGAATGTTCAGCTCAAAGTCCTGAAATTCAGTGCTGATTAACCAGCCCAGTGGGGTGGCCTTGGGAATCAGGATGTCTTTGCCAGTGTCGTTATGCACCACCAAGCGAGTTGTCCGACTTCTTAGGCTCAGAAGTGTGGTAGCTTCATGAGACAGTCCCAGTTTGGTGAAGAGCTGGGATGGCTGGAAGACCAACTGAGAGTGCCGGAGCCGTTGTCCTGGACGTATCACAAGGCGGAGTGGTGCATTTTTCAGGTTGGCAGGTATCGTGATGTGACCATTACTCTCTACCTGGCACGCATCAGGGATCAACTGCCCACACTTTAGATACTCCGGATCGGAGTAAGCGGGGTCGTCGTGTGCTCTGGTCAGAGACCAGAGGAACTGATCGACTCTGTCAACCTGTACCTCCAATCAAGGAGGTACAAGGACAAGGCGGTCCTCTCCTATGTAGATAGAGTGTGGTAAGTTTGGAACGATTAGGAATGAGCGGCTCAATTCTCATCAATTCCAGCATGTTCTGAGAGTGCAGATCCCAGTAGCATTGAGTATGGTCTGGGGTAGAGGGTCTTTTGGAAAACGGAGAGATTTTTCCACATATAAAATGTCTGGATTGGATTTACTCAATGAGTCAAACAGACTTTGACTAATAGCTGATCTTTGGGCCCAAAGAGCCAGAGCTACATCAGCAGTGTGTGTGTTTTCCAAATGGAGACCATCTACTACCAGAGGGCAATACTCTCTCGCATTAGTATCCTCTGACAGCTTCCAAAGGAAAGTGTCCTTCTCAGCCAGCAGTGCATCTGGGGACCGTGAGGCATTCTGTGGGTCTACAGTTGACGGGATGTTTGCTGTGACCGTGCCGCGTGGGGGTTCTATATCATCTGGGATCAGAGCCTTCCCACCCGGAAACCAAATGTTCTTTGAATGTTCATTGAATGTTTCCATGAGAACGTTTGCAAACGTGGCATGAACACTGCATGACCATCATATGAACAAAGAATGAGGACAGGTAATGTTTGCATGCGAACATTCAATGAATATTATACAAACGTTCACAAGTGTTCACAAACATATGAACAGTTGCAGCAGAACATTAAATGAACATTTGTAGAATGCTCAAATGCGAACATTACCTGTCCTCATTCTTTGTTCATATGATGTTCGTGCAATGTTCTTGCTCAATTACCTACAATTTTTGTGATTGTTCCTATTGAGAACTAAAAAAAATAAGTAAAACAAACTTTATAAATGTTTTAAAATCCAACAGGTTTTATTCCAACAGTGACTTGCAATGTGGAATTATATTGTGGAACATATAAAATCAATAATGGAGAAACTTTTGAAATCACTTAATTGATGAGAGGAATTCATCTTTACAGAATTAAACATCATTGCTCAAAAAGCACATAAAATGAAAAATTTTCAACATTACAAAACATTTCTTAAGTGGTAAACCACAAACGCTACTCCAAAAAAATGTTCAGACATAATAAGAATAAATCTAGAATTAATAATGAAACCTAAAAAAAAAAAAAAAAACAAAAAAAACAAAAAAAAAAATCATCTATTGAAACATACAACTGATAATACACATTTTAGGAGCAAAAATAAATTCAACTTAAACATAAGTCACCGCTTGAAACAAAAACTACAACAATGTTTTAGACATCTACATACAATTAATAAAAATCATATTTAAGAGCAAAACTGTGGACAGTTTTAACACAAACATTACTATCAATAAATTCCCTGAAAAAAATTCCTATGGAAGTTTTTAATCACAGATTTGAAGACTCAGTATGACATTAGTCAGATACGACAATGCATCTGAACACATCATTTTAAGAGTGAAACTGAACAGTTTAACACAAACATATTACAATCAAATTCTGAGGAAATTCACATGATGAAAAAATATACAAAAATAATACAAAATTATTGATTTAAATTAATGTTTGATCCCCAGATAAAACGTTTCTCTGGAAGTAAAATTACATTTTATCAAAAATATTCCATGTACAATGCAAATTAAATGATGCTACTAATCTGCCCATAAGCTTTAATATTATAGAATATAAACACCATCATATCATGAAATACCCTCAGCCGTATGTGCAGTCTTCTTAATAATTATTTAATTGGTATCTATATGTATACAGGTGGGGCCAAAAGTTTACATACCCTGGCAGAAGTTTAGTTTTTTGGCCATTTTTCAGAGAATATGAACGATAACACAAAAACTTTTTTTTCGCTCATGGTTCGTGGTTGGGTGAAGCCATTTACTGACAAACAACAGTGTTTACTCTTTTCAAATCATAATGATAACACAAACTACCAAATGAACCTGATCAAAAGTTTACATACCCCTCTTCTTAATACCATGTACTGCCTGTCTTTTGTGGTAGTTGTGGACGAGGCTCTCTGAGGGTAAAGCTGCCACTGAATGTTTTGGACTTTATTTACATCAATTATGAAGAAATACAAACAATATGGCACTCTATGGTAAATCTGCATGGACAGTTCTGAAAAACTGAGTGACTGTGCAAGAAGAAGAAGAGTGAGGAAAGCCACCAAGACACCCAGACAACCCAGAAGAAGTTATAGGCTTACGTGGCTGTGATTGGAGAAATTGTGCACAGTGCAAGCTTTGCATTTTGTATCACCAGTTATCCATCTTCATGATGAAGTGGTACAGAGGAGGATTTTCTTAAAAAGAAGTCCTGAAACTTTAGCTACAAATAGCCAGAAGATACATCTGAGATGCAAGCCTGGATTTGATCTGTTTTGGTGAAAGAAAATCCTTCTGTGCTCTACTCCACTATGAAGCTAAGATTAGTGATGCAAAATGCAAAGCTTGCACTGTGCACAATTTCTCCAATCACAGCCACATAAGCCTATAACTTCTCCTGAGTTGTCTGGGTGTCTTGGTGGCTTTTCCTTGTAAATCACTGCAGAGGTGTTATCAGGTTGTGAAAACAGTGTTTTCAGTTTTCAAAGTGTTTTTCAGTAGCTTTTACATAATATATGATAGACATGTTAGACTTACACAGAAATGACGCTGTTTTGAAGTGGATTCTGCCACATTGGATTCGCAGCCAAAGAGAGACCAGACGTCACTACTCTCTACCTCTCTACTGTGACTGGCTGTCACCCCCCACCCCCCCAAAGAAACAGATCTGCAAGATTGTTAGTTTTTCAAACCTGTAATCTGGGTCAGGAAAAAGTTCAGGATGGTCCCGTCTATACTTCTTTGACTCTGCTCAGATAGGACATCTTCGGATTATGGCACAATTGTAGAAATGATGGTAGTACTGTCCATTGATGTGATATTTATTGCAGCCACCATGACAACTCTAAATTTGTGGCACGTCCCTGGCAAGGCAGCCTTTGACAGTTCCTGACTTGTCCTGGCTGCCAAAGATAAACAGGAGCCGTAGCGTTCAAGCCGCCCCTGACAATGATTGTTACTGTATCCTTCCCTTGTTCCATTCCAGGGGTGTATGCAGTTAAGGTATTGATTAGGGCATTCCTCTTGTGCCTGGTTCCCTTGTCCTCACCATCAAGTCTGTCATTAGCACTCTTGAGCTGCAAGCTGAAAATTTCCTTTGTTAGTCATAAGCAATTATATATATTTTCCTGTTCAGATACTGTATAATCTGAGCTACATGGTCATAACTGGTATTCAACTCAACACCTTATTGGACAGGCCCTATATTTTTAACAAGCTGTTTATATTGCTTCCAGAATTTTCTCAATTTAGTTATCAATTAGGTATACCACACAGGTGAAAGCTGATCAGACAAAAATTATTAATCCTCTGTACCCACTGTTATTTGTGTAAAGGGCCTTCCACACCACATGCTTTGGAAGCATCAGAGGCACCGCAAATTGGTCTAAAAAGCATTATTTTCAATGAAAAGCGTTGCTTTTTAGAGGCATCTGAAGCGTCACGTCAAAAGCCGAGCTAAACCAACACTTCTGCAGGGAGCGCGCACATTCCTGCTTGTCGACAGGCTGACGTGGTCAAAGTTCAACCCAATCCAACTTTTGCCGCTCTGAACTGTGACAGTCTTCACACTGTCTAATAGAAACAACGTGTCGGGTCCAAACATGGAAGACTAGCAGCAGAAACCACTGATCTCTACAAAACAGGAAGGTGTCACAGGACTGCTCATTTATACAGAGCAGTTTTCTGAAGAAAAATCCTTGCAAATGTTTTTTTAAACCTCAAAATTAATTTGATTGCTGTATTAAAGCTTTTTCGTGGTTCATTGACACACATACAACATGGCGATCACTCAGCTTTCCTCTGGAGAAAGAAAGGAAAAAAAAAAAAAACATCTGAGCAAAAGCCTCCGCCCCCTTGCCGCATGCAACACGTCGGGGGTGTGGGAGGCGTTGACGCGACGCATTGCCTGATGCACATAAAGCATGCAATGTGAAAGGACTTTTAGTTACCGTATTTCCATAAATACAGCATGTTTCATAATATATTGTGTAAAAAATGAAACAGCAAAACTTTATTAAAGTGATGAGGATCTAACAAACAGAAAACACATTAACTCACTTCTTCGAGTAACTTTACTGGAAGGCCCATTACTTCCAGGCACTGCTTGGAATTGGTTCAAGCCCACACTTCTGGTTTAGAGCTGGCCATTCTTCGGATGATCATCTCAGCGGCGTCCACATTGTCTCTCTCCTGGTATGTCTGGGAACCGACACTTTCAGGGATGGTCAAAGGATGCAGTGCATCAACTTTGTCATTTAGCTGTTTGATACTGTGAATGATGTCATTCTGCTTCTCCTGGAACACAAAATGTATATAGATCCATATGTTACAACCTTAATACAGAAGTTCTCACTTTACATTAAATCCTATGCTTCACAAATGATTAAACCAATGCTGTTGACCTTTCATCATGAGCACGGACAAATCTGTGAATGAACTGAGTGATGAAAGTAAGTAGGTAAGTAAGTCCCTTCGGCTGCTCCCTTGTTTGCACTTGGGGTCACCACAGCAAATCTGAGGTGGATCTGCATGTTAAATTGGCACAGGTTTTACGCAGGATGCCCTTCCTGATGCAACTCCACATTACATGGAGAAATGTGGCAGGGGTGGGCTTTGAACCCGGAACCTTCTGAACTGAAACCAAGCACATTAACCACTTGGCCACCACTCTGAGTGATGAAAGTGAGCTATGGAGGGGAAAAAAAAAAAAAACTTGAAAGATCTTGGCAAGGCCGTGGCGGGGTCTGGTGGTTGTTCCCCAGGAAAATGTGAAATCTCAAATGCATTGTGGTTAGGGCTGTAGCTATCAATTATTGTAGTAGTCGAGTATTCTATCGATTATTTTGGCAATTAATCGAGTAATCGGATAAAAAGTACTTTTGCGTTTTAAACATCAATAGTCCAGGGCTGTCCATAAGCAATGGCACAATGTCACTGCGCCAAAGTGTTGGCAATTTGCTGAAATGGTGATGGGATGTGGCCTTCTATTTTGTTTTCTCCATTTTCTCCATTTTTAAGTTTTTTTTTTTTTTTAATAAAGGTTGATGGACTGGGTCCCTGCGTGATTTTTTTTTTTTTTTTTTATCCCTCTTTCTCTTCAGCAGATGCATTTCAGCTGGAGGTTGAACATGCAGCATCGCAGTCAGTTTTTTTTATTATTATTTTATTTAAGTTACCATGTTTGTGAAGTGTTGTGTGTTGCCCAAAAATGCAAAAATTAAAAAGTCAAACACTCAGTGTGAGTCTGAGGTAAACACAGAAGAGTGGACTTCTGCTGTTTGTCAATGTAGCCAGGGACAGAGCTGTGACTCGCCCGGTCTGAGAGCCCCTCACACTGGGTAGAGAGACAGCAGCTGGCCACCGGGTCAATAGTCCCTCCCCACGTAGAGCGGACTGTGTGTTTTTAGTAGACAAACACACTGCTTCGCTTTAAATGCACAGTAAGTCTATTTCAGATGATCAGCATGGACCATCTTTCTCTTAAAAGGCTTTATTTTCCTCTATGTGTCACATTGGAAAGCGGTAGCTATCGTTGCTAATTTGATTAGCTGTTATGCTCGCCTTTTTCTTTTTTTTCTGCAGCCACTGCAGCGCCACGCACAGGCCTGGCATATGTACTACAACGTTAAATGAAGCTTTGAGGCACAGAATTTGCCTCAAACATTTTTTGTAATCGAATTATTCAAGTTACTCGACTCATCGTTTCAGCCCTAATTCTGGTGCTTTCTCAGGTCTATTTACCCACCAAAAGAATCTCAAAAAAATTTTTTTTTTTTTTTTTTGTTTGGAGAGATCACTTTTTCCACATCAGATAAGGTGGTAAACCTCAGTAGTATAGCATAGAAATCCTTCTGTTTCAAGTGTATGGTATGCACACACTATGCAAATGAAACATTACGCAAGGGACACAGAAATTGAGTTTTTATAAAAGGAATTCTGTAACTTTATATCAGCAATAAATAAACATGTTAATTAAGTAATAGGGCCTGTAAATGATTTCTTTAAATAAGGAAAGTTAGTATATACAACTTCATTACTGGCAGATTTAACTGTATTTTCTTGTCTCTTGTCTCGTACTGTCTTGTCTCAGAGTGATGCTGAAAAACTAATTCATGCATTTATTTCCTCTAGGCTGGACTATTGTAATTCATTATCAGGTTGTCCTAAAAGTTCCCTGAAAAGCCTTCAGTTAATTCAAAATGCTGCAGCTAGAGTACTGACGGGGACTAGAAGGAGAGAGCATATCTCACCCATATTGGCCTCTCTTCATTGGCTTCCTGTTAATTCTAGAATAGAATTTAAAATTCTTCTTCTTACTTATAAGGTTTTGAATAATCAGGTCCCTTCTTATCTTAGGAAACTCATAGTACCATATCACCCCAATAGAGTGCTTCGCTCTCAGACTGCAGGCTTACTTGTAGTTCCTAGGGTTTGTAAGAGTAGAATGGGAGGCAGAGCCTTCAGCTTTCAGGCTCCTCTCCTGTGGAACCAGCTCCCAATTCGGATCAGGGAGACAGACACCCTCTCTACTTTTAAGATTAGGCTTACAACTTTCCTTTTTGCTAAAGCTTATAGTTAGGGCTGGATCAGGTGACCCTGAACCATCCCTTAGTTATGCTGCTATAGACTTAGACTGCTGGGGGGGTTCCCATAATGCACTGAGTGCTTCTTTCTCTTTTTGCTCTGTATGCACCACTCTGCATTTAATCATTAGTGACTGAGACGGACGCACTTTTCTCTTCTCCCTCCCTCCTTATCTCTCCTGCTTCTGTGGCGTGTTGTCTGTGAGGCTGCAGCTTTGCTCTTCTGGAAAACGACAAAAATGGATCTGTTAAAGTGGTCTCTGAACGCAACTGACACTATTTTTTCTACAAGACATTCGGGGGCGGAGGACCCGACCTGTCCTGCCGGGACGCATGTGATGGGTTACGTGATGGACTCATGGAGGAGATGGCAGGTCGTGTGCCTTTACATGCTTTCTGTGGAGGACGTCGAAGATGTGTACATATTCGGCTTGGTGGTGACCGGCTTTCTGATGTGTGGAGTGGGCACGTTGCTGGTTTACCGGAAAATCAAGAAAGTGGAAGCAGCTTTGATTGGTCCTTCCAGGCTGCCCTACATGATTGATTCGATTGGGAAGGCAGTGGCTGCGCAGTCGGTTGGAAAACATCTCGAGCAGGATTGCGGCCCTGGAAACCCGCTATGACCGTCTGTGAAGACCACATTCTACATTCAGATGCATTGAGAGCCACTCTGTTCTCAGAACTGTGGAATCTTTCAGGCGTCTGCTAATCTGGCTATTCATTTGGCTTCCCCAAATACAGCTGCACTTCAAAGTCGCTGTGATAAAACCTCCTCAGAAGATCAACACTTAAGCCTCGCTCCCTGGTCTTCCCCCCTCCCCTCAGCTTCTCCAGCTCTGTTAGAACTGTTCAGGACTGCTCAGACTGCGCAGGGCTGCTCCCTCCCCCTCCAGGATTGTCGGACAAGGCCGTTGACGGCGCCAAACAGGCTGCCTCCGGAGTGTTCTGATAAACTGGTCCTTTCTAATCTCGGTTGTCGTCCTGTGTCCTTGTTTTTTGTCTCTGTGATTATTGTTTTTCTGTGCTGATGGGGATTTTTTTTTCCCTCATTGCTGCTGTGTAATGCAGCAGCTATGAGGGTTTTTTTTTTTTCCTCCTTTTCCCTCATGTTTTGCTTTCATATATATGTTTTATGTACCGGGCCGGCCTATGTGTTGTGTGTGTGTTGTTTGTTATGGGTCGGTGTTGGTTTGCTCAGCCCTGCTGTTGACCAAGGCAGGGATGTACATCTGGAGCTGGTCCCCGGGCGCCTAATGGCGACTTCTGCTCCTACTGGCAATTAGGATTGGGTTAAATGCAGTAGACACATTTCATTGTGCAGGGAACATGTTCATGTTCTATATTGTGCATATGACAATAAATTTCTTTGAATCTTGATCTCTGCTCCCCTCCACAGCATGTCTTTTTCCTGGTTCTCTCCCTCAGCCCCAACCAGTCCCAGCAGAAGACTGCCCCTCCCTGAGCCTGGTTCTGCTGGAGGTTTCTTCCTGTTAAAAGGGAGTTTTTCCTTCCCACTGTCGCCAAGTGCTTGCTCACAGGGGGTCGTTTTGACCTTTGGGGTTTTTACGTAATTATTGTATGGCCTTGCCTTACAATATAAAGCGCCTTGGGGCAACTGTTTGTTGTGATTTGGCGCTATATAAATAAAATTGAATTGAATTTTCAAATTATATCCCAAATAGAACAGAATATTTCTTGCCAGAAATTTTGAATATTTTGCTTGCTGAATGTGAATTTTTAGAATCTACTGGCACAAGACACTGTACAATCTTATTTAACCATTATAGTACAAACCTCGGGATATCGGGCTGATGTGAATCAACTGCAGGCACACACTCAACCGACTGATCAGATGGAGGATTCAGTGATTTAACAACTCTTAAGGCAGCAGGCATGGTTACTGTTGGGGGGAACAATGAACCGAAAATATTATCAAACTTACCTTTATAAAGTCTCTTTCTGGGCACTGACATTACTTAAACTTTAATTGCATCAACACCTAATAAAAGACAGAGTATATATTTTAGTCATGGTCATAAAAAGTTATGTATATTTTAAATTTAGCATTTATTTAAGCAAATTAGTCCCTTTGAATGAATGAATGAATGAATGAATGAATGAATGGATTTATTCGGCACACACAAATCCGAAAGAACAGAAACATACCAATAATATGAATGTTATATAAACAAGCCTGTGAGTCCGAAAGGGTGTGGGCAGAAGCAAAGCTTATCAACGCCCACCCCTGCTAGAATGAGTCCAACAATTATAACAGTCATAACAACATATACACAAATTCACAACACACTAAATATCAACACAGACATACACTTCAATATTCAATTACATTTCAATTCATGTATAAGTATGTTATGTATAAAGCGCCAAACCACAGCAAACTTGGCCCAAGTCACTCCATATTAACCCTGCCGACCCCCAGAGCAAGCACTAGGCCAGTGATTTTCAACCTTTTTTGAGCCGCGGCACCCTTTTTATATTTACAAAATCCTGCGGCACACCACCAACCAAAATAATATTATAATGCTATTACCTCTGGTTTTGCGCAAAACCCAAATATCATTATTATTATTATTATTAATAGAAAATCGATACAGAAAACACCGCATTTCGAAAATCCTCAAGCATTTTGCGCTCTGATCTCAAGTAGGGCTGTCACGATTAGGAATTTCTGGAGACGATTAATTGTCAGACAAATAATTGCGATTGACGAATATATTGTCTTTTTTTTCTTTTTTTCCCTTCTTTATATTCTACTATTGTAGTATAATTACACAACTCTGGAAGAACGTTTGGCTTCTGTGAGTGGAGAAACTGGGAATGGTGCAACATTTTTATTTTTTATCTTCATTTTACATACAGTCCCAACTTTTTCTGATTTGTGGTTGTTTCTGTTGCATTTCTGAAATTGTTTCTCCTCATCAGTCACGTTTTGTGCTTAAACACTGCATTAAGCTCAAGATTGAACAAATAAATACCTTTGGAAAATAACAGCTGTTAAAGTTCAGAGTTCTCACCTGCTTTTTGTGATCTCTGCGTCTGAACATTGTTTTTTTTTGTGGCTCAGTTCATTCATATATTCTCATTTTTTAAATATGTTTTTAAAGATATTTGACCATTTATTTCATCTTATGATCTCATAAATTCAGCATACGACACACACATGGTGTGAACAGGACGGTAATGGCAGAATCACACCTTTACAGAAAGTTCAGAGAGAAGTAAAGGCAGCTTCATGTTTCCGTTTTGTTAACGTTCACTTGGGTTAAAATCCTCTCTCTGCTCCGCGCTCGCTGCGCACTGAACGTGTCGCGCCTGCATTCAGGAATCTCCCTCACCCATCCCCTCCCTCGCAGTCTGCAGCCTGTTAACTCCGCGCACACACACAGGCACTGACACACACACCAACAGCTCCGCATTTTAGACGGCTTTTGAAGGAGACGGCACTGTTTTAATCGGCCGTCAGCCTCCTTGTTATTGTCCCGCCTTAAGACGAGAGCGAGGCTGCAGCACGTTTGACATCAGATTCTGAGTCGTTTTATGCTTTATGGATAAAATAAATAATTCACGGTAATCGCGAATATGAAAAATACCCACGGCACCCCTGACGATCGATCACGGCACCCTAGGGTGCCGCGGCACCCCGGTTGAGAATCACTGCACTAGGCAACTGTGGTGAGGACAAACTCCCTCTTAGGAAGAAACCTCAAGCAGACCAGGCTCTAGGGGGTGACCCTCTGCTTGGGCCGTGCATATATACCTGTATACGTACATATATACACACACATTATATACATATATACACACACATATACACACTCACATATATACCTATGTACATACCCACTAACACATAAATAAATATACACTACATATATATACACATATACATTTATACCTACACATACATATACATACCCCTACACATATACACATATATATATATACACGCACACATATACATACATACACACACACACACGTATACATATATACACACACATATACATGTACATATACATACATATTGACTGATTGATCATTTATTTTGAGTTTTACAAAATAAGCATTTCTTTGAAATCTACATTTACCCACATTGGGTTGAAAAGAACAGGAGATACAAATATACACGCATACATACCCGCACACTTAACCCGAAAGGGGGTGGGATGAAGACGAACTTATTTAATCCCACCCCCAAATACCCATACGTTATTACGACTACCGAGTGTGACCAATATTCCTTTTTTATTACTATGTAATTGATATCATATATTAGTGATGAGTATCTATAATAATAATAATGATGATAAAAACAATTCCCACCATAATAGACAGTAATAATGACAATAATTATTGTCAATCAAAAAATTTTTTTTTAATTTCTATTATTATTATTACTACCATTTTTTTTAAATTGCTATTGATTTTGCTGGTGTCATTCCTTAAGCCATTTTCATATGTCAATAAATTCCCAACATTTACTCAAAAAATGACTATTTAAAAGGACTATTCTTGTGTGTGTTGATGGTAATTCTCTCTCTCTCTCTATATATATATATATATATACACACACACACACACATCATACATGCGAACATACATACACAAAATACACACATACATCACCTATACACACATGTATACACATAATACATATACATATATACAACTATGCTACATTCATTTTATTTTATTAATTTAATTACCTTAACTTTTTTATTAATTTATCATTATCATTATTTTCTTTTTTTTTCCCCTTCCCCTCCTTCCCCATTTGTCATGTGTGTGGTGCATTAAAAGATGCAAAGTATTTTGTAAACCTGCTGCCAGAGAGGAACGCCCCCTGACACAGGTCCACCCTTTACTGAATGTCCTAGGCTCTGCATTAAAAGACAAGGTTTTGGAGTCTGCTGGCAGAAGGGGGAGACCTTTGAGCAACAGACCCCCACTTGCCGACCCTGATCTGGTGATAATGATGTAAGTGATGTAAGAGGGGGAAACAAGGAGGAAAGAAAAGGAAAAGTCTTTTTATGTATCAATAAACTTACATATGTACATATTTATATAAATGTAAACATAAATATACATATATGTATATATACATACATACACACCCACATATACATACATATTATACATACACACATACACACATATATATATATATATATATATATATATATACGTACATACATACATACATACACATACATACACACACGCATACACATATATATACACATACATATATACATACATATACATGTTTCCCCCTCTCTCTAAGTTATTACCATCATCACCATACTTCTATTTGACTAGCATTTCAACTACAGGATTATGATGTATAAAAATAATACTTTTGACCATGGTTACGACACCGGCAATAACAGGTATTATGCAACTATGTTAACATCTATTATATTAACAAACATATAGTAAGATTTTATTATCATTTTTTTATAATATAGTTTACAATTATGGCTATGATATATATAATTAAATTGATGTAAAGGATAATTCCAGGTATTTTATGAAAGTTTGTGTGTCCTAGCGAGACCCCTTCTATTGCTGACAAGGCAAAAAAGCAAAGGTAAATTAACTAGAAATAAATTAAGACGTGACGATCACGCACCTCTCTCCTCATTCATGTATTTCAACAGAACCATTTCTTTGTATCTTTTTTTTAATTGATGGATGTTAGGACATCGCTTGAGCTGAGGTGCCAAACTATTCCACAGCTTAATGCCACACACGGACACACAGACACTTTTCCTGGTAGTTCTCACTGCCTTGACTTTAAAGTTACCACATCCCCTCAAGTTATAGCTTCCTTCTCTCTGGGTGAAGAGTCTCAGAATATTACTGGGTAATGAGTTTTTACTGGCTTTATATAATAATTGTGCAGTGTGAAAATTAACCAGATCTGGCATTTTCAACAATTTGGATTGCAAAAATAGACTATTTGTGTGATCAAGATATCCTACCTTATAGATGATTCTTATTGCCTGCTTTTGGATTATACAGAGGGGATGTAGCAAACTTTTGTAATTGTTACCCCAGATTTCTATACAATATGTTAAGGAGAGATTAAAGAACAATACAATAAATATAATGCATTATGATCCAGAAAATATTTTGCTTTGTACATAATAGAGACATTCTTGGAAACTTTTTTATGTATGTGGCTGATATGAGACTTCCAGCTTAATTTACTATCGATGGTTATCCCTAAAAATTTATCTATTTCGACACCGTCTATATTTATTGGTAAATTAGAACATGACTTTAGTCTTTTTTATATTTAGGGATAATTTATTAATATTCAACCAAGTTTTCAGCTTAATTAATTCACTATTTACAACATTAATGTTTGCTATAGTTATCACTGGAATAGAATATATTGGTATCATCTGCAAATAATAATAATTTTAATAATTGTGACACATTAAATATGTCATTTATATAAAGATTAAAAAATGTGGACCCAGTATGGATCCCTGTGGGACCCCACAAGGGATGCCCAAACACCCAGATTTAAATGCACCCTTCTGCACAAACTGATGTCTCTCCGTTAAATAGCTTTGAATCCAGTTCCAAGCCACTCCCCTGATACCATATCTTTCCAATTTATTGAGTAGAATTGAGTGATTAAGTGTGTCAAACGCTTTCTTTAAATCAATGAATATTCCAACTATATAGTTTTTACTATCTAAGGTGTTTGTAATCTCTTCTATTGCTTCAATTATTGCAAGTGACATTGACCTACCAGACCTAAACCCATATTGACATTCGTTAATTATGTTATATTTTTCTATAAAGGATCCTAACCTGTTGTTAAAAAGCTTTTCTAAAATTTTGGAAAATTGTGGAAGTAGAGAGACCAGTCTGTAGTTTGTGAAGATATGTTTATTTCCATTTTTGTATAGTGGAATAACTTTTGCCATCTTCATTTTGATCGGGAATGTCCCAGTTTGAAATGACAAGTTACATATATGAGTCAGGGGTTTTGATATGCTTTTGATTATTGTTTTTACTAGCTTCATATCTATGTCATAACAGTCAGCTGATTTTTTATTTTTACATTTATTAACAATATCTATTATTTCGGCTTCACTAACACTGGAGAGAAACATTGTGTTTGGATTGATTTTTATGAGTGATTCCTGCTCCTTGTTACAACCATCGGGAATTTTTGCTGCCAAGTCATGTCCAATATTAACAAAGAAGTTATTAAAACCATTAACTATGTTATACATATTATAGATGTCCTTGTTCTTATCAATAAAATAATTTGGATAAGAATTACCTCTTACCTTATTTTTGATTATAGTGTTAAGAATTTACCAGATTCTCTTGGTGTCATTTTTATTATTATTTAATAGATTGGTATAATATAATTTCTTGCTGGCTCTGATTATATTAGTTAGTTTGTTTTTATATAATTTATATCTATATGTTCAGATTATTTTGTCCTTAGTCTAACAAATTGTCTGTATAATGTATTCTTCTTTTTACAAGCATTTTATAGCCCTTTTGTTAACCATGGACTTTTGGCGACAGTACTGTTTTTGTCGACTTGGCGTATTGGACAGTTTATCTCATATAATGAATTGAAAATGTCTAGAAATTTATTGAAGGCACAATCCACATCATTCTCGCTATACACAGTGCGCCAGTCCTGTTTTGTTAAGTCATTATTGAGGTGATCTATTGCTTTTTGGGTTCTTACTCGTTTAAATGCAGAGTATAGGGGTTTTACCTGAAAATTACAATTGGAGTCATACACAGTGAACACAGGAAGATGGTCAGTTATGTCACAAATCAATAAACCACTTATATTTTTAGTTTCTGTTGTTTGTGAAGATGTTATCTATTAGAGTTGCACTATTCAATGTAATTCTGCTTGGCCTGGTGATAACTGGGTATAAGCTCATGCTGTACATTGTGTTTATAAATTCGTCAGTTGATGTGTGCCTATTGGGGTTTATTAAATCAATGTTATAATCTCCACATATAAATATTTTTTTGTTATTTATTGATGAAAACATTCTGTCCACCCAGTTTGTAAATGTAGCCATATTTGAGCCTGGCGCCCTATATAAACAACTTATAATAATGTTTTTCTTGTTTCCATTATAAATTTCTATTGATATACATTGTAACACATCTTTTATTGTTAACATCATACTTTCTATTACCTTAAATGTAATATTTTTCCGCACATATATAGCAACACCTCCACCTCCTTTATTCACTCTGTTGATGTAGTTTAACCACCATAACCATCCAACTCAAATTGTATTCCTTTTTGCGCATTGAACCATGTTTCTGAAATTGTTATTATACTAAAGGGTTTTGTAAACTGCTGAAGAAATTCTTTGATACTGTTAAAGTTTGTGTACATACTTTTGCTGTTAAAGTGGATAATTGATAATTTACCTTCTGTTTTAACTGTATTATTGTAATCCTGTTCCGTATAGTAGTTGCAATGAATGGTATCAGTCGAAAAAAACATATTATCCTGGTCTATTTCTTTTTCCAAATCCATTATCTTATGTTCGGTGTACTCAGTTGCTTTTAATTCCAATAATTTCTGGTTTATTATCCTCTGTTGTATTATTTCATCTTCTGAAGTACAGATTATGGGTTTTGATTCAATGGTTTGTGAAGTAGAACTAGTTTTTTTTTTTTACTTTTTTATTTCTCCATACATTATTGACTCATATTTCATATTTTTCCAGCTCTTTTATGTCCTTAATAACCAGCACCTTAGGTACTTCAGGAGACCGATTCAGTTTAATTAAGACTTTACAATTCCTGACCCATGTATTCTGAATTTTGTTTGTTTTCCTTAAGTATCTGGCTTTTTTAGCAATGTCTGCATTTGTTTTTGTCAAGTGATCATTCAAATAAACATTCGTACCTTTCAATTTTCTTCCTTGCCTCAACAATGTGACCTTATCCTTTCTGTTGAGAAACTTCATGATAAGGACAGGAGGAGCGCCTTTCTTCGTAGGGAGAGGGTGACAAGCTTCAAGACAATTTACGCCCAAATCAATGTCCCTGGACACCAGAAATGCGGCGACCTGTTGTTCCGCAGAGCTCTCCTCCATCTCGCCAGGTTCGAGATCACTGCCCGCGGCCACTGCGTGGGCATATGAGCGGGGTTTAATCTTTAAACCAGTCACAACCACATCGTTAATCCTTGAGTACTGCTCCAAGTCCTCAACTCTCTTCTCGAGAGCCTCGATCCTCTTGTCCTTGTCGTCTAATAAGGCTCGTAGTCGCGCGACTTCCTCCACTAGCTTGAGTATCTTGTCCTGCTTATTCTTTATGTCAGCTACGTCCAGTGACACTAACTCAAGCGCCTTTTTAACCTCCTCCGACTCCTCCACCACCGAGCTTTTCTTTGGTCCCATTTTGTAGTGATTTTTTCTTCGGCTGTTTACCCTGCTCGGTACCTCACCTGGTAGCAGTGTGGCTAACCGCTAGCCCCAGTCCCAAACTGCGCTGAAAGTTACTGTTTTACATAAGTCCGAGGTCCAATATCCTTTTTTTTTACGTTGTATTTTTATCCATAGCCATTGTCCATTTAGTCCGATTCCGAAGAAAAAAATTATATAAATAAGTTTTCAAAGTTTCTTTTGCCTCTTCTCACGCTGCTCACACTCGGATAACCCGGAACTCCTCGGATCCAACCCGGAACAGAGTGACAATCCACACCTTATTCATGTCGACACCAATGACATTAGGATGAGACACTTGTAGGTCACAAAAGTGGACATAGAGAAGACTTGTGACCTTTGAGATCGAGACCTCTTTTATAAGTGAGACCTGGACAATTATAAAGTTTCCAATTCACCCAACCTGCATGTCCTTGGAAGTGAGATGCCCACACACACTTTGACACCTTTAGGCTTCTGGCTTAATATCAGAATAAATTAAAACATGGACAAAATATGAATTAGGTCTATGCCTCTCTGTGGCTAACGTTAGCTCCGTGCTAGTCAAAAATGTGTTGGTTTGGTTCTCATTAGTCCATGTCTGGCATAATCAAACTTCAAGCAAGTTCTGTCTTTTCTGGCTAAAATGAGTTTGTGCTCACATCAGGTTCCGTTACCTTGTCGTGTCGTCGTGATGACTGCAGGAAGGCCTCGCCATTTGAAACTAGCTGCTAACTCGTGTTGGTTTTCTGTGATGAATCCCAGTAGAAGAGCCTCCAGCGTTAGTCTCCTCTTCTGCTCTCAGTGGTCTGTTAATCATAGTATAGAGACTGAACAGGCAAATTAACATCTTGAACATAAACTTTTATTTCCCAAAAGATAATGGAGAGTATGCAACCCTGGTAGTCTTCTTCTTCTTCTTCTTCTTCTTCTTCTCATGTTAAACAGCGGGTTTTAACCCAACTCGGTGCACTACTGCCACCAACTGTTTGGTGGAGAGCACTGCAAGCTTTTTTTTTTTTTTTTTTTTTTTGTTACCAGAATTTACATACAGTTTTACATATAGAAATGATTGTATACAGGTGTTACAAATATATTGTGTACAATGTACATGTTTTACCCTGGATAATTATCACTGCAAACATGAATTGAGCAGCTGAAATTAAAGGCACCAGAAAGGAAGAAATATGTTATTATGGTAACAATTCCCACCAAACACTGTTTGACTGTGACATGAAGTCATCCTCAAATGAGGTCTGAGCGAAACAGTAAACCCTTGACAAATGTTCATTCTGGAAATGTGTAATCGAGTTGATGTTGTACTGTAATGTGTGACTATTCATCTCATGTTCAGCATGTTTGTTTAAAACATGTCTGATAATGTTTGAACTGCAAGTTGTGAAGTGACCAGTAAAAAATATTATTTGTCTATGAGCTGTTTTATTTAAATGTCAGTTTCCTGCTCATGCATGTTGAAAACATTATTTTGTAAATCAGTTTTTAATACCTTAATGTATAAAAATGTATTTTTCCTTATTTCCAAAAAATGCTGAAGATATTATGCTTTTATAAAATTTGGAAAAATGTATGTAACTCAGGTCTGTGGGACTTATGGATAATAAGTTGCCATTGCAATCTGTTTCCTTAAAAAACATATTTTTGGTAGCTCTGTAGTGACTTAAATTATTTTGCAAAAATTAATATTCCAATTAACAGAGTGCATGTTTATGCAAGTTGCCCCAAGACATGTTTCTGAGTTAGCTCTGTCAGTTTATCACAGTAATCTTGAAATTATATATTCAGTAGGCCTGAATAAATCATAAATCAACAAATTATTGGTTACCATGGTAATCAGAGTGTTTAAATCATTTCCTATTGTTCATTCTACCTATGATTGCACACATAATTTAAGTGAGGTCCAATGTTAACTTTCTGTAGGCAGTAAATGATATTTAATGTTTTCCTGTAATATGAAATTTTACAAAATTTTAGAATATATACAATTTTATTTAGAGGCAAGCTTTGCACATACAACGTGAACATTATGTGAATGTTCACAAACACACTGAACATTAAGCATACATTCTATAAACATTTGATTGATTTTTGCAAATGTTTGCTTACATCACAAACATTATATGAACGTTCGCAAACTTGCTGAACAGTAAATGAACATTCTATGAATGTTCAGTTGATGTTTGCAAATTTTTGCTTCCATGCAAACATTAGACAAACATAACAAACATTACATGAACGTTCGCAAACTTGCTGAGCAGTAAACAAACATTCTATGAACGTTTGTTTGACGTTCGCAAATGTTCGCTTTTGGGTGGGTTAATAGCATAACATTGGTGCTCTGCTGGTTGGGTCACCTCAGGTGGGAGAGGGTGACGGACCTGTGCCCACAGTTTTAAGCATTTGAAATCGATGAGGGGTTCAAATTGGTTGAGAAAATCTTTCCCTACAAGGAAAGGAATGGTGTCGAGTGCTGATATGTACACAGGGTGTACCAGACTCATGGGGCCGACAGTGATGTTGACCAGAGCCATTGAGGACAAAGTTACAGGGTTGTCCGTGTAGGGCTGGATCTCCAGCGAACATGGCGATAGTTTGAGGTTTCTGTTGGCCTGCTGTGCTGCTACCTGCAGTTGATAAAACAGTGAGGTAGACATTAAGGTGACATCGGCGGCGGTATCCAGAAGAGCCTCATGTCTGAGGGAGTTTTTGTGGATTAGTGATAACTAAAATTTCTTTGCAATCCCTTTCTCAGAGAGATTGCCCAAGAATTTCTGTACAGGTTGTCCAGGAATAATGGACGCTGGATCAGCATGTGATCTTTTGTCCCGATCGACCTGGACTACCAAGATGGCGCTGGGAGGACCACACTTGGTCTCTCTATTGGTTCTTGGTTGCCAGCTGAAAAGTACGATGTCTCAGGACATGGGTTCTGGGATGGTGCCGATAGCGGGGTGTCTACATTCCGGTATAGGTCTTGTGAAGACACCAAGTTCATAGATGGAGCTATGCGGCTTGCACACAGCACATTAGCTTTCTTTTTGGCCTTTTCATCCTCAAACTCCTGGAGGTGGCCTTTCATGATCTTGCGGATTTCTTGGTGGAGGCTTGAGTCCACATCCTTACTTGTGTACTTGGACCAGTCTCTTTCTCAGGAGTCTCGGTTCCAAGTACGCTTAGTGTTGCGTCCAGGTGGTCCCTGATGTGGGTGTCTAGAACCCTGCCATCCTTCAGATCGGCCACCTGGGTATTCATGTTTGTAATCGGGGTGATTTTCCCATGTGGTCGGCTTCTCCCACTGTCTGGGTTTGAATTTATTAACCCGATTTTCACCAGTTTCGGAGCCCTCTCTGGTTCCGAAGACAGTTTGGTTTTGTGGGGACCACTGCGGTTTTGCTCGTGGTCCACCTCGATCCTTTGTTTGGCCTCTGACAGATGGTTTCATCTGTCAAGGGGAGGTAGTGGCAGAGCCTGAAGGGGATTTAAATGACCCCCCTGAAGGTGCCTTCAAGCTCAAGGGTAGGCCTGGGTGCTTCAAGGCTGAAGATCATTTTGTCTTCAGGCTTACCCTCTCATTTGCTTTGTTTAGCGAAACCTTTCACAGCAAGGTCACACAGGTATTGTATCGTGGCCTCAATGGGATCTCCCAGGATTCCCAAATGATGAATCGTGGTAGGGTGTAGGTTCTCAAGGAACAAGGTTTTAAAGTTAAGGTCTTCTTCCATACCTGGTTCATTTCAGGTGCCGAAATAGGCACAGAGAAGCCTGGTATAATATTGCTGGGGCGGTTCGCGCCTGCCTTGTTTGACGGTCATAGCAGTGGCTAGGCCTGTCCGAACTGAATAATCCGAGTACTCCTTTTCTAATGTTAAGTTAAGTTTAGCAAAGTCCAGTCGTATCTACGCGGGTTAATGCTCAATGAACCGGCTGACCTCCCAGCTGGAAGTCCACTTGATGAGGTAGATGTAATGTTCACCGGTAGCATGAGTGAAATCCCTGAGGTAATAGCGTATGTCATTTAAATACACACGTGTCAGGGGAGCCTCCTGGAGTTGGCTTAAAACGTAATGAGCGATAATAAAAGTGTTTACAGATGAACCAGCTGCAGAAGTGTGAACTGGATTAGTGAGTTAACTGCAGGTGAGACCAGCAGTGGAGAATTCACACGCATGCAAAAAGGAAATTTAAAAGGAGTAGTATTCGTATTATTCGTAGTATTATGTACACACGAGTCGAACTTGTCTTTGTTTAGTTATTGTGATGTAACACCAATATTCTTTGTTTAGAATTTCTATGGGTTACAAATTAGTAAAACTCTAGCACTTTTGAACGAGATGTTCTTTTAATAAGATAGGAGAGTTATTTTAAAAAATGTTATTAAATGATTTCCTGATTAATCCTAATTAAATAGGATTGAAACGATAAAGTTCATTCGCTAGTTGTGAAACAACAAGAGTAAATATGTGTGTACACTTGATTAATATTAAAACAGTAGAATAAAAGAGTAATATTTCCAATTAGAATTGGAGAAGTGACTCAAGATAAAACTTGATAATAAATGTTTCGGTTAATAATAGTTATTCTTTTAAGTGGTAGAGAACAGTTAAAAGTCGCTGGAAATTATTTGCATGCAATACTGGCTAGCTACCAGCAGTCGTCAGGCTATCCGGTTACTGAAGCATGCTATCAGGTTGTTAGCAGAAGCTAGGCTAACTGGTTAGGCGCTTTAGCTGCGGTGATTAGCACCTGTGTTAATTCAATTGTTGGAGCGTCTGCAGTTGAAAGCAGCTAACGGCCTGTTAGCACGCTATTGCAGGCAACGCCTCCTCTCCATACTGTTCCACTCCAAAACAATAAATTCTTAAAACGTGATTGCTTTCTCAAAACAGAGGATACGACAGTCCTTTTTAAACAATGCAGCACCTTAAAACACAAGATGGTGGACACGGGGGTCCCCCCTCCCTTCTCTCTCAAACAAGCTTTGATCAGGATGTCTCCTGATCAGAAAAAACAAAAATCACCAGAAATCCTTTCCTAGGATACAGGCTCAGTATAACTTCAAAATCTCAGCTCACACAAATCGTGGCTGGACAATCAAAGCACAACGTGCTGACTGACTCACAAGATTTGTGACTGGTCAATTAGTTACTTTGAACCAATCCCTTTGGAGTCATGAATACAGTGATTACAAAAATTTGGAATCTTGCAAATTCTGCAATATGTATTCTGGTGAACAGTTTAAACCTGGAAACTCGTAGAATTTAACCATCACCAAGGCCTCACATTAAACATGAATTTCTCATGTGTTAAGAATACAGCAATTTCTCTCTCTCTCTCTCTCTCTCTCTCTCTCTCTCTCTCTCTCTTATACACACACAAAGTTCAGATGAATGAAAAATTAATTTGCTCTTACAACGCTTCCAATTAACTGACTGTGTTTTCATATAATTCACAGAGGTTCAGACCTGATAAGTGCGCCTCACATGGGCTGCTCCAATAAACTGTAGCGGGAAGAATGTTTTAGGATATTTTGAAATGATCAATTGTGGATAATTTTACCTCAAACAATGGGGGCACTAACTATGACTGAATGATATATAACAAGGTCATAATATTGTAACAGACTTTCTGATGTCTTTGCTTTATTTATTTCCTTTATTTACTGTGAAGCTGCACAGGGTTAATGTTGGCACTGTTGTGTTGCCGTAGGCGGAAGGCGAGGAGCAGAAGGCGAGGAGCGAAGGGCTCCCGCTTTTGGTGTGTGTACGAGAACGCGCAATAAAGAGGAGCCACGTTATGGCGCTCGAACGGTCCACAGTGGTCCCGTCTCCCTCTTTCTTTTAATACTGTCAAGAGCCCACAAAGGAGCCGCTACATTGGTGGCAGCGGTGGCCGCTTGTGCAGGTTGTTGCATGTGTTGGCGTTCGTGCTGAACAGTTATTTTGAGTTTTGACCCTGTTAGCTAGTGCCTCAGTTTAGCTAGCCTGCTAACGAGCTCAGTGCTTCTGCGACATGTGGTTTGGGGACGAGGACCCGTCGAAGCCTTATACGGCGTGGACCACCAGGAGCTCACTTGGTGGTGAAGTTAGAGTGGACCTGCCTACTCCTTTCGCTGGTGATGGGAGCCAGAGCTTTCACAGCTGGGTGCGGCAGCTGGAGGTAGCCATCGGGGCGACATCTGTCAGCAGAGACCGTAATGATGAATTGGCGCGCATTCTGCCTACTCGCCTCTGCAAGTCGGCCTTTCTGCTGTGGGACAGTTTTCCTGACGCGGTGAAGAGAGATTATTCTGCTGTTAAAGATAAGCTCGGGTCAGCGTTTGGGCAGAGACAGCTCTTGGACCGCTTCAGAGACAGCCTTTCTGCTCGAGTGCGTGTTCCGGGGGAGAGCCTGGAGGTATACGCAGCGGACGTGAGCCGCCTGGTAGCGGAAGCGTTCCCAGAATACGGCAGCAACGCACGCCGAGAAGAGAAATTTCGGCGTTTCTTAGCCGGCCTGGATCCAGCGTTGAAAGCTAAGTGCCTGGAGCAGGGCGCAACAGACGTTGATGAGGCTCTGACTGTGGCCGAGCGCTGTGAGAATGCCAGGGCGGCACTACAGAGAGACAGTGGGAGTTCAAGCACAGGTGTTTACCTGGGTCAGAGTGCAACTGTCCAGTCTGTGTCTGTGACGGATGGCCTTCAGAGGGCCGTGGAGAAGTTAAATGAGGACATGTGTGCAATGAGAATGGAAATGAGGGAGTTGTACGGGGAGAATCAGAGACTGAGAGCCAGAGATGCCACCAGGACAGATCGTGGTCCTCGCTCTTCATCTGGGGGGCGCTGTAGCTGTGCCTGTGGGGAGTCCGGATGTCAATCCAGAGGGTCTGAGGACAGATGCGTGGGACGCTCTCCCAACCGCCCGCCTCACGATTATCCTCGCGACAGAGTTTTTTCTCCAACAGCCAGGCCATCCTGGGGCAGGAGTCCCAGTCCTGGTTGGAGGTTTCGCAGAGAAGAGGAGCCGAGGAGACGCGGTGTGCGTTTCTTTCCACAACAAGCATCTGTGAAAGGCGGTCACCAGGGAAACGGACAGTAGCTGGGGTTGAGGCCCGGACGCCAGCCGCTCAGACCGAGGGCCCTGTACGGCATGACATGACTGAGGACGTGACTGAGAGCACCACTACTGTGGACAGTTGTGATCATCCCACGTCCTACGTCAGGGGTGTGGTGGAGAGCTGCGAGATCCCTATTTTAGTCGACTCGGGAGCTAATGTCTCATTGATCAGTGCAGATTTTCGAATGTCGGTCCCCGCTTTGAGGAACCGGCCTTTGAAAAAGAACTATGTTAGTTCTCGGGCAGTTAATGGGCAAATGTTGGATATGCTGGGGTCTATTGAAGTGACATTCCGATTGGGTCCGACCTACTGGCAGCATAACTTTTATGTACTGAGGGAGTCGACTCAGAGTGTTCTACTGGGGCTTGATTTTTTGACTAGGAACTGTGCATTGCTGGACCTGGGGCAAGGGGTACTGCAATTAGGGGATGTCGTGGTGCCACTGCTGCGAGGGGGGGAGCTCACCCCCAACTGTTGTAACGTGACAGTGGCGAATGTTGTGACTATACCCCCCTTAAGTGAGGCCCTAGTGCCAGTGACGATTGGTTCTCTTGGTGGGGCTATGTTGCCTACTAAGGATTTTGAAGGGTATCTGGAACCCAATGCCCCAGAGTCGACAGGGCTTGTGGTAGCTCACTCTGTGAATAGTGTGAAAGATGGGGTCACGGTAGCATGTGTTCTCAATCCATCTGAGGGAGCTGTGGAAGTGAAGCAGGGGCTGCACCTGGGTCAGTTCCACTCGGTGGAGAGAGATGACCTGGTAGCCCTCCCCGATATTGCTAATGTTGGGGGCACCTCATCTCCGCTAATGGGCAGCACCTTCATCTTAGATGAGTCACCCATTACCATGCAGCAGAAGGAGGAGCTCTCAGGGCTCCTTCTGAGGTTTTCAGATGTTTTCAACCTGTCGGACAGGAACACAAGCAAGTACAGATTGGTATCGCATCACATTAGAACCGGTGACCATCCCCCCATTAAACAGCGGCCCTATCGCACATCTCCCGAGAAAAGGGCTGAGATCGAGCGTCAAGTAGCTAGCCTGCTGGCAGACGGAGTGGTAGAGGAGAGTGTCAGTCCCTGGGCATCCCCGGTGGTGTTAGTGAGGAAGAAAGGGGGACAGTGGAGATTTTGTATAGATTACCGTGGCCTTAATGCGGTGATGATTAAAGATTCACACCCTCTACCACGTGTAGATGACAGCCTTGATTTGTTAGCAGGCTCGGCCTGGTTCAGCACACTTGACTTTTCTAATGGTTACTGGCAGGTTGAGGTAGTTGAGGAGGACCGGGAGAAGACAGCCTTTACAACCGGCAGGGGCCTCTACCAGTGGCGGGCCATGCCGATGGGTTTGTCAAACTCTCCGGCCACCTTCCAGCGGATGATGGAGCTTGTTCTGAGGGGTTTGCCCTGGCACATTTGCATAGTATATCTGGACGATATACTGATTTACAGCCGCTCCTTTGGTGATCATCTCCTCCACATCGAGGAGGTTCTGTCCAGGATACAGGAGGCCGGGCTGAAATTGAATCCAAGCAAATGCCATTTCGCGAGGGATCATGTGGTTTTTTTGGGCCACGTGGTTTCTCGGCAGGGGCTCCAACCGGATCCCTGTAACACGGACAAGGTGAGGGCCTGGCCCACTCCACGTACCTCGGCAGAGGTGAGAGCATTTGTGGGCCTATGTTCGTATTACAGGAGGTTTGCGAAGGACTTCTCAAAACATGCGGCCCCACTGAATTACCTGGTGGGTAAGAATGTGCCTTTTGAATGGACAACTGAGTGTGAGGAGGCCTTTTCCTACTTTAAGCGGGTCCTGACCTCCTCTCCTGTGGTAACACTGCCAAATTTCGCACTCCCCTTTAAAGTCTACACCGATGCCTCCAGTGAGGCAGTGGGTGCGGTGTTGGCACAGGATGGGGGGGGGGGTCGAGAGAGTAGTGGCATATGCCAGTCAGTCCCTCACAAAAATGCAGAGGAGGTGGTCCACTTTTGATAGAGAACTGTGGGCAGTCGTGTGGGCCGTGCGTGAGTTCAAACACTATGTGGGGCTTTCCACTTTCTCTATCATAACTGACCATCGTCCGCTGTTGGGCATCAGGAACATGGCTATGGACAGTGACCCAATGGGTCGTAGGAGTAGGTGGATTTTAGAGCTGGACCCGTTTAACTGGGTCATGATTCACAAGGCTGGTGTCCAGCACAACAACGCGGATACACTGTCGCGCCGACCGGCTTCTCCCCCCGAGGGCACCCAGATGGGCCGGCTGGGGAGCTCGCGGTCGCCTCCGTGGCAGAGTCGGGCTGCTCATCGTCTCTCGGGGTGTCCAATGCAGGTCCGGAGGCTGCCTACTCCCTGTTGGGGAGCGACTCGGCAACAGGAGGACCCAGATATTAGCACTATAGTGGGGTTGTTGGAACGGAACGTGGCTAAACTGCCTCGTCGGCTAATCAAGGGTCCTCTGCCAAACTGAGGAAACTTGGAACAGATTTCAGCCGCCTAGCAATGGTAGGTGGACTGCTGTGTCGGACTGTGCGGCCGACAGCATCTGGGGAGGACCAAATTCAGGTGGTGGTCCCCTCATCTATGGTGCCGGAGCTCCTGCGACAATTACATGGGGAGCCTACGGCGGCCCATTTCTCGGTGGAGCGAGTGTGGGAGACGGCCCGACGGTCTTACTATTGGCCCTTCATGTTGAGAGACATCAGACGCTGGTGCGAGCAGTGTGAGGCCTGCCAGACCCGCCGGTGCCCCGTTCCCAGACTGAGAGCACCTATGGGGGGGTCTCAGGCGGCCCGTCCACTACAGAGGGTGGCGGCGGACATTTTGGAGTTACCTTTGACCTCCAGGGGGAACAGATACGTTCTAGTGGTGGAGGATTACTTCTCCAAATTTGTCAATCTGTACGCCCTGCCAAATCAGACAGCGCAGACGGTGGCTCACTGCCTGTTTGAGGATTATGTGTTGGTGCATGGGGTCCCCGAAGTCCTTCACAGTGATCAGGGCCGCCAGTTTGGGGCAGAAGTGATTCAGAGCCTGTGTCAGCGGTTGGGCATGAAGAAAACACGCACCACAGCACACAACCCCAAATCTGATGGCATGGTGGAACGTCATAACAGGATTGATCAACTGGCTAAAATGCTGCTGTCGCATGGGGGTGAATGGGACTCATATGTGAAGCAAGTGGCTTTTGCCTACAACACTTCTAAGCATTCCAGTACCCAGTTCACCCCCTACTTTCTCATGCACGGGCGTGAAGCGCGAGTTCCAGCTGACATGCATGTACCATCAGGTATTCGGGACCGCGGGGGTGCGGGGACGCAGGCGGAGTATGTGTCGTCTATGGCAGAGAGGTTGAAGTCCGCATTTGGCTTGGCTCGGCTCAATTTGGCAGAATCTCATGATCGGCAGAAACTGTACTACGACGAAAGTGGCTGTCACCGCGCCTATGGTGTGGGTGCACTGGTGTGGCTGAATAATCCCACTGAAAACCGCACCAAGTTGGCGCCACACTGGAAAGGCCCCTATCAGATTGCTCAGGTGTTAGCTTCAGGTGGGGAAGATGCCCTGACATATCGCATTGTTAACCCTCTGGACTCGATGGAACGAGCCCAGGTTGTTCACCATGACAGACTCAAGCCATACACTCTGCCGCTGCCGACGCATACGCCTCCTGCTGCTCCTCTGGCCTGCAGTCCCATCCGGCCAATCGTCAAGGCCCTGGAGGTGGGGGGTCAGTCTCAGGCTGCGAGTGGAGATTACGGACTCTGGGGGGATTTGGGAGCATCGGTGCCCACTCGATCTCGTGGGGGAAGAGAGGTACGACCTCCGGCGCACCTCAAAGACTTTATTAGGTTTTAAGTCCAGTGCAGCACATTTGTTATGATTTTACGGTGATTGGTGGATGCTAATTACATCCAATTATTCAGGAGTCTGTTATACTGTTTTTTTTTGTTGTTGTTGAGGTTATTGTTTATTATGATGTATGTGCTTTGTTTACAGTGGTACCAGAAACGAGGACGTTTCGTGTTGAGGGGGGGACGTGTGTAACAGACTTTCTGATGTCTTTGCTTTATTTATTTCCTTTATTTACTGTGAAGCTGCACAGGGTTAATGTTGGCACTGTTGTGTTGCCGTAGGCGGAAGGCGAGGAGCGAAGGGCTCCCGCTTTTGGTGTGTGTACGAGAACGCGCAATAAAGAGGAGCCACGTTATGGCGCTCGAACGGTCCACAGTGGTCCCGTCTCCCTCTTTCTTTTAATACTGTCAAGAGCCCACAAAGGAGCCGCTACAATATCACTGATTTTAGGGTCAATCACTAGGAAATATTAAAATCAGTCTCTAATCTTACCGGAGTAAGTTCTACAGGTCAAGTCCGTCCCCCTCTGTGAAACCATAAAAAATCACAGACAACTTCATGTGTTTAAAACATTTATTTAACTCAGTCAGTAGTTAAATAACAGGAAATATCACAGTAAGCAATTTGATGATGACGAAGTTCAATAAGCAATGATTATATAATGTTTATGTAGTTTGGTTTTGACAACTCGATATATCCCAGGTCTTGAGCTGTGCTGGGTTATTGTTTGAAGAATGCTTTTGATGACTTTTGCTTAATGCAAACTTAGGAGGTTGAATGGCGAATGCAGGCTTCTTGCTACAGAAGACAGACACCAGTGAATGATATCAATTTTTCAGCTTCATCCAAGACTGGATTGCTGTGCGATGCTTGGATTTCGACAAATAATTCAACCATTGCATCTAGATCTCTCTCTATATATAGATACATAGAGATATGCCCATTAATCTGTCACTATATGGAGTTGTACAGTGGTTGAATTCTTTTGTTAAATCAACTGATGAAATTTTGGTATAGCAAATTCCTGGAGGGTCTGACTGAAGGCAGACAGCAGTGAATGGTGTGAATTTTTTTTAATCTTCATCCAAGACTGCATTGATTTGTGATGTCAGGATGTCACCAATCAAATCACCAAATCATTCAACAATTGTATCTACATATCGCTCTATATCATTCAACAATTGTATCTACATATCGCTCTATATATACTGTAGATATACATAGAGATCTGTCCATCTATCCCTCACTATATGTGGTTGTACATTGGTTGAATTCATTGTTGAATCAATTGATGAAATCCTAGCATCGCAAATTCCTAGAGGGTCTGACTGAAGACAGACACCAGTGAATGATATAAATTTTTCAGTTTCATCCAAGACTGGATTGCTGTGCGATGCTAGGATTTCAACAAATAATTCAACCATTGCATCTCTCTCTCTCTCTCTCTCTCTCTCTCTCTCTCTCTCTCTCTCTCTCTCTCTCTCTCTCTCTCTATATATATATATATATATATACGAGGTCTATTAGAAAAGTATCTGACCTTATTATTTTTTTCAAAAACCATATGGATTTGAATCACGTGTGATTACATCAGACATGCTTAAACCCTCGTGGGCATGCGAGAGTTTTTTCACGCCTGTCGGTTACGTCATTTGCCTGTGGGCAGTCTTTGAGTGAGGAGTCGCCCACCCTCTCATCGATTTTTTCATTGTTTAGGAATGGCTCAGAGACTGCTGCTTTGTTTGATCAAATTTTTTTTTAAACTGTAAGGCACAACTGAGTGGACACCATTCGATAAATTCAGCTGGTTTTCGGTAAAAATTTTAACGGCTGATGAGAGATTTTGGTCTGGTAGTGTCGCTTTAAGGACGGCCCACGGTGCCTGACGGTGATCTGCGCTTCGAGGCGGCAGCGTCTCGCCGTTTCAAGTTGAAAACTTCCACATTTCAGGCTCTGTTGACCCAGTAAGTCATCAGAGAACAGAGAACTTTCAGAAGAAGTCGGCATGAGGAGTTTATTCGGACATTCCATTGTTAACGGACATTTTGTAATGAAAGAACGTGCGGGCAGAGTCGCATGTCGGGCCGGACCCGACTGCGGGGGGTCGCAACAGGAAAAATACCTCCGTTGGAAACCTTAACGGACAAGTTGGAACATGCCCAAGCTGTTAAACAATTTCTCAGTTACTCACTTGTTGAGAGCCATCAAAAGCCGCCTAAAATTTACAAATGGTTTTCAACACGGAGGTGTTTTTCCTGTCGCGGCGCACACAGATTCGCCGAGTCGTCACGGAAACGACTCGGCGAATTTGCGCGCACGTCTTTCATTAAAAAATGTCCTTAAACAGTGGAATGTCCGCATAAAGTCCTCATGCCGGCCTCTTCTGAATCTTCTCTGTTCTCTCACGACGTCCTTGGTGAATTAAGCCTTAAATTAGGATGTTTTCAGCTCGAAACAGGCCAACGACGGCGCCTGGAAGCGCTGCGCAACGTCCCGCTCCGTGGGAAGTCCTTACACCGACAGAAACACCCCATAATCTCTCATTAGCCATTAAACTTTTCACCGAAAACCAGCTTAATTTCTTGAATAGTGTCCACTCGGATATTCCTCACAGGTCCAGAAAAATTTTTGATAAAGCAATGCGCGCCGTCTCGAGCAGCGTGTGAAACAAAGGAATTCAGCCAAGAGGGCGGGACCACATCTCACTCAAGGCCTGCCCACAGGGAAATGACGTCACCGACACGCGTGAAAAAAACTCACACATGCGCACAAGGGTTCAAGCGTGATTGGTGTAATCGCACCTCATTCAAATCCATATAGTTAAAAAAAAATAAAAGTGTCGGTTTCTTATCTAATAGACCTCGTATATACGTAGATACATAGAGATATGCCCATTAATCTGTCACTATATGTAGTTGTACAGTGGTTGAATTCTTTTGTTGAATCAATTGATGAAATTTTGGCATCGCAAATTCCTGGAGGGTCTGACTGAAGGCAGACAGCAGTGAATGGTGTAAATTTATTTTATCTTCATCCAAGACTGCATTGATTTGTGATGCCAGGATGTCACCAATTAATTCAACAAATAATTCAACAATTGTATCTACATATCTCTCTATATATACTGTAGACACAGAGATATGCCCATATACACCCATATACACCCTTGCATGCATAGTTCACTTTAATGGGGTGCAGGTTGTGCAGACAATATGATGCAAAGTGAGACAGAAACAAAACAATAATGGAAAATAAGGAAGATGTATGGAGCCATCGCAGATGAAAAAAAACCCCTCATTCATTATTATATTTATTAAGATATATTAAGTCTAATTTTTAATCGCATTTTGACATGAAATACCATGATATCGTACACTTCCACATCAAGATGCACATACAGACACACATTTCAGATGCCCCGGTGAGAAATCAGTCACTACTGTCATGCTTCTGCAGAAACATCTCCACCACAAGCACTTGGTGCTAAAGCAGCTGTCAGCCCATGTTGTTACTGTAACTCTTTGGTTGTCTCTTTTATGTCACATCTGAAAAGAAAAAAGTTATTTTTAGAGGTCTTCCAGTAAACCCTGCAGGGTATGATGTTTTGCAAAAGTAAAACTGCTTGTCAAATTCAAAGCCCTTTACTGATTTTACTAAACAAATCAGTTTCATTTACAAGGTGAGGTGGTTGATGTGGGTCATGGGCATCAGTTGTTATTGACTCGTGGATCTTTATCACATTCGAAAATGGTCTGAAAAATCTTCAGCCATTTAATGCACTATAACAAATATTACAAACTCTGATGAGGTTTTTGTTTGTTTGTTTGGTTTTGTTTTTTGAGGATCTTGAGCAGCTAAAGGGGATGTAATCCATATGTGGTGGGGTAAGACTGTATAGCATGTTGAGATGCCTTATGTTGTGATTTAGCACTGTGTACGTGTATGAATTGAAATGAAACAAAAGCTGATCCAGAATTTATTAACAGGTTGTTTCATTTCATCTTTGTCAGCATCTGGTTCAGATCAAAAGTACACTGACAATACATAAATTAAGGCACTGTCTTATTAAGGCATTGCCTTGACGATCATTAGCACATGGCATGAAGTGCATAGTACAAGTGTGTTTAGTATCAGGCTGGATTGGCAGGAATTGCTGGACATAAATGTACGGCACAAACACCTCTGGTTATAAAAAGGCTTTACTGGTTTGGATAGCAGAGGTCGGTACACGAGTAGGCAGTCCAGAACAAGCAGCAGTACAAAAATCATCAGGCAAAAAGGTGTGGTCATAGCAACAGGCTGGAGGTCAGGAACACACAAGGAGGTAGGCGGGACTAAGGAACGCAGGTACAGAGCTGGAATGAAGGTCATGGGTTAAAGTTCTCTGTCACCACGACGGATTTTTCATTTGGAAAATTTAACCACACATACGCGTGCGCACGTGGTGTCATGCGTGTTTTGGGGCCGAAATATGATAGTCTCACTGTCAAAGCAACATCCCATTCTGTGCTAATCAAAGCAGCAGCAATGTCAGCGTGGACTGCGGAGGAAGGGACTGTGTGAATTTTCCTTCCTCTCGCTCTGTTTACTGCTTGCCATGAGCCGTGGTCCTTCTCCTCCCTGTCTTTGAGAGAACATTGGCAGACACTCCCCAAGTAGAGTGTGGCTTTGCTTTGAACCAATGAAGCATTGATCCTTCTCACTGCTTCTCACTGGTTTGTTGTATTATTTCGCTTTATCTTAATTTTCCCCCGCTAAAACCCTAAAGAGCATATGTCTGTGAGTAATATTTACCTTTTTATATTAAACCGACCTGTTATGGTCTTCTAAAACAGTTGATAGATGTATTTTATAACTTAAAGATGGGACAGATGCTAATGCGTTAGCATGTCTATGGTGTTTTCATTGTTAAAGTTAGCATTATGCTGTTCGTATCTCAGCACAATTTGTGTGCATGTTTTCTGTATAATAAATAAATAATGGCTTAGTGTTTGTTGTCATAAAAGAGTCAAATGTATTACGAATTGTAATATTTTTTATTTATATATTAATAATAATAATAGCAACAACAAAAGTAATAATAACTATTATTGCTACAATACAATTTTAGAGAAACAGACAAAAAGAACCTGATAAAACAAAACACAACAGAAAAGGTAAAACCAACTACCAATGAACATAAATAAATAAATATAGAAATAAATAACTGTTGCCTGTGAACACCTAGTGACTCTTAAACCTCCACTTCATCCCTGTTTTATTTAAGTTTAATGACAATTTGTTTCGGTCAAACCACATCTAAGCTGTGTTTTTACACAAGAAAAAAATAAAATGCAGTAAACTGCACATTTTCTTTCTTTTTCATGAAAATAACTTATTAAAGATCACATATTACACTTTAGTCAGGCCTTTAAAATACGTTTGTGGACTCTTGCTGTAATATGTTGTCAGTGGTTGAGATAGTTGCTGTAGGCATCTAAAAATGCTCAGAATTCGGTGAAACCTTATGGAAATCTCTTTGTGGTGTGTTGGTGATGTATGTATGCGCAAAATAAAACGAGAATATAACATCATAACTTTATTACAAGCTCAAACGTTGATGTTGATGTTGCGTGACAAAGCCCTTTTAATAATAACTCATTTAAAGAAATAATGGCAAAACTCACATGTAAGTAAAAAAAACAAACAACAAAAAAATGATTAATCGATTAATAAAATAATCGTTAGTTGCAGCCCTAGTTTGTTTACGAGTGAGAGCATTTTACCGATTAAATGTGAATACGCCAGTTTTGAGTTTCTCAGTGCGCATGCATTTTCAAAACTGGTGACAGTGTTACTTTGTGCACAGCACAACAACATTGTCAGTTGTTTTAGGCCCTAATTTTGTATTTTATTGACTGTACAGCCAGCAACACAGCACCCATTAGGTGCATTCACCGGATTATAACCGATCAAAATACTACAGAAGACAAAGAATTTTTAGTTGACAGTTTGAAGTGAGTTTTCTTTGTTTCAGAGGACTTCATACCCATTAAAATTCACTAGAATATACAAAATTTGACTTGCTCTTTTAAAAAATTTCTGTGGGAGATCCCCCAGACCCCCCATTGTTTGAAGAAAGTTTTCTTTGTTTCAGAGGGCTTCATACCCATTAAAATTCACCAGAATATACAAAATTTGAGTTGCTCTTTTAAAAAAATTTCTGGGGGAGATCCCCCAGACCCCCCAATACTGTGTTTGTATTTCACAGATTGAAGTGTTTTATTTGTTTCAGAGGGCTTTGTACCTGTTAAAATTCACCAGAATACACAACATTTGACTTGGTCTTTAAAAAATGTTCGGGGGGGGGGGCACCCCAGACTCCCCCAAAATGAAGACTACACCCTGCCCCCCACCACCCTTTTATGTACCTTTATGTTCAAGTTTTGCATTCTTTTTATGCTTTGTCTGTCTCTCCTTAGAGGCTATTTAGAATAGATTTGTATGCTGTATAATGTGTTTATTGGATTTATTGAGGAAAAAAGAGTGTGTGCCCCCACTACGCCACATTTTAGGGAATTGCTGGCATTGATTTTTGCCAGGAAAAAATTTCAGTCAGATGAAAATTTATTGCTTTAACCCATGATGAAGGCACAAGGCAGAAAAAACTGGCAAAGAATTAACACACCCAGTGATCTTATATAACCTCAGGTGATGATCAACAAATCAGGAACAGGTGTGCATGGAAAGCACTAGAACAAGGGCATGGCCAGAGAGAGGGAAATACCCACCACCAAGATCCAAGAGACAGATGAGAGAGGCAGAGACAGACAGACCCAAGCAGCAAAACCCAGCAAGAGAATAAACATGCAAAAACCAATGAAATAAGAAAAATAACAAACAGACCAGACGAAAGAAATAAAAACAGATAACTAGACAAACTCAAACCCTGACATTTAGGGCCATGTAGAACTCCACTCTTCTTATTTACACAGTGTACAGTATGATGTAGTGTGCCAAGGGGTTGTGTTTAGTCAATCAGTTGTGTCTTTCCCACTGCATGATACTTGTTAGACACATCTCCACTCTACCTGACTTCTCTGGTTTTCCACTGGCTAAATCTGATAACTAGTACCTCGTACCTGGTCTTGATTTTGGAATCACCTCTGTTGTGGGTCCAAGCTGAGGCAATAAAGTAATGCAAAAACACTCCAAATTACTGACTGGTCAGTGACAAGAATGGAGACCAAGATGCCCTGTACAACGCCCCCCCACCCCACCCATTTTCAAAATGTCACTCAGCAAGTAGCTGTTAGATAAAATGTGCCGTACAAACATGTTATCATTTATTATCCTTTATTACATCTGCTCTTTTATATTGTTCCTTTTGTATCTTAAATTCTGCAAACTGTTTCTCTCAGATATTCCCAGATAGATAGCACAGCTGCTCCATAACAAAAAGTACAAACAGGAGCCAGGTCAGCCTGTTTGCGGTTTGACATTTAGCAAGCTTCAACAAAACCACTCACTCTGTACCTAAGATCGGAATGTTTCAGTTGATTGCATACGTATCTGCACATGACTAATAGCACATGTTGGAACCACACTCCCTGTGGACTCATGTAGCCCCCACCCTTATCTTTGTTTTTTACACACAATAAAAGAGCCTCGCGGAGGATGTCACAGTTGGAGAAGTGCACATAGCAAGCTCTGCTGCATCTCCCCTTTGCAAAGCTCACTAAAGATAGCTCAACTCTCTGTCTGAGTTCTTGTCTCAAGTGTCATTTCTTGTATGTCCAGGCGAGGTCAAACCTGACATATTTCCTGGTGCTGTGACCCGGATGTCAACATACCCAGTCACTGCGGAAGGAGGGAGACACACCGAAGCCCGTCGACGGCCAGCTGCACAGGGAGGCCGAAAGAAAGGCCCGGGGAGTGAATTCTCCGCTAGACCGATGATTTAGAAGTCAACCTCCGACCGCAACGCTGGATTGACGACATCCGAACAGGAAAAAATCAACGAACCGGACAGAGGAGTAAGTAAATTCTTTTATGGTCTGACAGGTTCAGGACTAAGGTCAAATTTGATGGGGTCAAATTAGTAAATTCTTTTATGGTTTGACAGGGTCAGGACTAAGGTCAAATTTGACGGGGTCAAATTAGTAAATTCTTTTATGGTCTGACAGGGTCAGGACTAAGGTCAAATTTGACGGGGTCAAATTAGTAAATTCTTTTATGGTCTGACAGGGTCAGGACTAAGGTCAAATTTGACAGGGTCAAATTAGAAAACAGTTACGGGGTGACTGTTAAAGACGTGACGGGGTCACGTCAGAACAAAAAAGCCCACTATACGATCAAAGTAAGATCAAAGTAAGATCAAAGTACTATCAAAGCAACATCAAAGTAAAATCAGAAGACATCTAACAGTGTGAAAGTGATTTGTATGAATGTGACTTGTATAAATGGAATGACAAACAATTGAAGCACGGGACTCCTGACATCCTCCATTCCAGGGGACAAAAATGAAGAGTCTGTCTGTGAAGTAAATTGTGAAATCATTCATTCGCACCACACCTGTTTGTGTTGAACGACGTAACTGGAAAGATGCATTAGGTAAGATCATTCACCTTCTCCGGAAGGTTGAAGTAAGACGCTAGACTGTTGGCCAAACAGTAAAAGGGAAAAATAAATCGTCTGTTTAGGACTCCCTAGGAGTCACCCCCCACAGACGACCAAAAAATGGGGAATACACAATCGTGTTGCTGTTGTTGCGCAAAAAATGATTCACTTGAAGGTGATGTCAAATTTATGATAAAATGCGATCCAGAAGGACAGAAATATGTGGAAAAATGGAAGAAAAAACATGACTTCAGGGCAAGCTGATTGTGTTGGAGTGTGAGACACTGGTAGACAAAATAACCACGAAAGCAGCAAGAAAGAAGGAGTGAGTGAGAAAAGATGGAAAATTGACAGAATTGAAAAGCGCAAAGAAGTGGCTGGAACAGGCTAATAAATGACAGGTTGCAATTAAAAACAAAGGACTTAAAAGACAAATACAAACATTATTTGTGAGACCAGAAGACAATGAGACTGTGGTAAAACCAAGACAACCACAACAACAATTACCTCAAGTCCTCCCACCGCTGCCGGACCTGCCTGATCAACAGGATCAGGCTGCGGGAGGAGACGGTCAAGCGCCGTTGCCTCAGGGAGGCCCTTCAAAAAACACGCGAGCCCAAGTGAAAAAAGAGACAAAAGCAGAAAGTGAAAATATGTATCATGTTCATGATATGGTCCCAGAACAAGGCCAACCAGGTTATACAAATACATATCACCACCGGGCCTGAATTCAATGTACCCCATGGTTCAAGTACCAAATCCACATGGGACAGCAGGAAATCCATTCACATATGTCTTTCGTCCTTGGACAAAAGACGAAGCCCATAAATGGACAAGAAATTGTGGACGCCCTTCAATGTGCTCTTGGATGGAATTGGGTACATGTCTGAGGTACATACCGCAATGCTCAGGGCGCTGTATGTCCATATACTGATGACATGGTTGAGCCACTAAAGGCTCAATTTGATGCAGTCATGATCAACATGAAGACAAAATTCAAGCCAAAAGCAAATTATGAAAAAATAACTGCAGCAAAACAGAAATCCGATGAGGACGTAGATGATTTTCTAGTCCGATTAGAAAAAGTGTTCAGAGTCCACAGCGGCATTCCACACTCAGATGATGCGGATGGACCATATCAATCAATTGAAACAAGTTCTGATAGTCCCGCCATTATCTCCTACATTACTAAACATTGTGTGGAAATGGACTTAAAGAATGTTTCAGGGATTATGAATTGGGCTCGACATGCTGAAAAATTGCAGAAAAGCAAAAAACAAAAAGACACTCCCACAGTTACTGTATTCTACAGCAAGGACGATATGTCCCTCAAATCAGACAGTAGCAGTGAGATCTACTTCCAAGGTGGTTTTCCCACCGGACATGGACGTGGCCGTTTTCGCCGTCGCGGTGGCCACCAAATGTGAGGCCGGGGCAGATCAGCACCACCCCCGGATACTTCAAGGACATACAAACCAAATGATGTATGTTACAGTTGTGGAGAACCAGGACAGTGGGCACGGGATTGTCCCAAACCATCAAGACTGGACAAACGTGGTCCTGCATGCCCGTCAGCGCCGCCGTTTCCACAATGACTAGGACGACCTGTTGAGGCTCCAGTAGTTCATCAAAGTGGTGCACATACAAACACGCATGACCCTCCGAACTGTGTGAATATATGTGGTGCCTTTTCACTCCTGGGCCTAAGATTTAAACCGATAATTACTCTGACTCTAAATGGCACAAACATGGAGTTCCTTTATGACACAGGGGCATGCCGCACAGTTGTCAATTCAATGTCTCATAAAGGAACATATTTGGACAAAATCATCTGGGTAAAATCTGCTGATGGGTTAGTGAATGAAGAAAAAATTCTAAAACCTGTGTACATTGTGGACCCAATAACACATCAGGAGCTGTTCAAACCAGTAGTTTATGCTCCCACATGCCCAACCAATTTGTTAGGAAGAGATTTGATGCAAAGTTTGAAAATTGGAGTCCTACCCATGACAGATGGCATGAAGGTGGTCCATGTGACCCCTCCTCATGTTCTAGCAACCTCACCTGTTACTTTGCGATATTCTCTGGATCTTGCTGATCCAGAACAACAGGAATGGTTAATTGACAAGGCAGAGGCCCATGTGACAGAAGAAACACTACATGATTCCATGCTAGCACCTGATTTGCACATCACAATGAATTACACTGACTCTGATTCTGATTTTGTATACATGACACCAGGACCACAGAACATTCATCAATTCTACACTGATCGGTCTGCTACTGCTGTGTGTGCAGTTGATTTGTCACCAACCGCCTTTAAAATGTTTAGGGGTCATTATCCCCCACACATCTCGTTGTGCAAACCACCTGGGGCTGAGTGGCAGGACTTGGGACTGATTGTCCTGAATCTGCAGTTGGCCACAGACTGGGAAACTGCATGTCCACAATGGGATTTCAGTCCATCTACAGGCTTTTACAGACAGCTGTTAAACACTGCAGTATCAATCCATCCAGTTGTGCATGAAACTGGTTCTGAAAAGACTTGACTAAATCCTTCTCCTCTTTTCCTCTCGGAAACTGAGGAAAAAGCATTGCTCTCCAAAGTATCACCACAACTTTGGGTACACTCACCCACAGATGTGGGGCTACTTGATTGTATAGATCCTGTTCAAATCACACCAAAATCTCAGTGGAGACCCTGTATTAAACAATACCCACTGAAACCAGAAGCAGAAGCAGGAATTAAGCCTGTTATTGAAGAATTGTTGCAAGCTGGAGTAATTGTGGAGTGTCCCGACTCACCATGCAACACTCCTATTTTCCCAGTCAAAAAGGCTGACGGGAAAAATTGGCGAATGGTGCAGGATCTAAGGGCAGTGAATGCAGCTGTGGAAAACCGAGCCCCTCTAGTGCTGGACCCCCACACACTGCTAAATTCTCTCCGCCCTAATAACACATTTTTCTCAGTGATTGACATAAGCAATGCTTTCTTCTCCGTTCCAATACACAAAAACAGTCAGTTTTGGTTTGCTTTTACTTTCCAACGGAAAAAGTACACCTACACACACCTTCCACAAGGCTTCACTGACAGTCCCACCATTTTCACTCAGGCTATTACTCGCTGTTTATCTTCTTTCGATCCACCGCCGGACTCACAGATTCTTGTCTATGTAGATGACATTCTGGTCGCTGGGAAGACACAAAAAGCATGTGAAAAAGCTATGTTGCTACTTTTGCAACATTTAGCAAAAACAGGAAACAAAATCAAACAGTCCAAGTTACAGCTTGTTCCTCCTCATGTGAATTATTTAGGTCACACTCTGTCAGCAGAAGGGAAACAGCTGCAAGACACGCGAAAACAGGCTATACAAAAAGCACCAAAGCCTATGACAAAGAAACAAATGATGTCCTTTTGGGGGTTGTGTAATTACTGCAGTTCATGGATTCCATGTTATGCAGAAAAGACTCAACTCCTACAAGATCTGATTTATGCCACACCCATGGTTATGTCGGAGAAGATTACGTGGACCCCAGAAGCTGATGTTCAATTTGAACAGCTGAAAAGAGAACTTATTGATTCTACAGTTCTCTCCTTACCGGATTATTTCAAACCATTCACTCTTATGGTTGACTCTTTGAATGTGTTCATGTCTGCTGTGTTGTTTCAACCACATGGGGGAAAATACAAACCTGTGGGCTATTATTCCCGCCATTTGGACTCTGTAGCCCGAGCTTTGCCTCCATGTGTACAAGCCATCTGTGCTGCTGCCATGGCAGTTACAGTAACTGCAGACATTGTGTTGTTCCACCCACTCATTCTCAAAGTCCCACATGTAGTGAATGTGTTGCTCTTGCAATCAAAACTGACCTTTTTGAGCCCAGCTAGGCAGATTAGCTACACAGCTACATTACTCTCACAGCCTAATATCACAATTGAAAGATGTTCTACTTTGAACCCAGCCAGCTTGTTGCCAACAGATGACTGTGGTGAACCACATGACTGTGTGGCTGAAACCACTCAACTGCAACTTCCCCAACTAGATCTTACTGATGTCCCTCTGCAAGAAGGTGAAACATTTTTTGTTGATGGCTCTTGTTTCAAAGATGAAAAAGGAGAAACGAAAACAGGATATGCTGTCGTGAAATTGCCTGACCACATTGTTGAAGCACGTCAGCTGCTGTCACACATGTCTGCACAAGCTGCCGAACTGACTGCACTTACAAGAGCCTGCACACTTGCACAGGGACAACCAGTCACTATCTACACTGATAGTCAGTATGCCTTCTCTACTGTACATTTCTTTGCTAAGCAATGGGAATGCCGTGGCATGGTTACCTCCACAGGCAAGCCTGTCACACATGCCAAACTTTTAACTGATTTACTGCATACCATCACTCTCCCTTCTGCTCTTGCACTTTGCAAATGTGCAGCACACACCAAGGGTACTGATTATGTCTCCAGTGGCAACCGCTTAGCTGACTTTGTTGCAAAAGAAGCTGCTACTGGCCATCATGGTGTTTCTAACATCTACTCTAGTACCCTAACATCCACACCATTCATTGACCTTGATGTACTTAAATCACGCCAACATGACGCCTCACACAATGAAAAACATTCATGGTTGACAAAAGGTGCTCTCTTTCGTGATGATTTGTACATTTACAAGGACAAACCTATCCTGCCAAAATCCTTGTTTGATACCGCTGCTATGGTTACACATGGACAGTGCCATGTGTCAACAGGAGGGATGGTATCACAAGTAAATCGTGTTTTTTTTCAACTTTTGGATTCAATGTTTATGCACAAACATACTGCAAGAAATGTTTGATCTGCATAAAAACAACCCACAAGGCAACCTGAGACCAAAACGGGGCCTTTTTCCTACGCCTCAATACCCATTCCAGGTAGTACACATGGACTTCATTGAGCTGAATCAGAGTGGTCCATACAAATACTGCCTGGTTTTGATTGATGCATTCTCCAAATGGGTTGAAATTGTTCCTGCAAAACATGCAGATGCCCTGACAGTTGCAAAGGCACTGTGTAAAGTGATTATTCCTGCATATGGAATACCTGCATATGGAATACCTGAAAAAATTTACAGCGACAATGGAGTACACTTTGTCAACACCATGATACAACACCTGACACAAACATTGGGCATTCAGTTAAAACATCATTGTGCATATCACCCACAAAGTGCAGGACTCGTGGAATGAACTAATGGGACTATCAAGTCCAGGCTCAGGAAAACCATGGCCGAAGCAAGACGACCCTGGCCTGAATGTCTGGACCTTGTAAAATTATATATGCACATCACACCCACACCACAAGGGCCGTCACCTTTTGAGATTTTGCATGGTAGACCTTATCGCCTCCCACTCTTTGGATCAGATTTACAAAAGGCAGATGACAAATTGACCTTAGCAGATTTTATGAAAAAGATACTTCAGGAAAAGGATGTGTTAAAAGCACAGTTACTGCTGACTGATTCTCTGTTTCCACAGGATATCAAAACAGTGAAGCCAGGAGACTACGTGTTTATCAAGGTCATAAAGAGAAAAAACTGGTCCAGCCCACTGTGGGAAGGCCCGTTCCAAGTATTGCTGACCACACAAACAGCCGTGAAGATTGCTGAAAGACCATCATGGATACATCTAAGTCACTGTAAGCTGCAGCGTGTGCCTATAACCACAAACAAGTAAAGGGGAAGTCTGACTACAAAGGGGATTCACCGTATAGTGGTGTCTCGTCTCAATGCCAGTGAAGCAGGGAGATCCTTACTCACTTAGAGTGGCTTATAGGTGACGCTGTGGCCTAGCACCAATGGCTGATCCGCAGAATGCGCCCAACCCACGTGCCAGGCACCGTGGCTGTGGGCGAGTCTGGCAGACAGTCTGGTGTGTTGTGATCTTAGCATGTTTTTGTCTACTGGGATACCTACTGTGGCAGGCGTGGGAACGACCTCCCCCGTCTGAAACTGATCTTGATGAATCAACCCCTGTTCAACCTCTCACCCGAAGAGAAAAATGATACATCGACCACCCTGACGAACCACAACACCCTTACCATACCAACATGTGGTGGCGCTACGTGAATTACACTTCACATCTGGTGAACCGTACCAACTGTTATGTCTGTACACATATGCCTGTTTCCACCACACATAATGGTCTACATGCTACTCTAACATCTCGAGCTAATACTGATTGTTTGATGGGCCTGTCAACCTACCCAGGAAATTATTCTGTACCTCTGAACAAAACCACTGCGTCTCCCTTGGTGAAAAAGAACTGTACCGGTTCCGGTTTACCTCCTATGTTATCATGGCCCCAGGTGCAGGACCCCTTACTGATAACTGATATAACATCTTATCATAGCTTTGATTATTGCATAATTGGGAATCGCTCAAACCTGCTTGGGTGGCTTCCACCTCACTCCTGCAATTTTACTTACACCTTCTGCGACTATGTAAATCGAACAGCAAAAAACAAATGCAACAGAAATAAAACCTGTAAACAGGATAAAACCCAATGGAACAAGGCTCGTCTCATCAGGGATGCAGGCCGTTTCTGGTGTAATACCACCCAGGCCCCTTACCTTAAGTGCACTAGAGGGCACTAGAGTCCTCACTGATTACTATTGGCTATGCGGGACCAATGTTTATGCTCACCTTCCTCTCAATTGGGGTGGAAGATGTGGAATGATTTATTTACACAAACCATGATACATATTCCTAAAGACCAATTGTCCGAAGCCACCGTCAAGTTCCGTGAACCACATAATGTTCACGTTAGACGAGAACTGTCTGATACCAGCCATATTCCTAGTGATAAAAGAATATTCCGTCAGGGATGGAGGTCACTATTCGGCATGCTTCCACATGTTGGGGTCAACCTCGTAGCTCTAGAAGTTGAGTTCACGCGCTGGAGGTTTTTGCAATTCATGAACTCCACACTCGAGATGGACAACGCAACCACCGAAGAAATTAGGGCCCTGCGACTAATGGTACTGCAAAACCGTATGGTTCCCCTTCAGCTGACCACACCCTCCGGTGGAGTGTGTGCTTTGGTGAGCACAGCATGCTGCACCTTTATCCCGGGCAACACAGCTGACAGAGGTGCCATCACCCGAGCCCTACGAGAGATGACAGAGGTCCGTGACTCTGTCCAAGCAATAATGTCATCGCCTAGCTGGAGTTTCTGGTCATGGTTTACATCAGGAAGTTGGTGGCAACTTCTACTACGAGCTTTGACCCCTCTATTGATCATTGTTGCTGTTTTTGCACTCTTATTTTGCTGCGTAGTGCCTTGCCTCTGTCCCATGCTTGTAAAATTAGTCTCCAACGCCTTTGTCCAATGTAATGTCATACAGCAAGACCTCCCTCGGGAGACTACCCATTTCCAACCATTGTCGATCGATGATATTGAGCAGGAACCAGAATATGATGTCCGCCAATCGCCATATGCCGATGCCCAGCCATATCAACCACCTGATTACGAGTTCGATATTCCTGAGCGTTCTGACACCACCCTGTAAACAATAAAAGACACCACATAATGATTTAAAATCTTTATCATTGGTTCACTGTCATTTTGTCTTCCTGTTTTTGGTTACTATATGCATCTCCGCATTCGTCTATGATGTTACAACTGAAAATGTTCTTAACAAGTGGTTGTGATTAATGTATTGGATGTGGTTGAGATGTAATAAACAATAAACAGGAGAGATATGTTAGATAAAACGTACTGTACAAACATTTTATCATTTATTATCCTTTATTACATCTGCTCTTTTATATTGTTCCTGTTGTATCTTAAATTCTGCAAACTGTTTCTCTCAGATATTCCCAGATAGATAGCACAGCTGCTCAATAACAAAAAGTACAAACAGGAGCCAGGTCAGCCTGTTTGCGGTTTGACATTTACCAAGCTTCAGCAAAACCACTCACTCTGTAGGAAACATTTAGAGCTGGCATGCCCAAGCCTCTGAAGGACAAACGCCCCGTTGTTTTCCTCCAGAAGAATTTATACGGCCTTGGTGAACCATTCAGCTGCTTTCTTTCTAATCTTCTGCAACTCCAGCACACATGGACAGAAACTGACATAAACGTAACTCATTAACTCATAACGCCTCTACTGGTGGTTGGCTCTCACTGCGGTATTGTATCACTTCCTGTTCCGGAGCACAGCGGTGTTTTTCTGTATCTGTTAGCTGTTTAATCTGCACAGTTAGATTGATCTAGTTATCTAGATAACAATTTGTTTCACAGTGTAATCTTCACGTGCCTTAACTAAAGCACTCCTTCTGCTGAATCACCTCTAAATTATTTACACATTATTCACTTTGCATGTTTTTAGGAATCCGCTAGCTTAGCGCAGCAACTAGCCCTTAGCCGATTTAGCATGGCGGCTTCTCCTGTCTCTTCCGCACTTTTCTGCTCTGGGTGTGAAATGTTTAGTTATTCCTCGGCCTCCTTTAGCAGTAATGGTACTTGTAATAAGTGTAGCTTATTCATAGCTTTGGAGGCCAGGCTGGGCAAATTGGAGACTCGGCTCCGCAACGTGGAAAATTCTACAGCTAGCCAGGCCCCTGTAGTTGGTGCGGACCAAGGTAGCTTAGCCGCCGTTAGTTTCCCTCTGGCAGATCCCGAGCAGCCGGGAAAGCAGGCTGACTGGGTGACTGTGAGGAGGAAGCGTAGTCCTAAACAGAAGCCCCATGTACACCGCCAACCCGTTCACATTTCTAACCGTTTTTCCCCACTCGACGACACACCCGCCGAGGATTAAACTCTGGTTATTGGCGACTTTGTTTTGAGAAATGTGAAGTTAGCGACACCAGCAACCATTGTCTTCCGGGGGCCAGAGCAGGCGACATTGAAGGAAATTTGAAACTGCTGGCTAAGGCTAAGCGTAAATTTGGTAAGATTGTAATTCACATCGGCAGTAATGACACCCGGTTACGCCAATCGGAGGTCACTAAAATTAACATTGAATCGGTGTGTAACTTTGCAAAAACAATGTCGGACTCTGTAGTTTTCTCTGGGCCCCTCCCCAGTCGGACCGGGAGTGACATGTTTAGCCGCATGTTCTCCTTGAATTGCTGTCTGTCTGAGTGGTGTCCAAAAAATGAGGTGGGCTTCATAGATAATTGGCAAAGCTTCTGGGGAAAACCTGGTCTTGTTAGGAGAGACGGCATCCATCCCACTTTGGATGGAGCAGCTCTCATTTCTAGAAATCTGGCCAATTTTCTTAAATCCTCCAAACCGTGACTATCCAGGGTTGGGACCAGGAAGCAGAGTTGTAGTCTTACACACCTCTCTGCAGCTTCTCTCCCCTTGCCATCCCCTCATTACCCCATCCCCGTAGAGACGGTGCCTGCTCCCAGACCACCAATAACCAGTAAAAATCTATTTAAGCATAAAAATTCAAAAAGAAAAAATAATATAGCACCTTCAACTGCACCACAGACTAAAACAGTTAAATGTGGTCTATTAAACATTAGGTCTCTCTCTTCTAAGTCCCTGTTGGTAAATGATATAATAATTGATCAACATATTGATTTATTCTGCCTTACAGAAAGCTGGTTACAGCAGGATGAATATGTTAGTTTAAATGAGTCAACACCCCCGAGTCACACTAACTGTCAGAACGCTCGTAGCACGGGCCGAGGCGGAGGATTAGCAGCAATCTTCCATTCCAGCTTATTAATTAATCAAAAACCCAGACAGAGCTTTAATTCATTTGAAAGCTTGACTCTTGGTCTTGTCCATTCAAATTGGAAGTCCCAAAAACCAGTTTTATTTGTTATTATCTATCGTCCACCTGGTCGTTACTGTGAGTTTCTCTGTGAATTTTCGGACCTTTTGTCTGACTTAGTACTTAGCTCAGATAAGATAATTATAGTGGGCAATTTTAACATCCACACAGATGCTGAGAGTGACAGCCTCAACACTGCATTTAATCTATTATTAGACTCTATTGGCTTTGCTCAAAATGTAAATGAGTCCACCCACCACTTTAATCATATCTTAGATCTTGTTCTGACTTATGGTATGGAAATAGAAGACTTAACAGTATTCCCTGAAAACTCCCTTCTGTCTGATCATTTCTTAATAACATTTACATTTACTCTGATGGACTACCCAGCAGTGGGGAATAAGTTTCATTACACTAGAAGTCTTTCAGAAAGCGCTGTAACTAGGTTTAAGGATATGATTCCTTCTTTATGTTCTCTAATGCCATATACCAACACAGTGCAGAGTAGCTACCTAAACTCTGTAAATGAGATAGAGTATCTCGTCAATAGTTTTACATCCTCATTGAAGACAACTTTGGATGCTGTAGCTCCTCTGAAAAAGAGAGCTTTAAATCAGAAGTGCCTGACTCCGTGGTATAACTCACAAACTCGTAGCTTAAAGCAGATAACCCGTAAGTTGGAGAGGAAATGGCGTCTCAGTAATTTAGAAGATCTTCACTTAGCCTGGAAAAAGAGTCTGTTGCTCTATAAAAAAGCCCTCCGTAAAGCTAGGACATCTTTCTACTCATCACTAATTGAAGAAAATAAGAACAACCACAGGTTTCTTTTCAGCACTATAGCCAGGCTGACAAAGAGTCAGAGCTCTATTGAGCTGAGTATTCCATTAACTTTAACTAGTAATGACTTCATGACTTTCTTTGCTAACAAAATTTTAACTATTAGAGAAAAAATTACTCATAACCATCCCAAAGACGTATCGTTATCTTTGGCTGCTTTCAGTGATGCCGGTATTTGGTTAGACTCTTTCTCTCAGATTGTTCTGTCTGAGTTATTTTCATTAGTTACTTCATCCAAACCATCAACATGTCTATTAGACCCCATTCCTACCAGGCTGCTCAAGGAAGCCCTACCATTAATTAATGCTTCGATCTTAAATATGATCAATCTATCTTTGTTAGTTGGCTATGTACCACAGGCTTTTAAGGTGGCAGTAATTGAACCATTACTTAAAAAGCCATCACTTGACCCAGCTATCTTAGCTAATTATAGGCCAATCTCCAACCTTCCTTTTCTCTCAAAAATTCTTGAAAGGGTAGTTGTAAAACAGCTAACTGATCATCTGCAGAGGAATGGTCTATTTGAAGAGTTTCAGTCAGGTTTTAGAATTCATCATAGTACAGAAACAGCATTAGTGAAGGTTACAAATGATCTTCTTATGGCCTCAGACAGTGGACTCATCTCTGTGCTTGTTCTGTTAGACCTCAGTGCTGCTTTTGATACTGTTGACCATAAAATTTTATTACAGAGATTAGAGCATGCCATAGGTATTAAAGGCACTGCACTGCGGTGGTTTGAATCATATTTGTTTAATAGATTACAATTTGTTCATGTAAATGGGGAATCTTCTTCACAGACTAAAGTTAATTATGGAGTTCCACAAGGTTCTGTGCTAGGACCAATTTTATTCACTTTATACATGCTTCCCTTAGGCAGTATTATTAGACGGTATTGCTTAAATTTTCATTGTTATGCAGATGATACCCAGCTTTATCTATCCATGAAGCCAGAGGACACACACCAATTAGCTAAACTGCAGGATTGTCTTACAGACATAAAGACATGGATGACCTCTAATTTCCTGCTTTTAAACTCAGATAAAATTGAAGTTATTGTACTTGGCCCCACAAATCTTAGAAACATGGTGTCTAACCAGATCCTTACTCTGGATGGCATTACCCTGACCTCTAGTAATACTGTGAGAAATCTTGGAGTCATTTTTGATCAGGATATGTCATTCAAAGCGCATATTAAACAAATATGTAGGACTGCTTTTTTGCATTTACGCAATATCTCTAAAATTAGAAAGGTCTTGTCTCAGAGTGATGCATTTATTTCCTCTAGGCTGGACTATTGTAATTCATTATTATCAGGTTGTCCTAAAAGTTCCCTAAAAAGCCTTCAGTTAATTCAAAATGCTGCAGCTAGAGTACTAACGGGGACTAGAAGGAGAGAGCATATCTCACCCATATTGGCCTCTCTTCATTGGCTTCCTGTTAATTCTAGAATAGAATTTAAAATTCTTCTTCTTACTTATAAGGTTTTGAATAATCAGGTCCCATCTTATCTTAGGGACCTCGTAGTACCATATCACCCCAATAGAGCGCTTCGCTCTCAGACTGCAGGCTTACTTGTAGTTCCTAGGGTTTGTAAGAGTAGAATGGGAGGCAGAGCCTTCAGCTTTCAGGCTCCTCTCCTGTGGAACCAGCTCCCAATTCAGATCAGGGAGACAGACACCCTCTCTACTTTTAAGATTAGGCTTAAAACTTTCCTTTTTGCTAAAGCTTATAGTTAGGGCTGGATCGGGTGACCCTGAACCATCCCTTAGTTATGCTGCTATAGACGTAGACTGCTGGGGGGTTCCCATGATACACTGTTTCTTTCTCTTTTTGCTCTGTATGCACCACTCTGCATTTAATCATTAGTGATCGATCTCTGCTCCCCTCCACAGCATGTCTTTTTCCTGGTTCTCTCCCTCAGCCCCAACCAGTCCCAGCAGAAGACTGCCCCTCCCTGAGCCTGGTTCTGCTGGAGGTTTCTTCCTGTTAAAAGGGAGTTTTTCCTTCCCACTGTAGCCAAGTGCTTGCTCACAGGGGGTCGTTTTGACCGTTGGGGTTTTACATAATTATTGTATGGCCTTGCCTTACAATATAAAGCGCCTTGGGGCAACTTTGTTGTGATTTGGCGCTATATAAAAAAAATTGATTGATTGATTGATTGATTTGCCACTCACGCATGGACAGAGACTGATACGCATGCTCCCACCCACCTCCTGTCCCCATCCCCCACCCCATCCCGGCCCCCGCTCACGCCACTCCCTTTCCCTCCAGGGTGCAGCGCAGCTTTAGCTGCTGTAGCCCCCCCAAGCTGTCAGCTGTGTAACCACATGTTGCTGCGTTCCCCCCGTACTCACATTGCCTCAATTTGGATAACGGAGTGTTTCAAAGTTTAGGGCACATAAACAATGTCAAATGTATATGTGTTGTCTTAAATTCTGATGTGTGCCTTAATTAGGGTAAACAAGTAATAATTGTGGATTAACTGCTGTATCTTGTCTGTGGCAATTGGAGTGTGGACGTAATCTTGTTGTTGTTACACTCGTGTAATCACAATGAGGATAAATCTCATCCATCCATCCATCCATCCATTCGATCGCAATCGACCGGTCGATCGTGGGCTGAGTTCCAGTCGATTGCATGAAAAAAAAAATCTGTCACTGGACTCGAGAGGATTTAGTGCCGCTATAACAGACTGATGCAGCAGGTGGCAGCAATGCACCAACAAGGATGCCAGCTGCTGTTAAATGCCAGAGTAAAAGAAGAGCTCTTCTTCTATGGTCGATAAGAAAAATTATAATTTTCAATCTGTATTATTTTTCATTTATTTGAATGGAAAATCCATCTGTCTTATCTGCAGTGGAAATGTGGCCTTTCTGAAGAAAGAGAATTTGGAGTGGCATTTCAGATGATTCACAAGAAATACGATGCTAACTTATAATGCTAACCCGGCTAAATGCCCTCTACTCACTCGAAAAGTCCAGGAATTGAAAAGTCGGCGAGCAGCATAATGATTCATGGTCCATAAATATGAAGCATGATAAATGTGGCAAACAAGATTGCAGTGTTCTCTTTGGGCCAGGAGTCTGTGGATGCATTATTCTGTTCGTAATCGGAGGAGATACACATCTGCTGTACATAGATGTTAGGTGGCTCAGCAGAGGTAAATTTCTGCACAGCTGGACTGAAAGGTGCAGGACACGCAGGGGCCAAAAATATCGCAGGAGCATGCAGGAGGCCTGAAAAAAATGCTGGTGTGCTGTGGTGGCTGCTGTATCACTGTATTACGTTAGTAAGCCATATATATTGATTTATAACACAAAACTGTCAAAAGGAGTAATAAATATAAGTGTAAAGATGATTGAATATATCATCAGAGCAGTAAATTGATCAGTCCATGTGAACACTATGCAGATTGCTGCTGCTGCTGTGTTCATGTACCGTCAGAAATTACAGCCTGTTTATTTGGGTGGGGGGTCAGCTTCACTGGGCTCAGGCACAATATATAGGCCAGAATCTTTTTTGTGGATACAATGAATTTTTTTTAACCAAAAATTAAAAAACCATGCTCCTGACACAAGCAACTGCTGAGTTTGAAACAACAAAAAAGTCCTGTAATTTCCGAAGGTACTGAACGCAGCAGCGTTCTGCGCAACGTTCACATAGACTGATCAATTTACTGCTCTAATGATATAGTCAATCATCTTTACACTTATATCTATTACCCCTTTTGACAGTTTTGTGTTATAAATCAATATATAGCTTAGTAACGTAATACAATTGTTACAGCAGCCACCACGGCACACAAGCGGATTTTGCACACTCTTGCAATATTTTCGGCTCTTGCACGTCCTGCGCCTTGAATGAAAGAATTTCTGAAATGTTCAAACCATGCTGAATATGCACAGCTTTTGGATTTGAAAGCAAATTTAAAAGCCTATTACAGGTGCTATCAAGCAGGTAGCAACAGTGTGACTTTTAGAACTTTCCACACATGGACACAGAACTTAAACACCAGGACAAAGACCGTGGAGCCCAAAAGTACACGTTATGATGATCATGTGCAGAGCATTGTCAGAATTTGACAGGCGCTTTGCTTCCATTGAGCCTGTTGTTAGGTTTCTCTGTTTTCCATTTTGGGAGAATAAAGATGTGGACTGTATATCATCCCAAGTGGCATCACTCTTCAACCTGGATCCTCACACTGAAAAATGACATTGAGCTCAAATCCAGAGCAAGACCTGACATGAATGTCCAAATCTGGAATCTAATGCAGACAGAGAGTGTCTGAGTGCCTGCTTACAGCTGCTCAGCTCCTACTGTCCGGACTATGAGAGACCAGCTTCCTCCTCTCGGGCCAGAAGTCCCACTAAGGTAGGGAACAACTTTTCCAACTTGAGGCCAATCCTAGGCCTACTTGTGCTTATTGTTTTCCACCATGCACATTTATTTCAATGATGCATTGTTATTGTTAAAACCTGCCAGAAAATTGTGTTGTTATATTGGTGCACAATATATTGTGGCTGTGCTGTGGCGTTCCATATGGCTTGGTAGATCTTGATACACTGTCAACTTTAAAAGTAGACCTCGGTTCAAAAAAGGTTGGGCACCCCCTGGTTTCGGTGCTGTTATTTTTGCAAAGGAGGATCTACTAAATATTGATGTATTTTTTTCTGTTGGAGTGCCCAAATTCATGCACCTTCCTAATTCTGTTTAAAGAATTATTGCACACTTTCTGTAAATCCTATAAACTTCATTTCATTTCTCAAATCTCACTGTGTTTTTTCTGCTATAAGGTATATTTAACTGAAATTGCTGATCCAAACAACCAATGATTTATAAAGGAAAATCATGGAAATCAGCAGGGGTGCCCAAACTTTTACATTCAACTGTATTTCTGAATATTGCGGCATTTAAATAGCAGGTGCGTGCCACATACATTTCAACAGTTCGTTTGCGCGGGAGTGGTAGTGGACATTATTATATGTGGCACAGGTCATACTGGCAGGCTTTGCCATGCCAGATCTATCTCAAGGTTCCCTCGTATGCTCTCAATTCGCTTGGATCCCATTTTGCCGCCATCGGAATATGTAAATTTCAGTCAGATGGTCGTCAGATAACACATGGACCGCCATCGGATAGGTGTCCCATGTCGACCGCACCTCTAGAGTTTTGAACATGTGCATAACACTTGAGGCTGCCAGCCAATTTTGGCCAACTGTGTGGACTTCTGCAGATGGCTGTCAGAACATTTTGGAACTGAAATCTGACACTTTTTGGATTTGCGCTGATTCATAAGTTACGCCACTCTGCATGATTCTGGCTATGTGTGACGCTGATATAAAACAAACATCAATATTGACTGACTCAGTCAGTAATGGGGCTGTCAACTTGTTGAATGAACAAAATGAAGTTACACAGCATAAACAAAGCAATGTGCTTTTTGCTTACACCAGAAAAGTTACACAAATATCCCAATATCCAGCTTTTCAGAATCATATAAGGGGTGTTTGAGAGGTTTTGAGCCTGACCCAGAAGAAGTAGAGCATGGTTCTCCATCTCTTGCATTCTGAGAGACCAGCATTTATCAACATTGCACTCATTGAATCAGAACTTCAGGCACTCTTGAGAAATGCTGGTTTTTCAAAATGCAAAAGATGGAGAACCATGCCCCACTTTTTCTGGGTCAGGCTCAAAACCTCTCAGTCACCCCTCATAACAATGCTACAGTCATTGCCTGGCTGATAACAGAGGCAACTAAAAGTTTGAAGTGATCATAATGATAAATATTCAATTTCAATGCACAACAACACAGTTACTGAAATCAATTATCTGAAGTGGAGTTACTTAAAGAGAAAGCTTCTGAATTCCATTTAAAATCATGTATTTTAAGCCAAAAATTGTAAAACACCCAAAGAACTGTGGCAATTCCATACAAAGGATGGCAGGTGAAACTATTGTGAAAATGAGCCCAATGTTCACTTGTGTCTTTGTTTTTCATCTCTATTGGCAAAACTGGGCTCTGTACAATATGACACCTTTAAATAAACACAGCAGTGGTTCACATCTGAGATGAATGGATAAGTCATTCAACATTTTAAGAGCAAAAAAGGCCTATCCTTTCTCACACATGGAACAGATGCGCTTTCTGAACTGACAGCTCGGCTAAGTTAAACTGATGACGCTATGGAGCCGTCCCATTGTGCACAGGTAGCGGCTCCTGAAGATTGGAGCCATAGCTGCTTTATTCTGAAATAGCTCTGTTTAATTACACTGGCTTTAGCTGGGTGGTCCATGATGTGAGAACTGCAATAATTGAGCAAATACATAATAAAGGTGTGCAGGAGGTTGTCACAGTCAGGTTAGAAGAGGAAACACATGAAATCTATATTGAATCATGGTCTTAAAACTGTTTCATAAAAACAGCCTGCAGGACTTTTAAAGTTAACCTCAGCAGGTAATTCCACTGATCAGCATCTCTCCTCAAATCAAACTGATGGTAATCAGTTCAACCTGCTGGTGAAATGTGGTGCAATAAAAACTTGCATCACCTAGGCCCTTTGTGGAAAGAGTTTGAGGCCATTTCTCATAATTACACATGATCAAAACAACTATATTTTTCAATACATCTGACCTCTCGATAGTCGGGAGAGTTTTTCAGCATGCCATTAACTACAGGAGACCATCCCCCCTACCTGTGGAGAACCGCCAACTGGCTGAGGAGCTGAACGTATTTTTGCAAGATTTGAAAGAGGCCGTCACATACTTCTCACCCACCCTGACACCAATGGACTACCTGCCCCTCTGGGCACCCCCCCCCCCCCCACACACACACACACAACCCCACCCACACTAACGATCTGGGAAGAGGGTGTTTGCCAGCAGTTTGGCAGACAAAAGATCAAGAAGGCTCCAGGACCTGATGGTGTCTCTCCCTCATGTCTGAGAGCATGTGCTGATCGGCTCGCCCGGATTTTCAACAGATCTCTGGAGCTGTGTGAGATCCCCTCCTGCTTCAAAAGCTCCACTGTTATCCCAGTCTCAATGAAACCTTCCATAACAGGACTAAATTACTACAGGCCCGTCACCCTGACATTTGTACTCATTAAGTCTTTTGAACAGCTGGTGTTGAGCCACCTGAAGGACATCACAGGACCCCTGCTGGACTCCCTGCAATTTACAATTGCTGGGCAAACAGATCAGTTGAGGATGCAGTCAACATGGGTCCACATTACATCCTGCAACACCTGGAATCTGCAGGGACGTAAGTGAGGATCCTGTTTGTGGAATTCAGCTCAGCATTCAACGCTATCATCCCCGACATACTCCACAAAAAACTCTCCAACCTCTCTGTGGCAGTTCCAACCTGTCAGTGGATCTTCAACTTCCTGACAAACGTGCCACAGCAGGTGAGGCTGGGGAGCATCACATCCAGCACATGGACAGTCATCACTGGCACCCCTCAGGGGTGTGTGTTCTCCCCACTGCTCTTCTCCTTCTATACAAATGACTGTACCTCTCTGAGAGTTTAACCTCTCTGTTAAACTCCTGAAGTTGGTGGACAACATCACCATCATTGGACTCATCCAGGATGGTGATTAGGCTGCATACAGATGAGGTGGAACAGCTGGTCCTCTGGTCTGGTCAGAACAAACTGGAGCTGAACCTCTTCAAGACTGGAGATGATAGTGGACTTCAGGAGAAACCCACCATCACCCCGTCCCCCATTCTCAAACAGCACTGTGTCTACTCATTCGCCCTTGGACAGGCTTTGAGTGAGCACTGGTCCACCCCTCCCGTCTGAATTCCTTTGTCTGACTACTTGCTGAGAGACTGGCGCTTTGCTTGATCAAAATTTTTTCAGAAACTGTAAGGCACATCCAAGTGGACACCATTCGAGAAATTCAGACGGTTTTTGGTGAAAATTTTAACGGCTGATGAGAGATTAAGGAGTGTTACTATCGCTTTAAGGACAACCCACAGCGCCGGACAGCGCGCCGCGCCCCAAGCCGCCGTCGTCAGCCTGTTTCGAGCTGAAAGCTTCCAAATTTAAGCCTCTGTTGACCCAGGACGTCGTGAGAGAACAGAGAAGTTTCAGAAGAGGTCGGGATCAGCAGTTTATCCGGACATTCCACTGTTAAAGGAGATTTTGTAATGAAAGACGTGCGGACGGATTCGCGCGTCGGCACCCAGCCGCTCATGGCGCGGCGCCACAGCAAAACACCTCCGTTGGAAGCCTTACAGGACAAGTTTGAACATGCCCAGCTGTTAAACAATTTCTCGGATACTCACTCGACTGAAAGCCATCGAAAACCGCCTGAATCTTACGAATGCTTATCAACACGGAGGTGTTTTTCTGTGGCGCCTGGCGATGAGCAGCTGCGTGCCGACGTGCGAATCCGTCCACACGTCTTTCATTACAAAATCTCCTTTAACAGTGGAATGAAAGCTTGTCTGATGTAATCGCACGTGATTCGAATCCATATAGTTTTTGAAAAAATAAAAAGGTCTTTTCTTTTCTAATAGACCTCGTATATTTATACATGCTCGTACAGAGAGAGTACAGTTCAAACTGGAGTAAAATTCCTTGTATTCTTGTAGATACTTGGAGAATAAAGGCTATTCTGATTCTTATCCATTTTTTTTTTCTTTTTACCCTTTTGTGATTTCATTTATACTCTCTAGATTTTTTATCCTAATAAAATATAAAAATTGTTCAGGTAACAGTGCTTCTTGACTACTGTATTAAAATGTTCTAAAACCTGTAAATATATATTTCTATGAAGTGAAAATCTTTTGATTTGTTTCTGTCTTTTTCCCCTCCTCATTTTCCTTAAAGGAAGTCAAGTAAGTACCATTGTTCCAGCTTCAAACACTTTCTTGAAATAGTTGTGTCCATTCAAATGTAATAGCTTCACTGTTTGGCCTTTTAAGTATGTACAATGTGTTTTAAACATGTAAAGAATTTCTCATCATGATTACTAAACTTTGTCACTTTGTTTAAAAAAGTCACTGGCAGCTTCATGCACGTCCTCTTGCACCCACAACCACCATACACTTGAGCAATCACAGCCATGCTTCTTTCTTTTATAATTGTGCCCCCTCTTGGCACTTTTCATTATTGTATACACAATTTTAGGAGCTTTTGTTTGAATTGGTTAGTTTAATGTGCAGGCAATGAAAGTACACTTAAAATACACACACACACACCCATATATATATATATATATATATATACAGTGATGCCGGTAACGCGTTACTTACTAACGCGTTACTCTAATCTGACCATTTTTTTAGTAACGAGTAATCTAACGCGTTAATCTTTCCAAATCAGTAATCAGATTAAAGTTACTTCTCCATGTCACTGTGCGTTACTATTATTTTTCATTGTGGGTCGATAGCAGCATTAAACTTGGTCCGTGGGCAGGAGGTCGGGGTTCGACTGAACTGCCCACTTTCAGTGAGCTGTGAGCTTTTCATCCACGTTTTTTTGCAGCTGCTCGACTCGTCGTCTCCTCTTAAAGCATGGTGATCAGCACACCTGCACTGAGCTTTACAAAGACATTTTTATACTTTTTTTCCTCCTTTATTTAGAGCTGAGCTGAGCTGCTCCGTATCTGCACGTTAAAACAGCTGATCCTCCGCGACGCGTCAACAACTGACACTATTTTCCACTCAAATGCACCTAAACTCTCTTTCTGAGGACCACATGATGTGAAAACACAATAAAACTTTCTTACCTGTAAATCTGGTCACGTTTTCTGCATAAATAAATGTTATCCATTCTTTGTGCTCAAACGCCAAAGTAGGGGCGAATCCAGATGGAATGGGGGCGTGGGGGAGGGATGTGCCCCCCTCACAACACCCCTAGATTAAAGGTCCAGTTTTGAAGCCTTTTTTTACTACAACTACTAATACTACTTAAAATAATATTAATTTCGACAAGTAAAATATTTAGAGAGAATTTAAATGTTAGAAAAATGCTAGAATGAATTTAATAGTTACATTTATAAACAATGTAGGTTCGAAATTGCAAGTTTTACTGTTACAGTGCTGTCATCAGTTAAATATGAGGTCAAGAAAGAGGTCTTTATTTTACTTTTTATAAAACAAGTATTTATTTTCATTGAAGTCAAGAAAGGGTGACTATAAAGTAAGTTTTGGCAAAACAGGTATCATTGTCATGTTGAGGTGGCAGAGGGTTGTTGTCGGCAGCTGGGAAAAGTAACTAAAAAAGTAACTAGTAATCTAACTTAGTTACTTTTACAATTGAGTAATCAGTAAAGTAACTAAGTTACTTTTTCAAGGAGTAATCAGTAATCAGTAATTGGATTACTTTTTCAAAGTAACTGTGGCAACACTGTATATATATATGTTGTGTGTTGGGGGGTCTGGCTGGACATTTTGGTGTTCTTTTCTTTTCTTTGCTCTCCAGGTGGTATGAAAACTGATTTGTCTGTGGAGAAGGTGCTGGCTGAAGAGTCCTTCACCCTCATCAACGTTATGTGCAGCACCTGTGGATGGTGCTCACATGCAACCTTGAGGACTTTCAGCTGAGGCAGATAATTAGATGGCGTTCTGCATTTAAGCCATGTGTGATTCAAGCAGAATTGCCGGGAACTCGACCTTGTGATGTTCGTTTGTGAGACGCTGAGGACCGCGCCTGGGTTTGACACATCGTGCCTGAGAAGGAAGAAGGGTGAGGGACACATGCTGTCAGCACACATCAGAGGTGATTAATTGTTTGACTAATTGTTGATAGTAACTTGGTATTTTGTTACGCAGTATATTTGAATTGTGATGAGAATTGTGCAGCTCGCTTCTCACTGCCGTGGCGGGCGGACCGGTGATCCTCCACCTGTTGTGAGAAGCTGCTCATTTGCATAAAGCTTAAATACAGACCTGAATGTGTTGCTGATGGTGTGTGCCTTTTGAAGAATATTGGTTGTAACTGCTGACTTACCTCACCTCTTCTATCCTTCGCAGAGAGTCGGTTTGTCGTGTCCACCTGGGGGGTGTTTGGCGGTAACAGTGAGTCCAGAAGCGCCAGGCTTCGATCCTTTTAGGCGCTGGAGAGCGTGCCAGCCTTCACTCCACCAAACTGACGCTGTTTTAGTTTGTACACATTGTTATGCACCAAAGGGTGGAAGAAATAAATTGTTTTGTTATTGGAACCGCTTTCTGGTTATTTTAGCGCTGGGTTCCGTCAGACGCAGGTCCGCTCCTCAACCCGCGTCGACACATAACAGTAGTTCCCGGCCATTTCATAATGGACCCAGCGGCAGAGGCGGTTCCATTCGCCGAAAGAGTTCAAGAACACTTGGAGAAAATATGGGAGCAATTACTGCATCTCACAAACCAAATTGAACAAACAGACGCCCGTGTTACGGAGCTTGCAGCGCAAGCCGTTCTGCTTCCTGCTGCTCCAGCTGCGGCACCATCGATACCGGTGCAGATAACTCCGTCTCCCAGGGATTCGGCGTCCGAACTGATTATTTGTCATCCGGAGCATTATGCGGGAGACGTTGAAGCCTGTGCTTTGTTTTTGATGCAATGTTCTCTGGTGACGTATCTCCAGGTGTTCTGGGACAGGCGAAATACTACACACACAAAAAAAAAAAAAAACTTGTATGGGCTAATGTTTCTTTGAATAGGGGTTATAATTTGTTTGGGGAGTCAGAGGCGTGTCTGGTGGAGTGAACATTAGGCGGTTAGAAGCTCGTCTGGGCTCACTTAATCGTTATTTTTTTATGTGTATTTAGGTATTTTCTGTTTGGGTTTTGGGGTCGTTTTGTTTTGTTGTTTTTTATTTCCCTACATCCCTAACCCCAACCTCACTTGCCCCAAGACCGTTCGTCTTGTGGGTTGTGGGTTGGTGCAGGTTGGTCACGCTGAGCGTTCTCAGAAGACCTCTGCACCTAGGGGGGGGGGGGTTGTTAGGGGCGTTTTTCTTAGTTTGGTTAGGGCCTGGTTCCACTCCAGCCTCGGTGAGCCTTTGTACCGTTCGTCATTGGTGTTGCCGGGGTGTGGTGCAGCGGGAACATACCTCAGTCGGAGGGGTGGGCCGATCTGTTGCCGTTCGCCATTTCGGTAGTTCCACCCCTCCCGAGAGGCTGGGGTATGGTCGAGTTGGGGCACCGGACATATTTCTGGTTTTCTGCTGCGCCTTGGGGTTGGGGCTGGGTTAGTTTTTCCTGTTCCCTTCCCCGGCTTAATGTTTTGTGCCGTTCGCCAAAATTGAGCCGCCGAGGGGCTCTGGGAGGGACCTGGGGCCTTTCGGGGTGCCGGGGAAGGTAACAGGGTTTGACGATTGTTTTATTTGCCCCTGGGGTTGTTTAGGGTGGTCCTCCGGGGGTTGGATTTTGAGTTTGTTTTGTTTCCTTCCGGGTTCCACCTCCAGGGTTGATGGGACGGTCCTCTGGGGGGGAATTGGTTTGTGGGGCTGACTAGCCAGGTGTGGCCGGGTCTGGGGTTCCGGGGTTGTGGGGAGGGTGCCTCCTGGGGTTTGATGGTACGGTCCTCTGGGGGGTGCCGTTTGCTCCATGTGTACCTGGGGACCTTTGTGGGATTCCGGTTCTGGCTATTCCTCCTGGAACCGGCGGTAAAGGCATTCTGGGGGGTGTTCGGCTCTGCAGGTCATTCTGGGAGGGTTGTTTGTTATTTTTCTTTTATGCATTTATGTTTGTATTGTGTTTGTGGGGCTGTGTTGGGTTTTTGCATTTGGGAGTTTTTCTTTTCTTCCCCGGTTGGATGGGACGGTCCCCTGGGGAGGTTTCTGGGTGGGTTTTCTGTTTTTTCTTGTATGTTGGATTGTACTAGGGACTGTTTGGGGTTTTTGTTGATGCCAGCCGGCCTTCCAGCTGCGGTGCCCTGTCCTGCTGTCTGTGGTGGACCTTGGGAGCGTTATGCTGTCTGCTTCCTGACGAGGACCCCGGAGGGAGGTGCTGTTCTCGGACCTGGTCTGTTCGGTCGCCGGGAGGCTTCCCGTTAAAGGGGGGGTACTGTTGTGTGTTGGGGGTGTGTGGCTGGACATTTTGGTGTTCTTTTCTTTTCTTTGCTCTCCAGGTGGTATGAAAACTGATTTGTCTGTGGAGAAGGTGCTGGCTGAAGAGTCCTTCACCCTCATCAACGTTATGTGCAGCACCTGTAGATGGTGCTCACATGCAACCTTGAGGACTTTCAGCTGAGGCAGATAATTAGATGGCGTTCTGCATTTAAGCCATGTGTGATTCAAGCAGAATTGCCGGGAACTCGACCTTGTGATGTTCGTTTGTGAGACGCTGAGGACCGCGCCTGGGTTTGACACATCGTGCCTGAGAAGGAAGAAGGGTGAGGGACACATGCTGTCAGCACACATCAGAGGTGATTAATTGTTTGACTAATTGTTGATAGTAACTTGGTATTTTGTTACGCAGTATATTTGAATTGTGATGAGAATTGTGCAGCTCGCTTCTCACTGCCGTGGCGGGCGGACCGGTGATCCTCCACCTGTTGTGAGAAGCTGCTCATTTGCATAAAGCTTAAATACAGACCTGAATGTGTTGCTGATGGTGTGTGCCTTTTGAAGAATATTGGTTGTAACTGCTGACTTACCTCACCTCTTCTATCCTTCGCAGAGAGTCGGTTTGTCGTGTCCACCTGGGGGGTGTTTGGCGGTAACAGTGAGTCCAGAAGCGCCGGGCTTCGATCCTTTTAGGCGCTGGAGAGCGTGCCAGCCTTCACTCCACCAAACTGACGCTGTTTTAGTTTGTACACATTGTTATGCACCAAAGGGTGGAAGAAATAATTTTTTTTTGTTATAAATAATTTGTTTTTCTGCTTTCTGGTTATTTTAGCGCTGGGTTCCGTCAGACGCAGGTCCGCTCCTCAACCCGCGTCGACACATAACAATATATATATATATATATATATATATATATATAGAGAGAGAGAGAGAGAGAGAGAGAGAGAGAGAGAGAGAGAGAGATAGACTGCATGTCTCTTACAAATAATGCCTCACATTCACCCCGATGTGAGGGTGCTGCCATGCAAGGCGCTCACTACACAACGGGAGCGACTATGGGATTATTGCCCAAGGGCCCTTAGTGATTTTAAGGTGAGGCTGGGAATTGAACTGAGGACCCTTTGGTCTCAAGCCCAACACTTTAACCACTAGACCAAGAGAATTGTTCTTTTTAATATGTGCTTGGACCCTGAACAGTCAGTAGTAGTTTCTGCATTGCCAATTTTTTGGAGTTTCCTTGAAAATTTTGGAAATCCAGTTTCTTCAGCAAAACTAAAGGGGCAGCATTTGAGGTACAAGTGGTTGGCTTGCTTCCTCCTAAACGTAAGGTCCGCGGTGCACCATTCTCACATGTTGCACTCGCCATTCAATCATGTCAAGTGTGTCGGTAGCATGGACCAAGCAGAGGGTCACTTCTTTGAGTCTGGTCTGCTTGAGGTTTCTTCCTGAAATCATCAGAGGGAGTTTTTCCTTACCACTGTCCCCTGTGTGCTTGCTCTAGGGGTTAATAAGGTTAGCCCTTACTTGTGTGAAGCACCTTGAGGCAGCTTTGTTGTGATTTGGTGCTATATAAATGAAATCAATTGAAACTGAGTTCGAGCTCTCTCTTACAAGGGAGACCTGGACAATTTTTAAAGTTTCCACTTCACTTAACCTGCATGTCTTTAGATGTGGGAGGAACCCGGAGCACTCGGTGGAAACCCCCGCAAAGACAACATGCAAACCCCACACAGACAGGCCACATGGGGGTGTGTGAGCCAAAATATAAACTAAAGCAAACAAAATCCAGTTGGCACCTGTCACTGCCTTTAAAACTGGTGTGTGCTTCAATCGGACACATTGCCATACAACAGCCGACTCAGTAGGTGACTGAAGTGAGAGGTTTTTGGCAAGGAAAAAGAACTGTGTGCACATAAGTGGATCATTATGGGAGCAGGAACCAGCACAGCTCTGTGAGGTGAAGCAGCTGAGAATCTTGTTCCTTCAACACCTCGAGCCACCTGATCTCCTCTGTATTCCATCAGGAGTAGCATGTGTTAAGGAATGTGTTATGACAGCAACAAGGTTTACGGCCATCAGTTGTTGTTCATTCTGCCGGCCCGTCAGAGGCAAATAAAGACTCTTGCATGTTCACCAGATTCAGATTCAGACAACTTTATTGATCCCAAAAAGGGCAATTATGTTTACACTCCAATTACCTCAGACAAGATACAGCAATTAATCCACAATTATTACTTGTTTACCGTAAAAATGGCACACATCAAAATTAAAGACAACACATATACATTTGACATTGTTTATGTGCTCTAAACTTGAAGCAGTCCATCATCCAAATTGAGGCAAAGTGGGTGAAGGCCGCAGCAGAAGGGGTCTGCGCCGCCCAGCCTGGGGGTTGAAGGCTGCAGCAGTAAAAACCGCGCTGCCTTCGAGGTGACAAGGAGGAAGCCACGGTGAGGCAAGTGGAGAGACATGGGGGGGGGGGGGTAACAGGGATGGAGGGAGACATGCGTTGTGTGCAGATGAGTTAAATTTCTGTCAATTTCTGTCCGTGTGTGTGTAAAGTCTAACAGTTTCTGTCCATGTGTGTGTAAAGTCTGATGTTGCTAGGCAACAGCAGGCTGGAGGGGGGGTAGATAGATGAGAAAGGGGAACCGAATTCCTTCACCAAGGCCGTAGATCCTTCTGGGGGAAAAGCAGGGTATTTGGCCTTCAGGAGCCGATAAGGCTGCCATGTTGATGTTTGGCAGAGAGATACAGAATTCTATTTACTGCACCGCTGACCATCACCACCATATGAAGAATATTCTCCGGTCCTCAGCAGTACATTCCTTTGCAATGCAGCGATTTGCTCCAAGATTGTATCCATTTTGCAATTGAGTCCAAGAGTTCACGCAGTCTGAGATTACACAGCATTGCCCAACTCATTAATCATGATGGACTGATGAGGGGATGAAATTCTGGAAGCAGCCATCTTGCTAAGATTCCTGTGGGTCAGGGCAGCGCACAAACCAATCAGCACCAAACCTCCCACTATAAAAGCGAATAGGAATGAATCCTCAACGTCTTCCCCAGAGAGTGGAGCCACATTTCACACTCCATTCTCTCAGGCGTCGAGAGCATAGCCCACTGGGTAGGTTCCATCAGGGCATGCAGCGTTCCCCAACGCTGATCTCCTTGTTGAGAAAAAAAATGGTGTCAATAGCGTTGAGAGACCAGCTGATCAATTCCATAGTTAGTCCAAATCATAATTTGAAGAATTCACAGTCTGGTGAAGCTGGGACTTTGAAGGTCGGAGCAGAGATAGAGAGTAGAAAGGAGGAGAGGAGAGGGGAGGAATGCAACTGTCCTTGCTGGAGTCCCAAGCGAGAGAGTCCCAAGCGAGAGACCACAGTCTCCAGGTGTTATTACCCTTAGAATAAACAGACAGGTTTATTACATGGTGTCAGAAGTACACCTGGATGGCAAAGTTTCAACCACCGGAGAGTTTTTGTCTGAGAAGCAACCTAAGGGAGAGGAGGAAGATGAAGACCAGTATGAGGTAGTAATGGGAAAGTTTTATTCCTAATTCATCCCTAGATGCAACATCATACATGAACATGCCTGCTTTAATCAGAGAGTGCACCATGTGGGTGAGCATGCAGAGGCATTTATTTGTACTATTTATGAACTGTCTGAACATTGCAACTTCAGTGCAAAACGACAAGAGCAAATTAGAGACCGGATAGTTGTTGGCATCTCAGACAAAGAATTATCACAGAGGCTACAGCTGATCCTAAATCTCACTCTGGATATGACTGTACTGGAAGTGCGGCAGCTGGAGGAATTTAAAGGACAGGTTAATCAGCAGGGAGAGCAGTCCTGTGCGGTTCAAGAAATGACTCATAAAAACAGCAGAGGGGTGTAGTTCAAAGGATGGAGCTCACGGAAGGACAAGGATAAACACAGACAGCGATTGCAGAAAATGTAGATGGTGCAACAAAACCTCACTGCTTGCAGGATAAGTGCCCAGTGAAGCAGTCCACATGGAACAAATGTGGGAAAAGGTGGCTCTGGGAAAAAGTGTGCAGGACTGCACTGGTGAGTGAAGTTACTGAAGATGTTATTCAAAAGTAACCTTATTACCTGGTAAAATTGCGCCACCTGAAGATGAGAAGTGCACAGTAACACTCCATATTGAAAACAAAGCTATTAAGTTCAAAATAGACTCTGGGGCAGATTGTAATGTTTTAAGAGAAGATGTGTACAAAACAGTAAAGCCAACAATAGCCCTGCACAAGAAAAAAAAAACAAAAAAAACATAGTGAGTGGTCCAGGGGGTGGTTTGAACTGTTAAGGGAAGTTTATCAGATGGACTGTGTACAAGGGGAAACACACGTTCAGACTTTATGTTCTTCATGGCAAGAGTGTAAATAACCTGCTCAGACGACCACATCTTAAGCAGTGGGGCTAATCAAGTGACTATATGATATTTGTCTAAGTGAATAGTTTGGCATACTGAAAACATACTGAAAACTGAGCTATAACAAAATGCTCAGTGGTCACAGCACACCAAGTCACCATATCTCTGTTAGCTGCAATAAAGGAGCTGGACATGTCAGAGCCTACTGAGTGGTGTGCAGCAATGGTGCCTGTCCGAAAAAGAATGGAAGGGCACGAATCTGTGTCAACTTGAAGAGACCAAACAAAGCTTTTAAAAGACAGAGGTTCACTTTAGGGCTCGGTCACACAGCACATGATGATAGCTGAACAAAGGAAAAAAGTCACAAAGTCACAAATCGTCGAGGAAAGATGGACGAATGATCCTGCACCTTCCCCATCACTGAAAAGCCTGTGAATTAAGAGTGCACAAAGGGGGGAACAAAACTGAAATTAACAAAGAACAAAGTGAGTGTCGACCTTGAAGCTTTAAATGAAATCAAAATGAAACATTTACAATGATGCGACCGGCAGCAGGTATGAGACCGAGTGCAGCCAACCTTGTCCTCATGTTCACAGTACTTGCAGGGGCGGGATTTGGTTGTCTTCACAACAGCATATGTGCACATGCAGGCCAGCCACAAACGGTTGGAATCTGCGTAGTTAAAGTAGTTGATAAAATGTTCTGACTGTCATTGTTTCTGTATAACAACGTTGCTTTTTGGCCCACACATGGGAGAGTCATCAGGGATACAAGGATGTTATGTGCACCTCGTCGGAGCTTTGGTTATTGAGCCGTTCAGATATCATCAATGTTTGTGCAAGACGTTTAACTTGGGAGGTTGGACAAAGTTGGACAACAGTCGATGTTACGGAAACTATTCAAATGACAAAGAACCATCAAGACATGGCCCTCGAGCAAGGTCCGTAAAATATACTCTACCAGGATAACATTTGGTCCCAGTCCAAATAGAGTTAAATACACTCTATTAAAGAGTGAAATCAGCTCTACTGTCTTGTCAAATCACATTTTTCAACTCCATTAAAAGTCATTCATAGCATGATAGAATTGATTTTACCCGGCGATAGAACTGATTCAGCACTTTTGATCCACTTTTATTCTGCATTATGAGAGGATTCTGATCGTAGGACATTTTAATATTCATATCTTTTGTGAGGACAAGCAACTGGCTTATGACTTTTTAAACATTGTTGAGTCTTTTTGCCTTACACAATTTGTGTCTGCTCCAACACAAAACATGGACATACTTTAGGTATTGTGTTAGGTTATGGGTTGTCTGTTACGGTGAGTGATATTTGCTCACTGCCACTTTTAGATCATTCACCGATTTTATTTGATATTTTAATCTCTAATGTATTCACCTGAGGTAGAGAAACAAAGACACTGAGGCTATCCTGATATAACAGCCCCAGCGCATTAGAAGTTTTAAATTCAAGGTTGCCAGATGTATTAAATCCTGTCTTTTGCCAGGCACTCTCAACGAGCTGTCTTACTGAGAATTTTAAGGCCCCTTCACACATAGTGCAAAGTTTGGCCGAAGTACACACGAAGCAGGAATTGTATGGAAAACGTGTAGAATTGTATCTGCCTCTAACACCTCGTACACCTGTTGCTATAACTATTTGCTCACACCAGGGGCTGAAATGTAGAGTGTGCGCTGTGCAAACCCATCGCATCCTCTCGCGGTAGGTGTCGACCAGATTCCAAGTGACATGCACGAACATCTAACACTGCTTGCATGGGACTTAGAACATGTGTGGCCAGTCGCACTCTTGGCACGACAACAGACTGCAGACAATCACTGTTACACTCGCAGTGAAATTTGTCTAGTGTGACTTTGCAAACACACACTTGGGTGTGTGCGCTCCACTGACAGGAGGTGTGGCTTCCGACAGAAGCAGCTGTGGGGATCTGTCATTCTGGACATTCCAGCTGGACAACACGTACTGTGTTGGGACAGATATAGACTAACAACTGTCCACTGTGAGGCGTGTGTGTCTGATTGTTGTACTTACATGGACTAAAATAAAACCATATATCGCTGTGGCGACAAGCTGCAGTGAGCGAATGCGCGCACAGAGTGGACATTGACAGTCTGCCAGGTCATCTACAGAGGAACAGAGGGTTCATATTTGTATTGCTCACTTGATGAATGCAGTGTTTTTAAATGGTATGTGACTTTAATATTTTTTGTAATACTTCCATGTCCTTCCTGCAACCCAGTCTCACGGAAAGTCGTGATTCAGCAGCACAAAATATACATTAATCTATTGGTTCGTGATATTGTGATGAAAAGCACCTCATTTTCATTTTCTGACTTATGGTATGGAAATAGAAGACTTAACAGTATTCCCTGAAAACTCCCTTCTGTGTGATCATTTCTTAATAACATTTACATTTACTCTGATGGACTACCCAGCAGTGGGGAATAAGTTTCATTACACTAGAAGTCTTTCAGAAAGTGCTGTAACTAGGTTTAAGGATATGATTCCTTCTTTATGTTCTCTAATGCCATATACCAACACAGTGCAGAGTAGCTACCTAAACTCTGTGAGTGAGATAGAGTATCTCGTCAATAGTTTTACATCCTAGGTATAGGTATTAATCATTGAAGACAACTTTGGATGCTGTAGTTCCTCTGAAAAAGAGAGCCTTAAATGAGAAGTGCCTGACTCCGTGGTATAACTCACAAACTCGCAGCTTAAAGCAGATAACCCATAAGTTGGAGAGGAAATGGCGTCTCACTAATTTAGAAGATCTTCACTTAGCCTGGAAAAAGAGTCTGTTGCTCTATAAAAAAGCCCTCCGTAAAGCTAGGACATCTTACTACTCATCACTAATTGAAGAAAATAAGAACAACCCCAGGTTTCTTTTCAGCACTGTAGCCAGGCTGACAAAGAGTCAGAGCTCTATTGAGCTGAGTATTCCTTTAACTTTAACTAGTAATGACTTCATGACTTTCTTTGCTAATACAATTTTAACTATTAGAGAAAAAATTACTCATAACCATCCCAAAGACATAGCGTTATCTTTGGCTGCTTTCAGTGATGCCGGTATTTGGTTAGACTCTTTCTCTCCGATTGTTCTGTCTGAGTTATTTTCATTAGTTACTTCCTCCAAACCATCAACATGTCTATTAGACCCCATTCCTACCAGGCTGCTCAAGGAAGCCCTACCATTAATTAATGCTTCGATCTTAAATATGATCAATCTATCTTTATTAGTTGGCTATGTACCACAGGCTTTTAAGGTGGCAGTAATTAAACCATTACTTAAAAAGCCATCACTTGACCCAGCTATCTTAGCTAATTATAGGCCAATCTCCAACCTTCCTTTTCTCTCAAAAATTCTTGAAAGGGTAGTTGTAAAACAGCTAACTGATCATCTGCACAGGAATGGTCTATTTGAAGAGTTTCAGTCAGGTTTTAGAATTCATCATAGTACAGAAACAGCATTAGTGAAGGTTACAAATGATCTTCTTATGGCCTCAGACAGTGGACTCATCTCTGTGCTTGTTCTGTTAGACCTCAGTGCTGCTTTTGATACTGTTGACCATAAAATTTTATTACAGAGATTAAAGCATGCCATAGGTATTAAAGGCACTGCGCTGCGGTGGTTTGAATCATATTTATCTAATAGATTACAATTTGTTCATGTAAATGGGGAATCTTCTTCACAGACTAAGGTTAATTATGGAGTTCCACAAGGTTCTGTGCTAGGACCAATTTTATACACTTTATACATGTTTCCCTTAGGCAGTATAATTAGAAAGCATTGCTTAAATTTTCATTGTTACGCAGATGATACCCAGCTTTATCTATCCATGAAGCCAGAGGACACACACCAATTAGCTAAACTGCAGGATTGTCTTACAGACATAAAGACATGGATGACCTCTAATTTCCTCCTTTTAAACTCAGATAAAACTGAAGTTATTGTACTTGGCCCCACAAATCTTAGAAACATGGTGTCTTACATGATCCTTACTCTGGATGGCATTACCCTGACCTCTAGTAATACTGTGAGAAATCTTGGAGTCATTTTTGATCAGGATATGTCATTCAGTGCGCATATTAAACAAATATGTAGGACTGCTTTTTTGCATTTGCGCAATATCTCTAAAATTAGAAAGGTCTTGTCTCAGAGTGATGCTGAAAAACTAATTCATGCATTTATTTCCTCTAGGCTGGACTATTGTAATTCATTATTATCAGGTTGTCCTAAAAGTTCCCTGAAAAGCCTTCAGTTAATTCAAAATGCTGCAGCTAGAGTACTGACAGGGACTAGAAGGAGAGAGCATATCTCACCCATATTGGCCTCTCTTCATTGGCTTCCTGTTAATTCTAGAATAGAATTTAAAATTCTTCTTCTTACTTATAAGGTTTTGAATAATCAGGTCCCATCTTATCTTAGGGACCTCATAGTACCATATCACCCCAATAGAGCGCTTCGCTCTCAGACTGCAGGCTTACTTGTACTTCCTAGGGTTTGTAAGAGTAGAATGGGAGGCAGAGCCTTCAGCTTTCAGGCTCCTCTCCTGTGGAACCAGCTCCCAATTCGGATCAAGGAGACAGACACCCTCTCTACTTTTAAGATTAGGCTTAAAACTTTCCTTTTTGCTAAAGCTTATAGTTAGGGCTGGATCAGGTGACCCTGAACCATCCCTTAGTTATGCTGCTATAGACTTAGACTGCTGGGGGGTTCCCATGATGCACTGAGTGTTTCTTTCTCTTTTTGCTCTGTATGCACCACTCTGCATTTAATCATTAGTGATTGATCTCTGCTCCCCTCCACAGCATGTCTTTTTCCTGGTTCTCTCCCTCAGCCCCAACCTGTCCCAGCAGAAGACTGCCCCTCCCTGAGCCTGGTTCTGCTGGAGGTTTCTTCCTGTTAAAAGGGAGTTTTTCCTTCCCACTGTCGCCAAGTGCTTGCTCACAGGGGGTCGTTTTGACCGTTGGGGTTTTTCCGTAATTATTGTATGGCCTTGCCTTACAATATAAAGCGCCTTGGGGCAACTGTTTGTTGTGATTTGGCGCTATATAAATAAAATTGATTTGATTTGATTTTGATTTGATTTGATTTGCTCTTAGAGCAAGTCATTCAACCGAAAAAGCTATAATTATGGTGGCGAATGATTTACTCCTGACATCAGATTCAGAGTCATCTTCTGTTTTGCTATTGTTAGATCTTAGCACTGCACTTGATACTGTGGATCGCCAGATTTTGCTGGATAGACTATAAAACTACTTTGGCATTTCAGGCCAGGTTCTCCAGTGGGTAACTTCATACTTGTCAGAGAGATCTTACTGTGTTCTGTTTAATAATTCTCTTCCTGAGTCATGCATGGTCAAGTGTGGGGTTCCACAGGGTTTTGCTTTGGGTCTACTGTTGTTTTCATTGTATGTATCAACGCTGGGTCATATTCTCCATTTGTTATTGGATTTTTTTATGCTGATGATCTGCAATTATATATGCCATTGGCGATGAATGATGTTTCTGAAACATCTAAATTTGGGACCTGTCTAACTGCTGTTAAGAGCTGGTTATCAGCAAATTTCCTGTTCCTTAACTCGGCCAAGGCAGAAATGTTTATTATTGGACCAGCAAGACAGAGTCACCTTTATAATAATTTTACTCTGTCTTTGGATGACTGTGTTATTCATTGCAAACACAGAGTTAAAAATCTTTTTTGACAAAATACTTTCCTTTGATTCTCACATTAAGGAGGTCACTAGAATCACCTGTTTTCATTTGAGAAACATTGCTAAAGTTAGACCTGCCTTGTTTTTTAAGGATGCTGAGATTTTAATCCACTCTTTTGTGACTTCACGATTGGATTATTGTAACGCCCTTTTGCCTAGTCTGCCAAAGGAGACTACTCAAGGTCTCCAATTGCTCAAAATGCAGCAGCTTGTATCCTGACCAGAGCTGGTGAATTTGAACATATTACTCCAGTGCTGGTCTCTCTTCATTGCTTTCCAGTTCAGGTTAGAGGAGATTTTAAAGTGTCCCTTCTAACTTATAAAATTATTAAGTGCTCCCAGGATTCTGGTCTTCTGTGTGTCCCAAGGGTCCAGAAAAAGACTGATGGTGAGTGATCTTAATACTCAATACTTTGTTGATGCACCTTTGGCAGCAATTACAGCCTGAAGTCTTTGTGCTTATGATGCCAAACGCATGGTGCACCTATCTTTGGGCAATTTTGCCCATTTGTCTTTGCAGCAACTCTCAAGCGCCATCAGGTTGGATGATGAGCATCGTGCACAGCCATTTTCAGATCTCTCCACTTTCAGATCTCTGCCTTACATACTCAATGCATACTCAATACATAATCTATGCGCTGTATATCTGCGGTTAACCGCTGATATCTGCAACTGACAGGATTTACGGCTTGGCAGCGGACCGGGACAATGTGTAAAACAGATATATTGCGTGCCTATCATGTCCACATCATGAACTAAAATAAGTTGTAGCAAATGCATACAGATTGGCCACGGATAAAGTGTATGTATTATGTCTGCTTTGCATCTGATTTGTGGACAGTCTGTGAATGCATAACAAACATGTCACGCAAACCCAAAGTACTATATGAGGCAGAAAGTGACATACCTGCCAGTCAGTGCCAGTCCAACTGTGTAGATCCACAAAGACGTAATAGCTGCTGCAATCCAACAACATACTGTAAATCCCCAGCTGAGACGTCCGGTCTCCTTCAGGATTTTTATTTCACACCAACAAAAGGAAGAGTTGCTGTTTAGCCACAACTCACGCTGAAGTCTGTGTTTTCTCTGGCACTCTCAAAAAACAACAAAAAAAACACTGTCTCACACCCCGAGCGGCTTCCCCAAACTCAAGAATAATTAACCCTTGCATAACAACATGAACATCAACTCTGTGATCAACTTGTCCAAGTCCAGCACTTGCTCCAGAGGCTGTATTGTTGGTGTGAATAGTGATGCAGAAAAGCCCGAGTGCGCTTCTTTTATGACCGCAATGCAGATGCCGTGGATGCGCAACACGTGCGCGGTGAATTCATAATACACCCGTAATACTGCTGTGATAATCGCAGTGTGTCGATCTGTTTCCTCAATACATGCGTTATATAACCGTGATTGTTCATCATATATTCGCTATACATTATTAATATATCCGTAATTCATACTGGGACATTTGTCATTTTTGGCCAATTTCGTTGCGGGCGACAACAAACGCCCATACTTTGTATGCTCAATTCATGCACAATTAATCCTCTCCCCAGTGGGACTGGGCGCTAAGGTCACAGTATCCACACTCTAGTGTCCAAGGAAGCATTTTTACAACAGAACAATGAGGCATCATTGATTTTGAGACTTGCAGACCTGACCTGATCTATTACAATTAGTGGTCCAGAAGATAAAACAGTGGGCTTGTGACTATAGGATCAAATCCCCATATGTTAAAAATCACTAAGGTCCCCTGGGGAAGGTTCTTTATCCCCATGTTGTTCCCAGTGTGGCAGCACCCACTGATGCGTGCGTGCATGTGTGTGTGAGTGAGTGAGTGGGTGAATGAGTGTGAGGCATCATAAAACCTCTGCATCAGATGTACAAGCAAGAAATGAATACAGTCCATTTACAATTTTCATAGAACCATATTTCTCACATGAACCACAGACACATGATGAAGTTTGAGTATGATGATCAGAGGTGAAAAAGGAGGAAGAGAAAACAAGCCAGAGAAAGTGAGACAGCGGGATGTGCACGAATCGATGTTGAGCAGCTATATTTACCATGGTCCAATTAGACAGGATGAGACAGCAGCTAACACTAATGACCTGACATTTACACATAGTGAACCCCTGATTTGTTGTGATTAGGCTGTGTGTGTGCCGTTAAGGGGGTATGGATGTCAGAATTAAAGGGAAACAGTAGGACAAAATAAGACAGAGTGACAATTTGTGCATGGGTAACACATTTCTCTTCTCAATGTCAACCCATCAAAGATAGGGTACACACCAGCCTTCAAGCAAAAGCAGAGTTTTAAAGCTGCAGATAGCACTGGCTGGAGTCACACAAGGCTGGGCAGGTAAATCCTCAAAATGTCCCCTGGAGGAGCCTAACAGTCCACGTGCAACGATTAACCCAAGATAAGCCAAGAAATGCCTCTGATTCTGTATGTGAAGAAAATGAAATCTATAAACTGACACTTAAGGTGCTTAAATGCTTGAGAAATTTGGTCTCTTGAGGCATTATTTTATTAAGCCCAGTCACTATTCCTGCTTATAAATCTGTCTTTATAAGCTCATAAACAGGCCAAACCTGCCACCATCCCAGCCGTACCAAGAAAAATCTCCCTTTATCTCCAGTATCTCAGGATGCCATGGCTAACCGCAGTCCAATCCATATCCTCAGGCCTATAGCTCAAGTAATCGCTCTCTCCGTCTTTTACCTCATCCCTATCCTGAAACTGTTCCTCACAGCCGCTGCCCATTATCCCCCGCCCTGCCCTCATTTCTCTGCCGAGCTCCAGTGAACCATTGTCCTCGCCCAGCTCATTGACGGTGCCACTAAATCACGTCAGATTCCTCCTTGCACAGAGCATTAGCTTCCCAAGCTGTGTTATTGCTAGCTTTGGCCCAACGGCATATGGGTTCTGCACTGTTCTGTTTACAGTTGTCCTCCTGCTACCGTGTGCACTCAAACACTCTGACTCACATGCACACGCACATCCCAGATTATTCTCAGCATGCTATGGAGGAGATAAATGGCTTCTCTGTTGCTCGGCCACAGGTTGGCAGAGCCTGCAGGTGAAAAAGATCAATTTGAGAGCCCTGCATGCAACACAAGGCAGGTTTTGAGGCGATAACTGACAAAGGTGTTGCCAACCTGAAAACTGAATCAAGACAGCATTTATTATCCGTGCTTCAGAATGATAGGGACAGTATAGAACCATATGTGCAAAGTCCATGCTAGAGAGGAAATATATAAGCAAATGCAGGTGCAATTACTGAATTTTCTGTTATTATTGTTAGCACTGTTGCCTCAGAGCAAAAACATTGTGGGTTCACTTCCCACCCATGGCCTTTCTGTGTGGAGTTTGCATGTTTTCCTCATGTTTGCGTGGGTTCCTTCTGGTTGCTCCGGCTTCCTTCCACATCCAAAGACATGCATGTTAGGCAAATTGGAAACTTTAAATTGACCCTATGGTCAATTTAAATGGTGTGCGTGCGGGTGTGAATGTGTTTGTTTGTCTATATGTGACCCTACGACAGACTGGTGTCCTGTCTAGGGTGTACCCTGCCTTAAGCCCTATGACTGTTGGGCGATGTTGGGCACTGTACTTTAAAAAAAGTTAGTTAAAGTTGTTATTGTTACTAGTTACTTCTCCCAAAAGGTAACTGAGATAGTAACTTATTTACAGCATTATAAAAGTAACTAACTACTGCGTTACTTAAAAAAAAAGGTCAATATGTGAATGAATTTGTCTCCCCGCCCCCCCCAATGAACTTTAAATTCAACTGTATGTTCAATTATTTATAATAAAACTGTTGTGTGGGCCGCTGAAGAGGAGGTACTGCTGGCCCACCACCACCAGAGGGCGCCCTGCCTGGAGTGCGGGCTCCAGGCACCGGAGGGCGCTGCCGCCTCACAGGAGCAGCCAGGGTGACAGCTGTCACCCATCACCCGAGACAGCTGATACCAATCAACAGGGAGGTATATCAGCAGGACGGCATCTCCACCTCATTGCCGAGATATCGCTCTACTTAGGAGGTAACATACTCAGCCAATTGTGTTCTTGACGATAATACTTTGTTGCTTGTGTGTTGGATAGCAGACAGTGAGTATTACAGCGGGAGACTGTATTGGACTTCTTGGATAAGTACTCACACTCCTGCACTTACCAATATTTTCCTGACAAGAGGTGGAGGTGGTGTTTCCACCCTGTGTGTTGCTGGGTGCAGCCGCACCCACACCTGACTGTTTCTGTTCCTTGCCAGCAGTACCGGATCCGACGAGCGGAGGCAGTGGCCACCTGGGGTTCGGGACTTGGCAGCTCCAGTATCCCCGGGGTTCGGTGGCAGAGGAAATCGGGTGGTTCCGGTTCGACTCGGACAGACGTCTCCTATCGTCGAGCCTGCCCACACGACACCATTGGAATTCGGTTACTGCTGTATTTGTAATCTGTTGTGTTTGTTGTGTGAATTCACAACAGTAAAACTTTGTGATTTGACTTTCTCCATTGTCCGTTCATTTGCGCCCCCTGTTGTGGGTCCGTGTTCCTACACTTTCCCAACAGGATATCTCGGCCAGCGTCATGGATCCCGAGGGGCGTCAACCGGCTGTTGAACGGCCAATGGAAGAACAGGGCGCGCAGGCGTCCTCAGGAGGGGTGATCGGTGAGTTGCAGGGGATCCTCACCGCTTTCACGACTCGGTTGGATGTGATGACCGAGCAGAACGCCCTCCTGAACCGCAGGGTGGAGGCTCTCGCCGCGCAGGTGGAAGCGCGCCCTCCGGGCGCCGCTGCGGCTCTCCCTCCCGTCGACCCTGTGCGTAACAGTAACGTGCCACTGGTCGTTCAACGACCCCTCCCACCTTCCCCTGAAGCTTACATAAGCCCCCCAGAGCCGTACGGAGGCTGTGTGGAGACGTGCGCGGATTTTCTTATGCAGTGTTCGCTCGTCTTCGCACAGCGTCCCGTCATGTACGCAACTGATGCTAGCAAGGTAGCTTATGTAATAAACCTGCTTCGCGGTGAGGCACGCGCTTGGGCTACAGCGCTCTGGAAGCAGAACTCACGGCTCCTTCAGACATATGATGGGTTTGTGAGGGAGTTCAGAACAGTGTTCGATCACCCTAATAGAGGAGAAACCGCTTCAGCCGTGCTGCTGTCAATGAGACAGGGGCGCCGGAGTGCAGCTGCTTATGCAGTCGACTTCCGCATCGCGGCTGCGAGGTCCGGCTGGAATAGCACTGCCCTCCGCGCCGCCTTCGTAAACGGACTGTCTTTGGTTCTCAAGGAGCACCTGGTGGCTAAGGACGAACCGCGGGATTTAGATGGGCTCATCGATCTTGTCATACGACTAGACAACCGGTTAGAAGAACGTCGTCGGGAACGAGACGAAGGGCGTGGCCGGGCACGCGACGTCCCTCTCCCTTCCGGTTCCGACCGCGCTCCGCCTTCCCCACGCTCCACGGCCCCCGCGCTCCGTGTGGCTACAGCTCCCCCTGCTGACGAAGCTATGGACACGAGCAGGGCAACATTTAGGGCACCAGATGCACAGAGGAGGCGGGCCCGCGGAGTATGTTTTGTTTGTGGCTCGATAGAGCACCACGTGAGAGACTGCCCCGAGTGGTTAAACACCAACGGCCGCCCCTAGAGACTGGGCTAGGGGTGGGCCGAGACATTCACGTGGGACACACCCACATTGCCACACGACTCCCAGTTACGATCCTTTATGAGGAATCAACCCTGAAGGCCCCAGCACTGGTGGACACGGGCTCTGAAGGGAATCTGTTAGACAGCAGATGGGCCAGGGAGATAGGGCTCCCTCTGGTGGCGCTTACCTCGCCTGTGCAGGTTCGAGCACTAGATGGCTCCCTACTCCCTCCAATCACGCACAAGACACCACCTGTAACTCTGGTGGTGTCAGGGAATCACCGGGAGGAGATCGAGTTTTTTGTGACTCCTGCCACCTCCCGTGTGGTTTTAGGATTTCCCTGGATGTTGAAGCACAATCCCCGGATTGATTGGCCGTCCGGGGTAGTGGTTCAGTGGAGCGAAACCTGCCATCGGGTGTGTCTAGGTTCCTCGGTTCCTCCCGGCTCCCAGGCTAAGGAGGAGGTCAGAGTCCCGCCCAATCTGGAGACTGTGCCGGTGAAGTACCATGACCTTGTCGACGTGTTCAGCAAGGATCTGGCGCTCACTCTTCCCCCCCACCGTCCGTATGATTGTGCCATTGATTTGATTCCGGGCAGTGAGTTCCCGTCCAGTAGACTGTACAACCTGAGCGCGAATCAATGGAGACCTACATCCGGGACTCGTTAGCCACCGGGTTGATCCGGAATTCCACCTCCCCGATGGGTGCAGGTTTCTTTTTTGTGGGTAAAAAAGACGGCGGACTTCGCCCATGCATTGATTACAGGGGACTGAACGAAATCACGGTTCGCAATCAATACCCGTTGCCCCTGTTGGATTCGGTGTTCACGCCCCTGCATGGAGCCCGAATTTTCACCAAGCTCGATCTTAGAAATGCGTATCACCTGGTTCGGATCCGGAAGGGAGACGAGTGGAAGACGGCATTCAACACCCCCTTAGGTCACTTTGAGTACCTGGTCATGCCGTTCGGTCTCACAAACGCTCCCGCGACTTTCCAAGCGTTGGTTAATGATGTCTTGCGGGATTTCCTGCACCGGTTCGTCTTCGTATACCTAGACGATATACTCATCTTTTCTCCGGACCCTGAGACCCATGTCAGGCATGTACGTCAGGTCCTGCAGCGGTTGTTGGAGAACTGGCTGTTTGTGAAGGGCGAGAAGTGTGAGTTCCACCGCACGTCTTTGTCCTTCCTGGGGTTCATCATCTCCTCCAACTCCGTCGCTCCTGATCCGGCCAAGGTTGCGGCGGTGAGAGACTGGCCCCAACCCACGAGCCGTAGGAAGTTGCAACAGTTCCTAGGCTTTGCTAATTTCTACAGGAGGTTCATTAAGGGCTACAGTCAGGTAGTTAGCCCCCTGACAGCCCTGACCTCGCCAAAAGTTCCCTTCACCTGGTCGGATCGTTGCGATGCCGCGTTCAAGGAGTTGAAACGGTGCTTCTCGTCTGCACCCGTTCTGGTGCAGCCCGATCCTAGTCGCCAGTTAGTGGTTGAAGTGGACGCCTCGGACTTAGGGATAGGAGCCGTGCTGTCCCAGAGCGGGAAGACCGATAAGGTCCTTCACCCGTGTGCCTATTTTTCCCGCAGGTTGACCCCAGCCGAACGGAACTATGACGTCGGCAATCGAGAACTCCTTGCGGTGAAAGAGGCTCTTGAGGAGTGGAGACATCTGTTGGAGAGAACGTCCGTGCCATTCACGGTTTTCACTGACCACCGGAACCTGGAGTATATCAGGACCGCCAAGCGGCTGAATCCCAGGCAAGCCCGCTGGTCACTGTTCTTCTTCTTTGACTTCCGGATCACCTACCGTCCCGGGACCAAAAATCAAAGATCGGATGCTTTGTCCCGGGTACATGAAGATGAAGTCAGAACGGAGTCGTCGGATCCCCCGGATCCCATCATCCCGGACTCCACTATCGTGGCCGCCCTCACCTGGGACGTGGAGAAGACCGTCCGGGAGGCCCTGACATGAGACCCGGACCCCGGAACCGGACCGAAGAACAAACTCTACGTCCCACCAGAAGCTAGGGCTGCAGTTCTGGACTTCTGTCACGGTTCTAAGCTCTCCTGTCATCCTGGGGTGCGAAGAACCGTGGCAGTCGTCCGGCAGCGCTTCTGGTGGGCGGCCCTGGAGGCCGACGTCCGGGGTTACATCCAGGCCTGTACCACCTGCGCCAGGGGCAAGGCCGACCACCGCAAGACATCGGGATTGCTACAGCCGCTGCCCGTGCCTCATCGCCCCTGGTCTCACATCGGCCTGGATTTTGTCACGGGCCTTCCGCCATCCCAGGGAAACACCGTCATCCTCACGATAGTGGACCGATTCTCCAAGGCGGCCCACTTCGTGGCCCTCCCGAAGCTACCAACGGCCCAGGAGACAGCGGACCTCCTGGTCCACCACGTCGTCCGTCTGCATGGGATACCATCAGACATCGTCTCCGATCGCGGTCCCCAGTTCTCCTCGCACGTCTGGAGGAGCTTCTGCCGGGAACTGGGGGCCACGGTCAGTCTCTCGTCCGGGTATCACCCCCAGACCAACGGGCAAGCAGAACGGGCAAACCAAGAGATGGAGCAGACCCTACGTTGTGTGACAGCCGTGCACCCGACGGCCTGGAGTACCCACCTGGCCTGGATCGAGTACGCCCACAACAGTCAAGTATCATCAGCCACCGGCCTCTCCCCTTTTGAGGTGTGTTTGGGGTATCAGCCCCCGTTGTTTCCGGTGGTTGAGGGAGAGGTCGGTGTGCCCTCGGTCCAGGCCCACCTACGGAAGTGCCGTCGGGTGTGGCGTGCCGCCCGTTCTGCTTTGTTGAAGGCCCGGACGAGGGCGAAGACCCATGCAGACCGGCGGCGGACCCCGGCTCCCACGTATCGTCCTGGGCAGGAAGTGTGGTTGTCCACCAAGGACATTCCCCTACAAGTGGACTCCCCAAAACTACAGGAACGATACATTGGACCGTTTAAAATTCTCAAGGTCATCAATCCCGCCGCAGTGAGGCTTCAGCTTCCGGCCTCACTGCGGATTCATCCAGTATTCCATGTTTCCAGAATCAAACCTCGTCACACCTCACCCCTCTGCACTCCAGGTCCGGCACCACCTCCTGCCCGGATCATCGACGGCGAGCCGGCTTGGACTGTGCGCCGGCTCCTAGACGTCCGACGGATGGGCCGGGGTTTTCAGTATCTGGTGGACTGGGAAGGGTACGGCCCCGAAGAACGCTCCTGGGTGAAGAAGAGCTTCATCCTGGACCCGGCCCTCCTGGCCGACTTCTACCGTCGCCACCCGGACAATCCTGGTCGTGCGCCAGGAGGCGCCCGTTGAGGGGGGGGGGGTCCTGTTGTGTGGGCCGCTGAAGAGGAGGTACTGCTGGCCCACCACCACCAGAGGGCGCCCTGCCTGGAGTGCGGGCTCCAGGCACCGGAGGGCGCTGCCGCCTCACAGGAGCATCCAGGGTGACAGCTGTCACCCATCACCCGAGACAGCTGATACCAATCAACAGGGAGGTATATCAGCAGGACGGCATCTCCACCTCATTGCCGAGATATCGCTCTACTTAGGAGGTAACGTACTCAGCCAATTGTGTTCTTGACGATAATACTTTGTTGCTTGTGTGTTGGATAGCAGACAGTGAGTATTACAGCGGGAGACTGTATTGGACTTCTTGGATAAGTACTCACACTCCTGCACTTACCAATATTTTCCTGACAAGAGGTGGAGGTGGTGTTTCCACCCTGTGTGTTGCTGGGTGCAGCCGCACCCACACCTGACTGTTTCTGTTCCTTGCCAGCAGTACCGGATCCGACGAGCGGAGGCAGTGGCCACCTGGGGTTCGGGACTTGGCGGCTCCAGTATCCCCGGGGTTCGGTGGCAGAGGAAATCGGGTGGTTCCGGTTCGACTCGGACAGACGTCTCCTATCGTCGAGCCTGCCCACACGACGCCATTGGAATTCGGTTACTGCTGTATTTGTAATCTGTTGTGTTTGTTGTGTGAATTCACAACAGTAAAACTTTGTGATTTGACTTTCTCCATTGTCCGTTCATTTGCGCCCCCTGTTGTGGGTCCGTGTTCCTACACTTTCCCAACAAAAACTGAATATTAAATATGTTTAGTGAATTAAATGGACACTTCATTACTCACTCATTATGAACTGCTTACTCCAATTATGGGTTGCGGGAGGCCGGAGCCTATCCCAGCAGTCATAGGGCATGAGGCGGGCTACACCCTGGACAGGATGCCAGTCTGTCGCAGGGCCACACATAGACAAACAAACACATTCGTACCTGCATGCACACCTACAGACAATTTAATGTTTCCAAACCACCTAACCTGCATACGAGGTCTGTTAGAAAACTATCCAACCTTTTTATTTTTTTTTTTTAAACTATATGGATTTGAATCATGTGTGCTTGCATCAGCCAAGCTTGAATCTTCGTGCGCATGCATGAGTTTTTTCATGCTTGCCGGTTGCGTCATTCACCTGTGGGCAGGCTTTGGGTGAGCACTGGTCCACCCCCCTCATTGGATTTTCATTGTCAGGGAAATGGCTGAGTGATTGGAGCAGTGCTGAATCAAATTTTTCCAGAAACTGTGAGAGACAGCCAGGTGGAAACCATTCGGAAGATTCCAACGGCTTTCGGTGAGGATACTCTGGGCGTCACACAGATTATTAACTAATTATCTATCAGATCTGATAGATAATTATTATGATAATTATCTGATATTAGATATCAGATTATTAGCTAATTAGCTATTATTAGCTAATTATAGGCCAATCTCCAACCTTCCTTTTCTCTCAGAAATTCTTGAAAGGGTAGTTGTAAAACAGCTAACTGATCATCTGCAGAGGAATGGTCTATTTGAAGAGTTTCAGTCAGGTTTCAGAATTCATCATAGTACAGAAACAGCATTAGTGAAGGTTACAAATGATCTTCTTTTGGCCTCAGACAGTGGACCCATCTCTGTGCTTGTCCTGTTAGACCTCAGTGCTGCTTTTGATACTGTTGACCATAAAATGTTATTACAGAGATTAGAGCATGCCATAGGTATTAAAGGCACTGCGCTGCGGTGGTTTGAATCATATTTATCTAACAGATTACAATTTGTTCATGTAAATGGGGAGTCTTCTTCACAGACTAAGGTTAATTAGGGAGTTCCACAAGGTTCTGTGCTAGGACCAATTTTATTCACTTTATACATGCATCCCTTAGGCAGTGTTATTAGAAAGCATTGCTTAAATTTTCATTGTTACGCAGATGATACCCAGCTTTATCTATCCATGAAGCCAGAGGACACACACTAATTAGTTAAACTGCAGGAATGTCTTACAGACATAAAGACATGGATGACCTCTAATTTCCTGCTTTTAAATTCAGATAAAACTGAAGTTATTGTACTTGGCCCCACAAATCTTAGAAACATGGTGTCTAACCAGATCCTTACTCTGGATGGCATTACCCTGACCTCGAGTAATACTGTGAGAAATGTTGGAGTCATTTTTGATCAGGATATGTCCTTCAATGTGCATATTAAGCAAATATGTAGGACTGCTTTTTTACATTTGCGCAATATCTCTAAAATTAGAAAGGTCTTGTCTCAGAGTGATGCTGAAAAACTAATTCATGCATTTATTTCCTCTAGGCTGGACTATTGTAATTCATTATTATCAGGTTGTCCTAAAAGTTCCCTGAAAAGCCTTCAGTTAATTGAAAATGCTGCAGCTAGAGTACTGACGGGGACTAGAAGGAGAGAGCATATTTCACCCATATTGGCCTCTCTTCATTGGCTTCCTGTTAATTCTAGAATAGAATTTAAAATTCTTCTTCTTACTTATAAGGTTTTGAATAATCAGGTCCCGTCTTATCTTAGGGACCTCATAGTACCATATCACCCCAATAGAGCGCTTCACTCTCAGACTGCAGGCTTATTGTAGTTCCTAGGGTTTGTAAGAGTAGAATGGGAGGCAGAGCCTTCAGCTTTCAGGCTCCTCTCCTGTGGAACCAGCTCCCAATTCGGATCAAGGAGACAGACACCCTCTCTACTTTTAAGATTAGGCTTAAAACTTTCCTTTTTGCTAAATCTTATAGTTAGGGCTGGATCAAGTGACCCTGAACCATCCCTTAGTTATGCTGCTATAGACTTAGACTGCTGGGGGGTTCCCATGATGCACTGAGTGTTTCTTTCTCTTTTTGCTCTGTATGCACCACTCTGCATTTAATCATTAGTGATTGATGTCTTTTTCCTGATTCTCTCCCCTCAGCCCCAACCAGTCCCAGCAGAAGACTGCCCCTCCCTGAGCCTGGTTCTGCTGGAGGTTTCTTCCTGTTAAAAGGGAGTTTTTCCTTCCCACTGTCTCCAAGTGCTTGCTCATAGGGGGTCGTTTTGTCCGTTGGGGTTTTTCTGTGATTATTGTATGGCTTTTGCCTTACAATATAAAGTGCCTTGGGGCAACTGTTGTTGTGATTTGGTGCTATATAAATAAAATTGTTTTGATTTGATTTGATTTAAATTATTTATAATAAAACTGAATATTAAATGTTTAATGAATTTAACGTACACTTAATATAATAAATTATTAACAGCAACCATTGTACACTAATCTACACTACTTTAATGATGCTGTGGAACAATGTGAGACAAAACACCTGTCAAATTTAATATATCATTGTAGATATTATCACTACTATGTTTATAATAGTAGAGCAATCAAACATAATAGATATTTTAGAATTTTTGAGATTTATTGCATCTCAACAGCCCACAACCCATCAAATCAATCTAAAACTTAAATTATGCTCGTTTGCATGTACATTCTTGCCTTTTGTCTCAGTGACCGGAAAGTAATGTCTGTAGTTCCAGTTGAAAAATGCAAATAATGCCTTTGTGTCTTGGTTGTTGGTGTGAGCTAATGTGTGTGTGTTTGTATTTGTGTGTGAACATCCGTCTATGTCTGCCTCTGGTTGGCTTTCTTTTTACAGTCTCTGAGCCAATCCCCATCATTTATACGGTTGCCTTGGCCCTCCCTCACCAAAGAAAACATCAACAACAAAAAAACTTTGCAGCTCAGCTGCTGCTGAGAGAGATGAGAATGGCTTCAGTGAGGTTAATTATAGCAATGTGCTGCATTTTAATGTCAGTAACAATTACACCATTGTAACGATGGAAACAGTAATTAGTTAAATTACCCAGTACTGAAAAAATAATGCCATTTGATGTAAAGTGGCATTATTCCCATCAGTGCTGCTAGGATAGGCTCCAGTTGGCGCCATTACTCTAAATTGGATTAAGTGGGTATAGAAAATGGATGGATATTTAATTACTTGAAATCAAATCAGTCAGTTCAGTGGAATGGACTGCTCTCTGAGAAATACTAACAATTTGTGAGATCCCCATGAAGTTGCTAGATGTCATAGCCTCTACACAGATACTGGGTGCGTTGTACTCATTGAATTTTTCACAATGAAAACTGGTGGTCACCAGCGATAGACTCGGCCCATTTTCACCAAAAGTGAACCTTTGAGGCATTTTTTGAGGAATTCTTTTGCCCTGAAAATACATGTTTAGACCCCAAAAGCACCTCTCTATCACTGTTTAGTTATGAGATATAGGCAATTCTGTGATTGGTGGCCGGTTTGTATTTTTTACTGATTTGAGACTTTAAACGGCAAACTTGAGTGTGACAGATAAAAAAAATTAAGATTCAGCACTCCAAAATTCTTTGAAATAAAGAGTCTGTCAGCTTATACAATTTGTACATGTTCAATAAAGCCCCTCTATCAATCAATTACAAATAAATACATAATATTTACATTTTAACAGCGTCTGCAAGAAAGCATACGTGTATGTGTAAATGAGCTTTTGACAAGAGCAGATGTTAACTTTGAGTTATCAGAAGTTAGCTTGTCTTGTAAATCACTCCAGAGGTGTTATTAGGTTCCAAAAACAGTGTTTTCAGTTTTAGAAGTGTTTATTTCTTACTAGCTTTTACATAATATATGAGAAAGGTGTTATAATTATCCAAAAATGACAGGACTAAACTTATACTGAGCACAGACAGAAGGATGGATGGATGGACAGACGGACGGACGGACACAAAGCCTTCACAATACTCAATGGCCATATTTGATGGCCTCAGGTAAAAATCAGGTGCACCTGAAGGGAAACAAGTAAAAAAAGTCACAATTTGTTGAGAAAAGGTGGACAAAAGAGCTTTATCACCAAATAGCCTGTGAAGCAAGAGAACAAAAGGGACAAAAGAGGAACTAAACAAAACCGAAGCTAACGATCTCAATGCTTTAAACGAAATGCGTCTGCAGACCCGGCACCACGAGTGGGCATTTGGGGGCGACGCCCCCTCACGTCATCAACCTCACCCCCTCGGATGTGAGAGTTATCAAAAATAAAAATAAAAAAAGAAAGAAAAAGAAATACTGGAAAATATAGCGCCTCACAGTTTCACAGATTTTTTTAGTCCAATTTTGCTTGATTTTTTTTTTTTTTTTTTAACAGCGCATTGTGCTCTGCGTCTTCATCAAGCAGGCCGGTGTTCTGTTGAGATGACGGGACACCTGTTGCGGCACCACGAAGGGAGAGCACGCGCATTGTGTTCTGCGTGTCTGTTTATAAGAATCTTCTCGCCCAGAAGAAAAAAGAGCGCCAACAACTACCCATAACTGTGTTCTTCACTCAGAAAAAGACACCTGCAGCGAGGTGTGAGTGGAAAAAGGCGCGACAATGGCATGGTGCCAGCACGAAGAGGCGCGATCAGAGGAACGGTGAAATACTGGTCAGTCACTATTAATAATTTCTTATGTGTCCAACCTCGTAGGTTGATCGTTAAAATTACATTTGTTAGTTCTAAAAGCCATCATAATTATTTATAGGAAAACATTATATTTTTATTTCTCAAACAAATGCTTGGGCCTGAAAACAGGTTGGTATTATTTTTCTACTAAGGTTTGAACTTTGAGAGTGTTTACACACGAGAGAAAAGTGAGAAAATGTTAATGCCTGTTTGAGAAAAGTGTATAGTGTGTAGTGAGGGGTTTTACAGCCTTAAAACGTCTATAATAATTGTAAAAAATAACGCTGACTACTTCACGGATTTTGCCTATTGCGGGCTATTTTTAGAACGGAACTCCCGCGATAAACGAGGGACCACTGTACATCTACATGAAAGGTTTATGTGGGGTTAATCTGCTGTCTCGTGTCGTTTCTCAGATCAGTTGTTGGTTTGGTTTTGTGGTATGCAGGAGATCACTTGACCGAGGGTCTATACGTTCAAATAATAATTCAAATAATAATTAAAAAATACTGTCATCACTCTTTACTCTTAGTCAGTCTCTTACAACGGTGTAGTCTAAATACACGAGCTTTCTAGGAGCGCACCCAAGTCATTACGCACGCTCAGAGGCAGGTACCCTCCGGTGCACACTTTTTTTGTGGGGGGGGGGGGACCCGTCCCCTGTGATAAACTCATCGCCCCCTTAATGTTTTTTTTTTTTCTGGCGCCGTGCCTGTGCGTCTGGAGCCACAGCTGGCGCAGTGTGTGTCTGCATCTCTGAGTTCCAGGACTTGGTGCTGAGATGGAGCTCGTAGCGCCTGAGTCCTGGAGAAACTGCAAACAGAAGCTGTGGAGATCTGTGTGCATGTTGGTGGACCCACCTGCTGTGGTTCCTCATCCAGAACAAAAGATGGATCATCTCCTCATCATCAGAACCCACACTGTCTGACGACACGCTGCGAGCTCAGTCTTGCTCCAACTAAAAAAATAAAAAAAACTCTGCTGTGCCGTGGTCACTGTTGTGTCACTGTATTATATATATATATATATACACTCAACATAAATATAAATGCAACACTTTTGGTTTTGCTCCCATTTTGTATGAGATGAACTCAAAGATCTAAAACTTTTTCCACATACACAATATCACCATTTCCCTCAAATATTGTTCACAAACCAGTCTAAATCTGTGATAGTGAGCACTTCTCCTTTGCTGAGATAATCCATCCCACCTCACAGGTGTGCCATACCAAGATGCTGATTAGACACCATGATTAGTGCACAGGTGTGCCTTAGACTGCCCACAATAAAAGGCCACTCTGAAAGGTGCAGTTTTGTTTTATTGGGGGGGGATACCAGTCACTATCTGGTGTGACCACCATTTGCCTCATGCAGTGCAACACATCTCCTTCACATCATCCGTGAAGAGAACACCTCCAATGTGCCAAATGCCAGCGAATGTGAGCGTTTGTCCACTCAAGTCGGCTACAACAATGAACTGGAGCCAGGTCGAGACCCCGATGAGGACGACGAGCATGCAGATGAGCTTCCCTGAGACGTTTTCTGACAGTTTGTGCAGAAATTCTTTGGTTATGCAAACCGACTGTTTCAGCGGCTGTCCGAGTGGCTGGTCTCAGACGATCTTGGAGGTGAACATGCTGGATGTGGAGGTCCTGGGCTGGTGTGGTTACACGTGGTCTGCGGTTGTGAGGCTGGTTGGATGTACTGCCAAATTCTCTGAAACGCCTTTGGAGACGGCTTATGGTAGAGACATGAACATTCAATACACGAGCAACAGCTCTGGTTGACATTCCTGCTGTCAGCATGCCAATTGCACGCTCCCTCAAATCTTGCGACATCTGTGGCATTGTGCTGTGTGATAAAACTGCACCTTCCAGAGTGGCCTTTTATTGTGGGCAGTCTAAGGCACACCTGTGCACTAATTATGGTGTCTAATCAGCATCTTGGTATGGCACACCTGTGAGGTGGGATGGGTTATCTCAGCAAAGGAGAAGTGCTCACTATCACAGATTTAGACTGGTCTGTGAACAATATTTGAGGGAAATGGTGATATTGTGTATGTGGAAAAAGTTTTAGATCTTTGAGTTCATCTCATACAAAATGCGAGCAAAACCAAAAGTGTTGCATTTATATTTCCTTCAAATATTGTTCACAAACCAGTCTAAATCTGTGATAGTGAGCACTTCTCCTTTGCTGAGATAATCCATCCCACCTCACAGGTGTGCCATATCAAGATGCTGATTAGACACCATGATTAGTGCACAGGTGTGCCTTAGACTGCCCACAATAAAAGGCCACTCTGAAAGGTGCAGTTTTATCACACAGCACAATGCCACAGATGTCGCAAGATTTGAGGGAGCGTGCAATTGGCATGCTGACAGCAGGAATGTCAACCAGAGCTGTTGCTCGTGTATTGAATGTTCATTTCTCTACCATAAGGCGTCTCCAAAGGCGTTTCAGGGAATTTGGCAGTACATCCAACCAGCCTCACATCCGCAGACCACATGTAACCACACCAGCCCAGGACCTCCACATCCAGCATGTTCACCTCCAAGATCGTCTGAGACCAGCCACTCGGACAGCTGCTGAAACAGTTGGTTTGCATAACCAAAGAATTTCTGCACAAACTGTCAGAAACGGTCTCAGGGAAGCTCATCTGCATGCTCGTTGTCCTCATCGGGGTCTCAACCTGACTCCAGTTGGTCGTCGTAACCGACTTGAGTGGGCTAATGCTCACATTCGCTGGCGTTTGGCACGTTGGAGAGGTGTTCTCTTCACGGATGAATCCTGGTGCACACTGTCCAGGGCAGATGGCAGACAGCGTGTGTGGCGTTGTGTGGGTGAGCGGTTTTCTGATGTCAATGTTGTGGATTGAGTGGCCCACGGTGGCGGTGGGGTTATGGTATGGGCAGGCGTCTGTTATGGACGAAGAACACAGGTGCATTTTATTGATGGCATTTTGAATGCACAGAGATACCGTGACGAGATCCTGAGGCCCATTGTTGTGCCATACATCCAAGAACATCACCTCATGTTGCAGCAGGATAATGCACGGCCCCATGTTGCAAGGATCTGTACACAATTCTTGGAAGCTGAAAATGTCCCAATTCTTGCATGGCCGGCATACTCACCGGACATGTCACCCATTGAGCATGTTTGGGATGCTCTGGACCGGCGTATACGACAGCGTGTACCAGTTCCTGCCAATATCCAGCAACTTTGCACAGCCATTGAAGAGGAGTGGACCAACATTCCACAGGCCACAATTGACAACCTGATCAACTCTATGCAAAGGAGATGTGTTGCACTGCAAGGGGCAAATGGTGGTCACTCCAGATACTGACTGGTACCCCCCCCCCCCCCCCAATAAAACAAAACTGCACCTTTCAGAGTGGCCTTTTATTGTGGGCAGTCTAAGGCACACCTGTGCACTAATCATGGTGTCTAATCAGCATCTTGATATGGCACACCTGTGAGGTGGGATGGATTATCTCAGCAAAGGAGAAGTGCTCACTATCACAGATTTAGACTGGTTGTGAACAATATTTGAGGGAAATGGTGATATTGTGTATGTGGAAAAAGTTTTAGATCTTTGAGTTCATCTCATACAAAATGGGAGCAAAACCAAAAGTGTTGCGTTTATATTTTTGTTGAGTGTATAACACAAAACTGTCAAAAGGGGGACTAAATATAAGTGTAAAGATGATTGAATATATCAGAGCAGTAAATTGATCAGTCCGTGTGAACGCTGTGTATTGACTCATGTGCGGTTATTTCCACCAGCTGATCACTGATCCACAATGTGAATTCTGCCTTCCAGAACAGCATTCTTACACTCATATTGTTATATTTAATAAAAAATAATAAGCGCACGCAGGAGCTGCTGCTGTTGCTGATGCTGCATTCAAGTACCGTCAGAAATTATGCAACATTTTTGTTGTTTCAAATTCAGCAGTTGCTTGTAGCAAAATAATTAATTGTATCCACACAAAAGATTAAATCTTCCCTATATAAGGTGCCTGAGCCCACTGAAACTGACCCCCCACCCAGATATAAAAAAAAATAATCCAAGCAAGCAGGCTGAGTTTGCCCTGTAATTTCTGATGGTACATGAATGCAGCATCAGTAGCAGCACTCACAAACCAGCTTCTGCACTGTGTGAAAACATTCAGCTGGTCGAACGAAGTCAAACTAAACACTAACGTAACAAAAACTAAGCAAACAATAAAAAAAAACGTCAAGAATGACAGCAAAACGAAACATGAACGAATTGAGGTTTTCGTTGCGCTTCGTTCAAATTTTTCAACAGTTTAAAAATCGTGACGACACGCCAGCTGCAGGAACGAAGCTGAGCAAAGGTTAAACAATGCCAATGAAAGTCCAGATTTCTTGTTTCATTAGGGCTTTGTTGCCCTTTGTTAAGTGCCGTGTGACTGGGCCATAAGATGTGTTCTGGTGCTTACACTGTTCAATACTTGCATAGACTGCATGTTGGGTAGGGTTGTGGAAACCAGTGATTTTGTTGGTGATTAAAGGTTTAAGGATTAAAGGACTCAGTCAAAGGTGTTCAAGGAGACACTGTGCTACCTTTCCTCTCAGTTTACGTAGACCCCCCCCAATCCCCTGTAAGGGCCCTGTCCCACTGAGCGTTTAGGAGGATTTGCGTATGGATTGCGCACCAATTGGCTCATATTCGCTTAACATCCGCAATATGCTTGAAACATGCTTGTATGAGTCGGCTGACATCTGCACACGTCCGCAATTATCCGCAGAGGCACGTTTTTCCGTTTCCAGGATTTTTGAGCTGCACAAAATTTTGGCTGCGGATGACGTCCACCTTACATACTCCATACATACACAAACATACTCAATCTATGCGCTGTATATTCACCGTCATCTGCTGATAGCCGCAACTGACAGGGATTTGCGGCTTGGCAGCGGACTGGGACAGTGTGTAAAACGGATATTTTGCGTGCCCATCATGTCCACATCACGGACTAAAATAAGGTGTAGCGACTGCATACAGACTGGCCACGAATAAAGCGTTTTTATTACGTCTGCTTTGCATCTGATTTGCAGCAGATGCAAATCAGATGCGCTGTGTTCACAGCTGGACGTCGTTCTTTGTTCTACCGGCTGCCAGGCGCTCTTCGCTGGATGCTGCGTATAAAAAATAATTACTTTGTGGTGGATTAATCATTTTATTCTGCAAATTGGCTGTTGAAAACAGCTCTAATCACTTCATCAGAGGAAGCTGCAGTTGGGCCGCGAACAGCTCCAGCTGCAGAAAGCATTTTGAGCCATCTAAAAAGCTAATTATTTGACTTGTTTACATTGTCAAGGCTTGATAAAACAGTTGCGTGTTTTTTCTTTCTTCCTGCTCTAGAGGCTGTATTGTTAGTGTGAATAGTGATGCTGACAGCCCGAGTGTGCTTCATTTATGACCACAATGCAGATGCCATGCATGCGCAACACATGCGCAATGCATCATAATACACCCGTAATACTGCCGTGATAATCGCAATGCGTCTGATCCGTTTCCTCACTACATGCATTATACAACCGTGATTGTTCATCATATATTCGCTATACATTATTAATGTATTCATAATTCATACTGGGATATTTGTCATTTTTGGCCATTTTTGTTACGGTACAACAAACACCCGTACTTTGTATACTCATTTCATGCGCAATTAATCCTCTCCCCAGTGGGACCGAGCCCTAAGATAGCAGCAATGACTTGGACAAGCATCAAATGGATTTGGTTTGTCTGTGTTAGACCATGCATCACAGATGCTCAACATATATTGTATGAAATTCAATGATTATATTACTGTGGTCTATCAGTGATATGTGAAAGTGAGCATTTATTATTGTTCACAAATATCTAATTTGGTAAGCTGACAGGAGGAGGATGACAGAAACAGTATGTCCTGCTTTGAACCATCTGGTTCACAGCAGGAGGAGGATCTATCTGTCTGTGGGATTTACGTAGTGCTGGGTAACACCTGGAGTGAGAGAGACGTGTGACACAGTCTTTACATTTTGAGAAGTGCTGATGTGCATGCATGCAAATCCAGATTTAATGATATTTTGTATCTGTACCAGTCGACCATGAAATTGACAAATGTTACTGTATACACAGAGACTGAAGGGTGTAACTCCTTCACAGCTGTCATGAATGCATGACCAACTGTACTAGGCTCTTTCTGCTTGTTACTGATTGATTTAATGCAATTTAGAAGGATATTCCTTGTTTTGTTTTTTACAAACCTGAGACCGATCTAAATCCATCTGTCTGCAAAAGTGATAATTGTGTTACATCAAAGAAGGGGAGTGCACACACACACACACACACACACACACACACACACACACACACACACACACACACACGTGTGTACAAATTATGTCACTTTTTCAACTTGAACCCTAATCAGTACACCTGGGGTCCAAGCAAATCCCAGGAGTATGTTTATTGATATATATTCTGAGTTGTTATACTTATTCAGTTGAAATTTTATGTAATTATCATCTATACAGTTATCGATAACACTTTACTTGAAGGTATTGTCATAATAGTGACATGACACTGTCATAGCTGTTACATGACACAGTCATGAATGTGTCATAAACATTATGTCAATGTCATAAATGTTTATGACTGCTGTTATTAAGTGTCATTCGGTTTTTGTTATGACAAGTTGACAAGTTGGCACACAACTGAAGACCAAAAAGGCCAAAGACAACTTCTGGTTATGTCGCTTTGATTAATATCAAGTTGTCATATTCAAAACAACCCCAAAATATCAACTTTTCATTATAAAAACCGAATGACACTTAATGACAGCAGTCATAAACATTTATGAGATTGACATAATGTTCATGACACATTCATGACTGTGTCATATAACACTTGTGACAGTGTTACATCACTATTATGACGATACCTTCAAGTAAAGTATGACCCAGTTATTTTCCATTTCACTTTATTCATTTTTGATTAAATATTGTGGGCTCCATAATAATTTTTCTTATGGGGTCTGTTTGGACCCCATGTTGATATAATATGTGATGATTCATATCTCTCTCTGTCCATGTTGTCGTTCTCCTTCTTGTGCCTGATCCTAGTTTGGTATTACTTATGGTGAATCTCAATTCTACCCCTTACCCCCTTTTGGGCGAGCACGAGAGACAGAGGGGTGTCTCGATTCTCTTTTTGGAGCGAGGCGGAGGGGGAGGCAGAGGACTTCAAACCCCCCATTTGGAGTGAATCTGGATGCACACTCCATTTAGAGGGGTAGGAGGACCTTACTGCTGTCTCCGAAAAAACAAACATGGTGCCCAGAGCCGCACAAATGAAACTGCTTTCATTACAAATTACGCTGTTTAGAAAGTTATAATTTGCCAAAAAACTTTACAGACAGTTGTCTATGACAGCAACATGTATGCTGCTGGATGCATGTTGTGTATATTGTCGTTCTGAAGAATATCGTAACTTCGCGTGTTATAGGCGTTATAATGCACATACACATGAACACTACGATAAGACACTTTTATTTCTCACAATGGAGAAAATCATGATAAAGGATAAGCACATTAATTTGTATGTTCATAAATCTTTGGATAATATTGATCCCTGCTGTTGGATTTCAAGGTCTGTAACCTGTGTGTATTTAGTAATCAAACAGGAGCCCTGAGCACACTTGTCTCCTAATAAGCTTTCAGGCAGAAAATGAGAAGTTTCACCAATGGGAATAAGTTGGAAAATATCTACACACACGTATATGTGTAACACATAACCTGATGTCCTAATAAACTGCTATTTGTCAAAGAAATTTCTAAAGGAAATAGGGCTGTATGCAAAAAATGGGAGAATTTGAAAAAGAAATATAAGGTTAACTAGATGCAACCCATAACATACATACAGGTGCTGTTCATATAATTAGAATATCATGAAAAAGTTGATTTATTTCAGTAATTCCATTCAAAAAGTGAAACTTGTATAATGTATACATTCATTGTACACAGACTGATATATTTCAAGTGTTTATTTATTTTAATTACTAATTAATTAATTACTAATTATTACTATTATTTATTACTAATTATTAATATTATTACTATTAATTACTCTGGACGGCATTACCCTGACCTCTAGTAATACTGTGAGAAATCTTGGAGTCATTTTTGATCAGGATATGTCCTTCAATGCGCATATTAAACAAATATGTAGGACTGCTTTTTTGCATTTACGCAATATCTCTAAAATTAGAAAGGTCTTGTCTCACAGTGATGCTGAAAACTAATTCATGCATTTATTTCCTCTAGGCTGGACTATTGTAATTCATTATTATCAGGTTGTCCTAAAAGTTCCCTGAAAAGCCTTTAGTTAATTCAAAATGCTGCAGCTAGAGTACTGACGGGGACTAGAAGCAGAGAGCATATTTCACCCATATTGGCCTCTCTTCATTGGCTTCCTGTTAATTCTAGAATAGAATTTAAAATTCTTCTTCTTACTTATAAGGTTTTGAATAATCAGGTCCCATCTTATCTTAGGGACCTCTTAGTACCATATCACCCCAATAGAGCACTTCGCTCTCAGACTGCAGGCTTACTTGTAGTTCCTAGGGTTTGTAAGAGTAGAATGGGAGGCAGAGCCTTCAGCTTTCAGGCTCCTCTCCTGTGGAACCAGCTCCCAATTCGGATCAGGGAGACAGACACCCTCTCTACTTTTAAGATAAGGCTTAAAACTTTCCTTTTTGCTAAAGCTTATAGTTAGGGCTGGATCAGGTGACCCTGAACCATCCCTTAGTTATGCTGCTATAGACTTAGACTGCTGGGGGGTTCCCATGATGCACTGAGTGTTTCTTTCTCTTTTTGCTCTTTATGCACCAGTCTGCATTTAATCATTAGTGATTGATCTCTGCTGTCTTCCACAGCATGTCTTTTTCCTGATTCTCTCCCCTCAGCCCCAACCAGTCCCAGCAGAAGACTGCCCCTCCCTGAGCCTGGTCTGCTGGAGGTTTCTTCCTGTTAAAAAGGAGTTTTTCCTTCCCACTGTTGCCAAGTGCTTACTCATAGGGCCCTGTTAATCATTGCATGGCTCTCGAGCCGCATGCGGCTCATGAAGCTTTACTTGGCGGCTCGCAAACCTGGCAACGCACCCCACCAACCATTTGTGAACGCATGTGCAGCGATGTCATATAATAGGCTACTTCGGATGTGAGATGCAAAAATCACAGATGACAAAATGGATCGTTTTGTAATTAAAAAGGGAAAGGAAATAGCTGATGCAGGAGACGGAAAGACACAGAGAGTTGCAAGAAACAGAGAGGGGAGAGAGCGTGAGGAAGATCAGCATGCAGACCCCGACGAGGGGACAAGCAGCCAAATGGAACGTCAGAGTACAAAAAGGAAGGTACGAAGCATACAAGATGAGCACAGGAAATTTCAAGATAAATGGACGGATGAGTTTTTGTTTATTCTCCATAACACGACCCCGCTGTGCTTATTGTGCAATGAAACCCGTGCCTGCTTTCAAAGGAGTAACTTGGAGAGGCATTTCAAAACAGCGCATCCACAATTTAATGAAAATTATCCACCTGGCAGTGAAGTAAGAAAGATTAAAATAACACAGCTCACTACTTCACTTGGTGAGCAGCAAAGACTTATCCACAAGACAAGCTCTGCAACAGAGGCGTCTTTTGAGATAGCGTGGATTTTGGCCTGGGACAAAAAACCTTTCTCGGACTCCGAAACAGTTAAACGCTGTTTTTTTGGCTTCCGCGGAAATAGTGTTTTGAGATTTCGCCAACAAGGACAAGATCATTAAACGATTAAAAGCACTACAGTTGTCTTATTCAACAATAATGAGGCGGATGGAAAACATCGGAAAGGACATTCGTGACCAGCTGTTTGCTGATCTGTGCGCCGCACCTTGCTTCAGCATGGCAGTGGACGAAAGCACTGACGTCACCGATGTAGCTCAGCTGTGCGTTTGGGTGAAGTTCCCAAAAGAAAACTCTTTTCGAGAGGAAATGTTGTGTTTACTACCACTCCAGGGCCAAACAAGAGGTGAGGATATCCTGAATGCACTTTTGGAATTTTTTGAGGAAAATAATCTCAGCTGGCCCAAACTCGCAAGTGTCTGTACTGATGGTGCCCCAAGCATGCGAGGCAAAGAGAAGGGTCTTGTTGGCCTCATGAAAAAAAGGGATGAAATGCCAAATTTCATTAGCTTACATTGCATCATCCACCAGGAGGCCCTGGTGTCAAAACTCAGAAATAATGCATTTCAAAATGTGATGCAAATTGTTGTGCATGTGGTCAGCTACATTGTTTCAAGAGCACTAAACCACAGACAGTTCAGCCAGTTAATCGAGGACTATGAAACAGAGTAGTCATTTAGTGCTGCACAATGAAGTAAGATGGCTGTCTCGTGGGAAAGTCCTGGAGCGGTTCCTGAGCCTCCTTCCTGAGATCAGCACCTTCTTGGACAGCAAGGGGAAGCAACAGCCAGAGTTGAAAGACCCACACTGGATTGTGCAGCTGGCCCTCCTTACTGACATTACATGTCACCTGAATTCTCTCAACTTGCAACTCCAACGAAGAGACAAGCTCCCAAGTGACATGCTGAGGGCAGTCAGAGCATTCCAAAGCAAAATAACTGCTCTGTGGATACCTGACAGAGAACTCATCCACTTCCCAAAACTCAGAGAAACAATCACACGAGACCCATCACTGCTGCAGCATTTCAGCTACACTGGATTTGTTCAAGTTTGGGAGGAGCTGAAGCTTGAGTTTGAATCCAGGTTCAGTGATGTGACTGAACATCAGAACATTTTCAATTTTATTGAAAACCCCTTCCACATGGATGTATCGTCTCTCACTCCATCCATCACTCAGCTCTGCCTTGGTGATTGTGCTGCTCTGGAGTGTGAAATTGTTGAGCTGCAAACAAATGCCATTCTCCAGGTTGAACTCAAAGCAGGTGTTGGCCACTTCTGGAGTTTGGTTTCTGAAGCAAGCTTTCCCACTTTGAAACCACTTGTGCAGAAAGTGATGTCTTTTTTCATGAGCACATACACCTGCGAGTCAACATTTTCAACTATGAACACTATCAAGAGGAAACAGAGAAACCGACTGACAAATGCTCATCTTGAATGTCTTACTGTGATTACAACAACAAACTACAAATACAACATCAAGAAGGTCAAGGCCATGCCAGCAATGTTCCGCTCATCCCAGTACTAAGGTAATAAATATCTTAATTGACAATATATTGCTTTTGTCTTTTTTGTGGACGTTTGTGCACATTTGCAAAGGCGTGGTATGTTAATAATGTACATATGCAGCTCTCCTCCTGGTTTTTTTCTTCGTATGTGGCTCTTGAGAAAAAAATAGTGAGTATCACTGTCATAGGGGGTCGTTTTGACCGTTGGGGTTTTTCTGTAATTATTGTATGGCTTTTGCCTTGCAATATAGAGCGCCTTGGGGCAACTGTTGTTGTGATTTGGCACTATATAAATAAAACTGATTTGATTTGATTTAATATAATTATAAATTACAAATTAATTAACTTAATTAACATGACATGAATGCGATGCATCGAAGAAATCTGGGACTTATTCTATTTGCATTTATGCAGAAAGGCGAGAAAATAAAAAGAGCAAACAGGCTACTGCAACAAATTGCATTTCGGTTGCCACGTTAACAAACAGTGAAGACGGCAGTTTGACACAGGCAGTTTTTTTTCTTCTAAGGTGGAGGGGTGTCTCAGTTCATAGGGCTAGAGGCATATCCCTTCACCTTACCCCATGTTTTAAAGGGGTAGGCGTAGGGCCAAGGGGAATGGGAAGAGGTCCAAAAGAGAATTGAGATTGGGGGTTAGAGTTTCTGTGGATTTTCATGTCTGTGTCCTGAATGTATTCTGGAATGTCTATGCTGTTTATTTCCTTAAGCATTCCTTAAGCATCAGATCCATAGAGGGAGGAGTCTACGACAAAGGACAGGGCCCAAGTTGCAGGCTGTACAAATGTGCCCCAGAGACAGTACAGCGCATAGTAGCAGGATGCAAGATGCAAGCTGGGGCAGCATACACTGAGAGGCACAACCAGGTGTCAGGAATAGTGTGCAGGAACATTTTATTTTATTTAACCTTTATTTAACCAGATTAGTCCCACTGAGATCGAGATCTCTTTTGCAAGGGAGACCTGAACAATTATAGTTTCCATTTCACCTAACCTGTATGTCTTTAAATGTGGGAGGAAACCGAAGCACCCAGAGGAAACCCACGAGAGAGTAAACTGAGCGACCTTATGTCAAAAACTGATTTATGGCCCTGTCAGCCAATCAGAATCGACTATGTCACTAAGCCCCTCCCCTAACCCCCGCCCCCTTATGACGTCACAGCCAATCAGAATCGACTATGTCACTATGTCCCGCCCCTAAGCCCCGCCCATAACCCCTCCCCTAGTCCCACCCCCTATCCCCGCCCCTGGCTCCTCCCTTAGCCCTGCCCTGGCTCCTCCCCTAGCCCCACCCCAAGCTCCGCCCCTAGCTCCTTTCCTAACCCTGCCCCCAAGCTCCACCCCTAGCACCTCCCCTAACCCCGCCCCAAGCTCCGCCTCCAAGCCCTACCTCCCCTCCCACCCAGGTCTAATATTTTAATGTCATTTTATTTCATGAATTAAAGAACAATTAAAAAAATACCTAGATCTTTTTTAATGTATTAAAGAATTAACTAATTCTGAAATAATTAAACATAAATCAGTGTCTAATATTTAATACCCCTTTAATATTTTTTAATTCTTAAATTAAAGCGCGTCCTTTTATGGTTTTTAATGCCTCAATTAAAGAAGGATTAAAAAATACCCGTATCTTTTGTTGTGAAAGTGTAGTGACACGGACCCACAACAGGGGGCGCAAATGAACGGCCAATAGATGAGCCAAAAAGTAACAATTTAATGTTGTGAAATGTGCACAACGAATATACAGACAATCTCAGAATATAATTACAGTCAATCCACAAAGGTGACGTGTGGGCAGGCTCGAGGATAGAAGACGTCTGTCCTGAGAAGAGCCGGAACCACACGATTTCCGCCGCCACAGAACCTGGTGAATACTGGAGCCGCCAAGTCCCGAATTCCCAGGTGATCACCGTCCCCGACTGTCGGATCTGGTACTGCTGGCGAGAATAAAGACAGTCAAGTGTGGGTGTGTGTACACCCAGTAACAACGGTGGGAATGCCACCTCCACCTCTCACTCAGAATGCTGATGTATTTACAGTAGTCCCTCAGAGGAAAAGAGTGCCGTCCTGCACTCACTCAGCCTCCACAGGAAGAGGGACCGGTACTCCTGCAAACACTCACAATATACAGCTTAAGATAAACACAAATGGCTGATGATATTACCTCCAATGAAGTATGATATCTCGGCAATGAGGCGGAGACGACGTCTGGGTTTTATGGAGTGAGATGATGAAGAATGAGTGACAGCTGTCAGGAAGTAATGAGTAACAGCTGTCACTCCCGGCTGTGTCCGTGGCGGCAGCGCCCTCTCATGCCTGAAGCCCGCACTTCAGGCAGGGCGCCCTCTGGTGGTGGGCCAGCAGTACCTCCTCTTCTGGCGGCCCACACAACAGGACCCCCCCTCAACGGGCGCCTCCTGGTGCCCGACCAGGTTTGTCAGGGTGTCGGCGGTAGAAGTCGGCCAGGAGGGCCGGATCCAGGATGAAGCTCCTCCTCACCCAGGAGCGTTCTTCGGGTCCATACCCTTCCCAGTCCACCAGATATTGGAACCCCCGGCCCATTCGACGGACGTCCAGGAGCCGGCGCACTGTCCAAGCCGGCTCCCCGTCAATGATCCGGGCAGGAGGCGGCGCCGGACCGGGAGCACAGAGGGGTGAGGTGTGGTGAGGTTTGATCCTGGAAACATGGAAGACTGGGTGGATCCGCAGTGAAGCTGGGAGCTGGAGCTTCACTGCGGCAGGGCTGAGGACTTTGAGGATATGAAAGGGGCCGATGAACCTGTCCATCAATTTAGGAGACTGTACTTGCAGGGGGATGTCCTTCGTTGACAACCACACCTCCTGCCCGGGCTGGTATGCAGGGGCCGGGGACTGCCGGCGGTCTGCATGGGTCTTGGCCCTCGTCCGGGCTTTCAACAAGGCAGAACGGGCGGTGCGCCACACCCGACGGCACCTCCGAAGATGGGCCCGGACCGAGGGCACACCGACCTCTCCCTCCACCACGGGAAATAACGGGGGCTGGTACCCCAAACACACCTCAAATGGGGAGAGGCCGGTGGCAGAAGACACCTGGCTGTTATGCGCATACTCGATCCAGGCCAGATGGTTACTCCAGGCCGTCGGGTGCGCGGATGTTACACAGCGGAGGGTCTGTTCCAGTTCCTGGTTGGCCCGCTCTGCCTGTCCGTTCGTCTGTGGATGGTACCCGGACGAGAGGCTCACGGTGGCCCCCAGTTCCCTGCAGAAGCTCCTCCAGACGTGTGAGGAGAACTGGGGACCACGGTCAGAGACGATGTCGGTGGGTATCCCATGCAGACGGACGACGTGGTGGACCAGGAGGTCTGCTGTCTCCTGGGCTGTTGGGAGCTTCGGGAGGGCCACGATGTGGGCCGCCTTGGAGAATCGGTCCACTATCGTGAAGATGGTGGTGTTGCCCTGGGACGGCAGGAGGCCCGTGACGAAATCCAGGCCGATGTGGGACCAGGGGCGATGAGGCACCGGTAACGGCTGGAGAAGTCCTTGGGACCTTTTATGGTCTGCCTTGCCCCTGGCACAGGTGGTGCAGGCCTGGATGTACTCCTGGACGTTGGCCTCCATAGATGCCCACCAGAAGCGCTGCCGGACAACTGCCATGGTCCTTCGCACCCCTGGATGACAGGAGAGCTTGGAACCGTGACAGAAGTCCAAGACTGCAGCTCTGGCCTCTGGTGGGACGTATAAACGGTTCTTCGGACCTGTACCTGGGTCCGGGCTCCGTGCCAGGGCCTCCCGGACAATCTTCTCCACGTCCCAGGTGAGGGTGGCCACGATAGTGGACTCTGGCAGGATGGGCTCCGGTGGATCTGACAGTGCAGTTTTGACCTCCTCTTCGTGTACCCGGGACAAGGCATCCGACCTCTGGTTCTTGGTCCCGGGGCGATAGGTGATCCGGAAGTCAAAACGCCCGAAGAACAGTGACCAGCGGGCTTGCCTGGGGTTCAGCCGCTTGGCGGTCCTGATATACTCCAGGTTCCGATGGTCAGTGAAAACCGTGAACAGCACAGACGCTCCCTCCAACAGGTGTCTCCACTCCTCAAGAGCCTCTTTCACCGCAAGGAGTTCTCGATTGCCGACGTCATAGTTCCGTTCAGCCGGGGTCAACCTGCGTGAAAAGTAGGCACACGGGTGAAGAACCTTATCGGTCTCTCCGCTCTGGGACAGCACGGCTCCTATCCCTGAGTCAGAGGCATCCACTTCAACCACAAACTGGCGGCTAGGGTCGGGCTGCACCAAAACTGGCGCAGTAGAGAACCGTCGTTTCAACTCCTTGAACGCGGCTTCGCACCGATCCGACCAGGTGAAGGGGACTTTTGGAGAGGTCAGGGCTGTCAGGGGGCTAACTACCTGACTGTAGCCCTTAATGAACCTCCTATAGAAATTAGCGAAGCCAAGGAACTGTTGCAGCTTCCTACGGCTTGTTGGTTGGGGCCAATCTCTCCCCGCTGCAACCTTGGCCGGATCAGGGGCGACGGAGTTACAGGAGATGATAAACCCCAGGAAGGACAAAGACGTGCGGTGAAACTCGTACTTCTCGCCCTTCACAAACAGTCGGTTCTCTAACAACCGTTGCAGGACCTGACGTACATGCTGGACATGGGTCTCAGGATCCGGAGAAAAGATGAGAATATTGTCCAGATATACGAAGACGAATCGGTGCAGGAAGTCCCGCAAGACGTCATTAACCAAGGCTTGGAACGTCGCGGGGGCGTTGGTGAGGCCGAACGGCATGACCAGGTACTCAAAGTGACCTAACGGAGTGTTAAATGCCGTCTTCCATTCGTCTCCCTTCCGGATCCGAACCAGGTGATACGCATTTCTAAGATCCAGCTTAGTAAAGATTTTGGCTCCATGCAGGGGGGTGAACACGGAATCCAACAATGGCAACGGGTATCGATTGCGAATCATAATCTCATTCAGCCCCCTGTAATCAATGCATGGATGGAGTCCGCCATCTTTGTTGCCCACAAAAAAGAAACCTGCACCCATCGGGGAGGTGGAGTTCCGGATCAGCCCGGCAGCTAATGAGTCCCGGATCTAGGTCTCCATTGATTCGCGCTCAGGTCGTGAGAGGTTGTACAGCCTGCTGGACGGGAACTCAGCGCCTGGAACCAAATCAATGGCACAATCGTACGGATGGTGCGGGGGAAGGGTGAGTGCCAGATCCTTGCTGAAGACGTCAGCAAGATCGTGGTACTCAACCGGCACTGCCGTCAGATTGGGAGGGACTTTGACCTCCTCCTTAGCCTGTAAACCGGAAGGAACCGAGGATCCTAAACACACCCGATGGCAGGTTTCGCTCCACTGAACCACCACCCCAGACGGCCAATCAATCCGGGGATTGTGCTTCAACATCCATGGGAAGCCCAAAATCACGCGGGAGGTAGAAGGAGTTACAAAAAACTCAATCTCCTCCCGATGGTTTCCAGACACCGCCAGAGTTACTGGTTGTGTCTTGTGTGTGATTAAAGGGAGGAGGGTGCCATCTAGTGCCCAAACCTGCAATGGCGAAGGAAGCGCCACCAGAGGGAGCCCTACCTCCCTTGCCCATCTGCTGTCTAGCAAATTCCCTTCTGACCCCGTGTCCACCAGTGCTGGGGCTTGAAGGGTTAAATCCCCGCTCAGGATTGTAACTGGGAGTCGTGTGGCAATCTGTGTGTGTCTCACGTGAATGTTTTGACCCCCCCTTAGCCCAGTCTCTGAGGGCGGTTGTTGTTGTGGCCGTTTGGGGAGCTGTTGCCCCACAGAGCGCTGCGGCTGTGGAGCGTGGGGAGGGCGGCCCCTTTTCGAAACCGGAAGGGAGAGGGGCGGCGCGTATCTGGCCACGTCCTTCGCCTCGCTCCCGACGGCGTTCCTCCAACCGATTGTCTAACCGTATAACGAGATCGATAAGCCCATCTAAATCCCGCGGTTCCTCCTTAGCAACCAAATGCTCCTTCAGGACTAACGACAGTCCGTTTATGAAGGCGGCACGGAGCGCAACGTCATTCCAGCCGGACCTCGCAGCCGCGATGCGGAAGTCGACTGCAAATTCGGCTGCACATCGGCGCCCCTGTCGCATTGACAGCAGCATTGTTGAAGCGGTCTCTCCTCTGTTAGGGTGATCAAACACTGCTCTGAACTCCCCCACAAACCCAGTGTATGCTGATAACAACCGTGCGTTCTGTTCCCAGAGCGCCGTAGCCCAGGCGCGTGCTTTACCCCGAAGCAGAGCAATCACATAAGCTATTTTACTAGCATCTGACGCGTACATGACGGGACGTTGTGCGAAGACGAGTGAACACTGCATGAGAAAGTCCGCGCACGTCTCCACACAACCTCCGTACGGCTCAGGAGGGCTTATGTATGCTTCAGGGGATGGTGGGAGGGGTTGTTGAACCACCACTGGAACGTTCATATCCTGCACAGGGTCGGCAGGAGGAGGAGCTGCAGCAGCGCCCTGAGCACTCGCCGCCATCTGCGCGGAGAGAGCCTCCACCCTGCGGTTCAGGAGGATGTTTTGCTCGGTCATTTGATCCAACCGAGCCGTAAAGGCGGTGAGAATGTGCTGTAGCTCACCAATCACGCCTCCTGCAGACGCCTGCGCTCCCTGCTCTCCCATTGGTCGTTCAACAGCCGGGTGACGCCCCTCGGAGTCCATGACGCTGGCCGAGATATCCTGTTGTGAAAGTGTAGTGACACGGACCCACAACAGGGGGCGCAAATGAACGGCCAATAGATGAGCCAAAAAGTAACAATTTAATGTTGTGAAATGTGCACAACGAATATACAGACAATCTCAGAATATAATTACAGTCAATCCACAAAGGTGACGTGTGGGCAGGCTCGAGGATAGAAGACGTCTGTCCTGAGAAGAGCCGGAACCACACGATTTCCGCCGCCACAGAACCTGGTGAATACTGGAGCCGCCAAGTCCCAAATTCCCAGGTGATCACCGTCCCCGACTGTCGGATCTGGTACTGCTGGCGAGAATAAAGACAGTCAAGTGTGGGTGTGTGTACACCCCGTAACAACAACGGTGGGAATGCCACCTCCACCTCTCACTCAGAATGCTGATGTATTTACAGTAGTCCCTCAGAGGAAAAGAGTGCCGTCCTGCACTCACTCAGCCTCCACAGGAAGAGGGACCGGTACTCCTGCAAACACTCACAATATACAGCTTAAGATAAACACAAATGGCTGATGATATTACCTCCAATGAAGTATGATATCTCGGCGATGAGGTGGAGACGACGTCTGGGTTTTATGGAGTGAGATGATGAAGAATGAGTGACAGCTGTCAGGAAGTAATGAGTAACAGCTGTCACTCCCGGCTGTGTCCGTGGCGGCAGCGCCCTCTCATGCCTGAAGCCCGCACTTCAGGCAGGGCGCCCTCTGGTGGTGGGCCAGCAGTACCTCCTCTTCTGGCGGCCCACACAACATCTTTTACACAATTATGGGAGGTTTTCTTCAATTTAGTGATTAAACACAAATATTTTAATACCCCTTTAATTTTTTAATTCTTAAATTAATGCGTCTCCTTTTCTGTTTTTTAATTCTTAAATTAAAGAAGGGTTAAAAATAACCGTCTCTCGGCTGTAACGGCTGTAAGTCTTTGCAGCAAGACGGTCAAATACCCACGCATAGAGCTCCTCACAGAAACATGACCCCACGGCTATAATACCTGTTGCAGACGCTAGCTGTGTGTGTCTGTCTGGGGGTGTGTGTGCATGTGTGTTTCAGAGGTGTGTATGTGTGTGTGTGTGTGTGTGTGTGTGTGTGTGTGTGTGTGTGTGTGTGTGTGTGTGTGTGTGTGTGTGTGTGTGTGTGTGAGACCTGCGCAGCGGGGGTGTCACGCCAGATGGTCTTTTATAACATAGTAGAGAAGCTTGAATCTTTGGTTGAAGCTTGAATGTTTTATTACATCCGATTTCCTGATGACGGGGTCGTTCGCTGGGCTTGTTTGAAGACGGAAAAACAAAGCTTATTCTTAGTCACGATAGATGCAGTTTCTTTTAATATATTACCCGGTCGATAAGGGGCTGCGGGACACCCGCTTATCGGAGATGCTGCCCGAGGTGATGAAGGCGGAAATAACAAAGTTTCTTCTCAGTCACGTCCCCCTGTGGGAAGGAGTCACCGCTCATTTCCACTACGACCGGTGAAGAGTGAAGACGCCTGGATCCCGCGATGGGTATAAAATAGAATTAATTTACGGTAAAAAAAAAAATCCCCTGGTCCTGAAAAACCATGTTGTTTAATTAAGTTTTCTTGTCTTCAAGCAGAGTGCGAAAACAACATCAGCTTTCAGGGTAAGTGATTTAAGTAATCTTTTTTGATAGAAATGACTGTTTTTAAATGATGCACGTGGTCTGAAACTGTGTCTTTTTTAGACAAAACCACGCAGACGCTCCAGAGTGCGTTCGGACCCGGCCTCTGTAATATATTTGAAATATTACAGAATATCTGCTTGCGAGGGTGCTGCTTTTTATTTATTTATTTATTTTAATTCTAGAAATCAAGTCAGAGCCCCCTGAAGAAGTTCGAAGGCTGGAAGCCCCGACTTCACCACGCAGATGTAAGTACACCGACCGAAATTAAATCATGGTTAAAACTCTGGAATAACCCGATTTTTTCTGTTACAGCCCGTGGAGAAGCGGGTCAGCGGCAGAGAGCCGTAAAACGATCCACGGATTTACACGGTAAGGAGTCGGAGTTTATTTATTTTAAATATTTAATAACTAACGTTTTTCTCTTTTTTTTTCAGCATGCGGTGGAGGGAGACCGTCTATTTTCCACCGAGACGCAAGGCTCGAAGATATTCTGAGCTGGGATTAATCTCATCTCGCAACTTTTTTGAAAATGTGTATTCTGTTTTTTTTTTTTTTTGTTTTTTGTTTTTTTTCTTATTCTGATGGAACGGGAGAATTCATTTTGAAGAGGTATATTAATTGATTTTCTTGAGGTAGATTCATCCTGGTACGGATTTTAAAAGATGGAAGGAGAGAATTCAGGTCGGGAAAATAACTTTGGACGTGTACTGGATTTAAACGCTTCAATAATCGACTCAGCGGGGAGCGCTCCTGGAACAGATGGCCCATTACCCGAGGCATTAAATTTGCCGCCTTGAAATAACATCGAGTCCGGAGAGAGACTTTTAAGCCGTGTTCGTTTAACACTGCTAAATGATGCTCTTAACAATTTGGCGGCTGAACGAGAATCGGAAGAAATTAACCCCTACATCATTTCTGCGATTAACGCAATAAATTCGACGGTCCAGTCTGATACTGAAGAGCCCCCTGACCCCCCGCACACCCCGCCTCGAGACGAGTCCGGTCCCGCGGCGTTGAACCAGGTACGTCTGACTCCTCTAAATAGCGCCATAAACCTCCTCGCGTGTGAAGTTAATCCTCACGTCCAATCCGCGGTGGATGAATTAAATCAAATGCCTAACAACGCGCGCATTTTTTCACCTTTAAGAAGTCCCTCCCTGTGCAATGCGCACGGAGAAGATATTTTAAACAGAGCTCGTTTAACCCCGATAAACACGGCAATCTCTGTTTTGATGGAAGGTGGGGATGATGCATGACCGGGATCCAGCCGACACTCCCATGACGGGCAGTGGGGCTGCTAACGTCATCAGGAGACCGGCTTTTAACAATATCGAAATCAGGCAGCTTCTAAATTTCCACCGCGTCGGCGAAATTCCCAACTACGCGTAATTTTATCGTAACATCGTTGGGACTCTTCAGAACTCAGTCGAAAAGGCTTTAACACACGCCAGGGCCAGGGACTTTATCCAAATGGAGATTCGTGGGGACTCAGTCTACAACGAGGCCACTTTGATCAGCTCATATAACGACGCGGGCGATGTGACGGGCTTCCAAAATCTGCTAGAACGATTGATACAATCGAATTCCAACATTTTATCCGACGAGTCTCTGGAATTAGTGGTCCAAGTCATCCGCAACCAGAACGGTGCGGGGAAACGCAGAATAGATGACCTCCTCCATCACAAGGTTCTGAGGAAAAAATCCAAATGCCTTAATATCGTGTATAATCCTGACAACAGTTTATGTTTCGTGATAAACCTTGTTCAATTATTGAATCCTCATCTGACTACGCACGAGGCGGAGCAGCGCGGGCAGGCGTTACAAATTAATGTCGGATTAACGGCTGCTACGCCGGTATCTTTAGAGCAGGTGGGAAAATTTGAAAACGTTCTGGGTTGTAAAATTGTGGTGTTTTCAGAGCTGAAGGGGAGAGAAAGCTGACAAAATTCCAAACAGGAATACCGGCGCAGCAGAAAACTCTTTTCGTTTTTCTGTTTAATAATCATTTTTACGGAATCACTGATTTAAAGAGATTTTTGGGAGTGAGATATGTATGTGAGTTTTGCTTTGAGGGGTACAATAACCCCGCCTCCCATAATTGTCCGTCATATTGTAAAATTTGTGAATCCACGCAGTGTTACGAGAAAAATAACACGGTATTCTGCAGAGAATGTAACAAGAAGTGTCGCTCGCCCACCTGTTACAGCCTGCATAAACAACCGAAGTATCGTCCTTCCACCGGTAAGTTCATTAATGTGTGTGATAACAGAAAAAAATGCTCTCGATGTAAACACGAGTATTACATAGCATTTTCTAAAAACAGCGCTCCGCACGTGTGTAAGCAGAAGAGGTGTCACATATGCGGCAAGGCTCTCCAGGAGCCGAGCGAGGGTCACCTCTGCTATATGACGCCGCTCAAAGCTGAAGAGACGCATTCAGAGAAATACATTTTTTATGACTTTGAAACGTATGTCGATAATAACGGGGAACACATGCTGTTTTACGTCAGCGCTGTAACAAAGACGGGTGATTTTTGGAGCGCATGGGGGACAGACTGCGTAGCCCGCTTCTTTAAACATTTTAGAATGAGAAAATTCAAAGAATACGTGTTCATCGCTCACAACTCAAAAGGTTTTGACGGCTATCTGCTTCTAAAGTATTTAGTCCAGCAGGGTGTAACCCCCGCTGTGATTATTACCGGGAGTAAACACCAATTAGCTAAACTGCAGGATTGTCTTACAGACATAAAGACATGGATGACCTCTAATTTCCTGCTTTTAAACTCAGATAAAACTGAAGTTATTGTACTTGGCCCCACAAATCTTAGAAACATGGTGTCTAACCAGATCCTTACTCTGGATGGCATTACCCTGACCTCTAGTAATACTGTGAGAAATCTTGGAGTCATTTTTGATCAGGATATGTCATTCAAAGCGCATATTAAACAAATATGTAGGACTGCTTTTTTGCATTTACGCAATATCTCTAAAATCAGAAAGGTCTTGTCTCAGAGTGATGCTGAAAAACTAATTCATGCATTTATTTCCTCTAGGCTGGACTATTGTAATTCATTATTATCAGGTTGTCCTAAAAGTTCCCTAAAAAGCCTTCAGTTAATTGAAAATGCTGCAGCTAGAGTACTGACGGGGACTAGAAGGAGAGAGCATATCTCACCCATATTGGCCTCTCTTCATTGGCTTCCTGTTAATTCTAGAATAGAATTTAAAATTCTTCTTCTTACTTATAAGGTTTTGAATAATCAGGTCCCATCTTATCTTAGGGACCTCGTAGTACCATATCACCCCAATAGAGCGCTTCGCTCTCAGACTGCAGGCTTACTTGTAGTTCCTAGGGTTTGTAAGAGTAGAATGGGAGGCAGAGCCTTCAGCTTTCAGGCTCCTCTCCTGTGGAACCAGCTCCCAATTCAGATCAGGGAGACAGACACCCTCTCTACTTTTAAGATTAGGCTTAAAACTTTCCTTTTTGCTAAAGCTTATAGTTAGGGCTGGATCAGGTGACCCTGAACCATCCCTTAGTTATGCTGCTATAGACGTAGACTGCTGGGGGGTTCCCATGATGCACTGTTTCTTTCTCTTTTTGCTCTGTATGCACCACTCTGCATTTAATCATTAGTGATCGATCTCTGCTCCCCTCCACAGCATGTCTTTTTCCTGGTTCTCTCCCTCAGCCCCAACCAGTCCCAGCAGAAGACTGCCCCTCCCTGAGCCTGGTTCTGCTGGAGGTTTCTTCCTGTTAAAAGGGAGTTTTTCCTTCCCACTGTAGCCAAGTGCTTGCTCACAGGGGGTCGTTTTGACCGTTGGGGTTTTACATAATTATTGTATGGCCTTGCCTTACAATATAAAGCGCCTTGGGGCAACTGTTTGTTGTGATTTGGCGCTATATAAAAAAATTGATTGATTGAAATTGATTCATAAACTATTATTCATGACAGACGCCGCCTTTAAACAGAAATATATAGATTCATTATCTTTCCTTACAATGCACTTATCTCAGATGCCTAAAGCCCTGGGAATCCGGCTGAAAGACAAAATTGTCCGCAAAGGTTACTTTCCGCACCTGTTCAGTTCAGAAAAAAATCTGAACTATGTCGGACCGTACCCTGACTCTGCGGCTTACAGGGTCGCAAATATGTCATAGGGAGAAAGAGAGGAATTTAACACGTGGTACGTGAGCAAAAAAAACGCAATTTTTGATTTTAAAGCCGAGGCCGTTATGTATTGTGATAACGATACAAAAATCCTGGCTGCAGCCTGCTCCAAATTTATGGCTGAATTCATCGCTGAAACACGCGTGGATCCTTTTACCTCCATTACAATCGTCTCGGCATGTATGAAAGTCTTCCAAAGTAACTTTCTCGCTCCAAAAACGCTGGCGATCCCCTCTGCCGACAATTATAGAACGAGGCATAAAAATATTCGGACGTGGCCGTGCAGTGGTTAGAATGGGTTGCTGAGACGCAAAACATTACCATCGATCATGCTGTAAACAGGGGCGAGAAAAAAATAGGAGGTTATTATGTTGATGGGTATGCTCAGATTGACGGGCGGATAAAAGTGTGGAGTGAAGTTGTAAGAATTTTCACCCAGCACAGACATCACCGGAATATGAGCGTCATCATGATCACACAGAATGTGTTTCATAAAGGGAAATACAGTTGAACCATCAGTTTGAATTGTAATTATATGGTGCTGTTTAAAAACCCTAGAGACAAGTTACAGATGAACATTCTGGCTCAGCAAATGTTTCCCGGCAGAAAACAATTTTTTTTGGAGGCTCTTGACGATGCTACGAGCGTACCTTACGGGTATTTATTACTGGATTGCATGCAGGAGTGTCCAGATCAGTTCAGACTGAGATCGGGATTACTCCCGCACGAGTGGCCCGTGGTTTATTTACAGAAAGATAAACGGATATGAGCTCTCTTTTAAAAAGGAACGTCCCCGCTCTTAAAGCGCTAATCAGAGCCGGGGCGAGGGAGCGTCACCACAGCCTGAAGACCTGCAGGCCGGAGCTTCTGAAAACTTTATCCGAGATCGCTTTGAATATATTAAAGGGGAATATTGCCTTGAGCGACTCTCAATTCCGTGCCTTGAAAAAACGAAAAAGAGTTTTACGTCTTCTGGCCGATAGAAAAACCAGTTACAAAAGGAAGCGGGGAGCGCTGATTCAGACGGGCGGCTTTCTCCTGCCTCTGCTCGCCGCGGCCCTGCCCGTTATAACGAGTCTAATAGTACCCAGAGGATAATGGCGTTCAAAGCGGCGCAAAAGATGTTTTTACTGACTCCTCAACAGATGCTTCAACTCGGACATTCCGTTCCGCCGAGCGGAAATAACATCAGACAAACGGCGGAAAATGATTTAGACTCGCGAATGCGGGCCGTGCTGGAGGAACGTACTCACTCCCCTTATGAAAAAATTAAAAAGTATGAGGCTCTGCTGCAGTGCTATTTAACCCTGATCAAACAGGGGGAACTCGAATCACGCATTTCACCCCCACAAGAGAATCGCGTCGCTAAGCAACCTGAGGAGGAGGAGGAGGAGCTGGATGAGACTGTCACAGAGGTCCTGAAGAATATCCCCTCCAGAGAGTGTAGAAACGCTGAATATATTATGAGGAAATTGTCGATGGGTGATACGCGCTGGAGTCCGTCGGGGGAATTTATTTACAAGGGGAAAGTCGTGAGGGGGTCTCACGCCATAGATCTTATGAAACATCTCGGATCCTCGTTCAAGAAATCGAGCCCCCCTACAGGTTGGGTGAAGTTCCTCAATATTTTACAGGAGCGGAACATTCCGGTGGCGTGCGTATCAAACCCGCAAGCCCGCGAGCAGTTTCAGAAGCTTAAAAAAGGACGGAGCAGCTCGCCGGATGAAACCCTTCTTTTAACCGAGTCGCCGGCCAGGAAGAAACTTAAAAAAAAAAAAGACTTCCAACGCTGGGAAGGTTTCTCACCACAAAAGGAGGGTGTCGAATTAAAAACTGACTGGATATTATGATCAAGATTTTTTAAAATACATCGCAGTCAGACACGTTTTTGTATATTGTTACTAATAAAACACCGACTGAAACTCATCTCCGGCCTTCATCACTTTTATTCGGCATATGGTTTAAAAACAACTTTCAACACTTCTCTACTTAATAACAACAATGCAAAAAACGAAAAACATTAAAGGTATGATCGTGGCTGCGTTTTCTACACATCCGGAACATTTTTCATAAAAATAACATAAAAAAATCAAAGGTCAAAGGTCAATGCTTCTTTCTACGCTTAATAACGGGGGTTTAAAGCGTGCAAACGCGATAAAACTTTAAAGGTATGATCGGGAGGCCACTCTCACACATCCATCCCGTTTTCAGGCAAAAAAACACATAAAAAAATCAAAGGTCAACGCTTCTTTCTACGCTTAATAACGGGGGTTTAAAGCGTGCAAACGCGATAAAACTTTAAAGGTATGATCGGGAGGCCGCTCTCACACATCCATGCCATTTTCAGGTGAAAAAACACACATAAAAAATCAAAGGTCAAAGGTCAACGCTTCTTTCTACGCTTAATAACGGGGGTTTAAAGTGTGCAAACGCGATAAAACATTAAAGGTATGATCGGGAGAGCATTTTCTACACATCCAAAGCATTTTTTCACAAAAAACACACACATAAAAAAATCAAAGGTCAAAGGTCAATGCTTCTTTCTACGCTTAATAACAGGGTTTTAAATTATGCAAACACGATAAAACTTTAAAGGTATGATCGGGAGCGCGTTCTAAGACAGGGGTTACATTTTCACACAGAAAAACATAAAATAATAGGAACGCCGGTTAACACAAGCCGTGACAATATTTAAACTTATGCAAAGGCCCTGCTAGCTGGTTACAGGAGGTATTGCAGCTTTTCTTAAGGCAATAACGATATCTTTTCACAAAATCAGAAACCAAATCATCGTTCGCGATAGTATTTTCGGTGTATAAAGACACCACGTCCTGGTACGACTTCCCGGCGGCTCTGTTATACAGATAATACACGCAGTGTTGTCCGCATACGTCCGATAACCCGTGCTGAAGCTGTTTGTTGTGATACAGAATGTTTTTAACATCTGGGAGATTCTCCAGATATCGCAGGATGCTTTTAGGGTAGTATTCAAAGTCCAGGCTGAGGCCGAACGAGTCAACAAATGTGGCTCGACCATTTTTTTCAACGGTGAGCACTAACCAGTGTTCCCCCGGTAAATGTCTTAGGGTGGGTGTTTACAATGAAATATACGGGAGGGTCCGGCTTGATCCGGAATAACTCGTCAGACGCGAAAACACCGGCGAACAGGTCTCCTATTAAGCCCCTCATAACAGCGTCTAATTCCAGGGTGTTCATCAGTAAAAATCCACAAGGACCTGTCGCTTGGAATTAATCTCCAGGAGAGAATCGTAACACGCGCACACTATCAGCGTGGTGGTATGCGGAGTCGCGACTCTGAATCTCATCTCAAGTCGCAGGGTCCCTGTGGAGACAGGGCTCAAAGCGCCACTGTCCTCCTCCGGGTTTAAATTGAAGACGTACAGCGCATAGCTGTGTGCAAAATCCTCCCGGTCTATACAGAGAGGCAGGTCCTTGAGGTGTCACCCGGTTGCCGTGTAGAGATTGTAAAACTCCCTCACAGAGAGTCCGTTGTTAAATTCAGGCTGGAAAGCTTTAGCTGGCAGCTGTCTCCCGTTTTGAATGAGTGCGAGGTACTCCAGGTCATAGTGTGCAAATTCAAACGGGGACAGATCTCTTCTCCCGCTGAATGCATTGTGATTCACCATACCCAGAACCACATATTTGGGCATGGTTCCTAAAAACAGGTTCTCCTGGTTGCATATGCTGGAATGGCTGGGGATCACGTAAGTCTTAACGTTGATTCGTGATAACGGGTACACGGCGTTCCCTTTCATGAGAGCCGCGGAGTGACCCAATCTCACTGCGGGGGATACGGTGACTTTCTTAACGAATAGGGACGCGCCCAGAATTTTCAGCTTGAAAGTGGAGGCCGCCAGCCCCATCAGGCAGAAAGCATCGCTGGCTCGAATTAATTTAACTCTTAGATCAACATTATTCAGAAGAAGCCTCTCGCAGAAAAATATGTCCGCGTGCAGCGGGCCCTGAACTTGAAATTCACGCGATTTGGCGCTAAAGCGCGCTCTGCTCACGAGGCCTTTATTCGGGCCCTCGTCATCCACAGCGGTCGAATTGTGCTGACCCGGGGTGTCTTTGTAAAACATTCCGCCCGTGAACTGCGATTTCAATGAAGCGGGCGAAAAGTTCAGCAGCGTCTCAATCATCGCCCTGTACGGGTGCGTCGTGCTGGACTGGGAAATTAGCCGGTCACCCAGAGTCACGTCGACTTGCGAGAAAATCGTATTGAGAGGGTAATTTATTACCCCCATGCAGGCGTCATTAGCCAGGTCAGTCCCGTCGGCGTTTGTAATTTTCAATTGCAGATAAAGCAGCGTATTATTGAGGTCTAAATACCTCTCACCGTCACCGGGGATAAAAAAATCGATAGGGCCCGTGTCCGTCAGGGCTGCTAACGGGCTGACCTCAACGTATTGGCTTTGCTCGATGGACAGCTGGGTCCCGGGGACGGTGAATAAATCCAATTCGCTCATGGTGCATTCGGGGGAATTATTTCGCAAAAGAGACATTGTTTAAGAGAAAATATCCCCGGACAACCTCCTCTTCTTATGCTTCCTTCGAACTGTTCTGCTTTTTCCGGGGGTCTTTCACTTTTTAACCGTTTTGATCCGTTTCCCCGGGGGGCGGTTCCGGGGCCTTCTTGAGAGCACCATGATCCCGCACCCCCACTGCTGCTCGGGTTCCTGACTCCGTCTGGCCCTCTCAACAACGCGGCTCACTACGTCGGAAGCGATGCTTCGAGCTGCATTTTTCAGGTGAGGTTTGGCGATCGTGTATCCTTGTTTAATCAGCGGCGACACAAAAACAGGAGTGCCGTGGATGCCGTGAAGGCCGTTCCCGACTTGATTTTCATAGTAAGGCACAAATCTATAAATGTCGGCTTTGTGCGCTGCCCCGGCCATTTTTTTATCCCGCCGGTTTAAAATGTAATGTCACAACCACTTTACCGTATCTGAAATTCACCGGTCGATCTTGATCGCTTTTGATTTCGATGCGTATCGTCTCAATATGTCTTTTGGAGACCGGGATGTAATAAGCAGGGTTGAATTTCTTTGTAATTATTTCCCCGAAACGACCTCCAATTTCGAACGCTCAGAGGAGAGGAGCAAAAGCGTCGCCCACCGCCTGAGGCTTTACAACATCTGTATAACAGAACAGGTGATACATGCCAACTTTTATATCGGGGTAGCGAGGAGAGCTCGTGACCCCGAGTCTGCATCTCAGCCATTGATTAGGCTGTATCCCCAGCATGTACGCCGTTGGGGCTTCAAAATATACCTGGCAGGTACTGTCTCCTTCCCACAGAAACTTTTTTCTGGATATCGTCATATTTTAAAGTCAGCTTTGGATCTATAGTCTTCAAACGAGGGTTTATCCGCGCTGCAATAACCTCAAAGTTATCGTAATATCCCGTGTCAAAAAACTGCGAGTGAACGGCGAATTTGTTCTTGGGCGGTAAGCCCGTAATTTTCTTCACCTGAAATGTACAGCAAGGCTTTTCCGGGATATTTAACCAGGTGTGTGGATAAGAAATTTCCGTCTGCGCCACATCCCAGTCACCCTCTAGATCCAGGTGTCGAGCCAAGTCCACCTGGTAGCATGAAATTGTGTTGTCCGGGAATACTTTTAGGCTGGCGTTTGAAGGCAGAGTCATATAAAATACGTGTTTCAGATCCCGATCCATTTCTCATATGTCGGTTGAAGATAGATGTCATATTTATACAGCCATCAGCTGGTCCGCGGGAACCCAGGAGTTAAATTTCTCGGGCCAATTTTTCCATCTGACAAATACAAATTTCTTCCCCTTGGTAAAACGTTCACGAATAATTTCTTGAACCTGATACGGTCTGTCTTTTGCTATTTTAACCTTCTGCAATTCTGGTTCATAGAATGAACCTTCAATGATCTCGCCGTCATAATCTTTCAATTTATAAACGGGCGGCACACGTTGTATACATTCTGACACCGTGAACATTTCATCCGTAAAACTTTGTTCATATTTTTTATCAAAAACTCCCCTGAGCTTGGAGACCCTGACTATATCTCCGACCTTATATTTAAACTTTGCAGGCCTCCTGCGTAGGGTGGATGCCCCGTACAAATTTTGAAACACTCGATCTACCTCATTCGGTCTCATCTTAATGCTTTTATGATAACTCTCGTTATAAGCCGTGAGTAAAGACGGCAGGATGTCGATGTATCTTCGTGTGTTTTTAGCAGTAAAATATCTCCACATTCTCGTCTTTAGCATGCGATTAAACCTCTCGACAACCGAGGCTTTCAGATCACTGGCCGTGGCAAAATGTAGAATCCGGTGTTTTTTCATTAAATCTTTGAACAGTTTGTTAAAAAACTCTTTCCCAGCATCAGTCTGCAGCTTCAGAGGCACCCCGCTGTGCTTTAAGAGTGAGGCAAAGGCCTGTGAGACTTCGCGCCCTTGCTTCGACTTCAGGGCTCTGGCATACGCTTTTTTTGAGAAGATATCGATAACGGTCAGCAGGTACTTGTACCCGTCGTTAAAATCTGATAACCCCTGCATGTCGCATAAATCCGCCTGAAATTGGTTAAACGGGTTTGTGACAAATACTCTATTTCTTGGAAAATGCATCCTGGCAGGTTTGTGTAATGTGTATGCATCTTCCCCTGACAGGAAATCTCTGATATGCTTCATACGAATTTTAGATCCGAGTTGATCGTGCAGAGCCCTGCGTAAACGCTCCGGTCCTCCAAAACTCCCCGGATTTGCCGGACTATAATACATAGCCCTCATTAAATCCTCATCACCCATCTTTTAAGGTGGATCTCTTCAGAATGATGAAGCGGATAGTCCTTTTTCATTTTTATATGTTTTAGCGAACATAAATATTAATCTTTTGTTTTAAATAGGCGCTCTTGGAAACGTTAAATTGAACTCTGATTCAGTACCGCGGAGAGCGCTCACAGATGAACGCGGGCCTTTAATATAGCCGCTCTTGGAGACGTTAAATTGAACTCTGATTCAGCACCGCAGAGAGCGCTCACAGATCAGCCTCGACCTTTTAATAAGACCGTGTTAAAACCCCGCATAAATTCATACGAGAACCTTTTTTTTTTCCACCACACCTCGTTTGTATGACTCTGTCTTGCAATATGAAGCGCCTTGGGGCAACTGTTTGTTGTGATTTGGCACTATATAAATAAATTTGATTTGAAAACATTTCACCCTTTTTTCAACAATATTATTGGAAAGAATACTGACCGTCTAAGTTTTAGAATATATGCTTTATTACATTCATTAAAGTCACACACAGAGAAAAAACCAATTGTTCATGTTTATTAAACAGAACATACGTGGAGGAAAAAAGTACATGTTCATGTTTATTAAACACAACATACATGAAGGAAAAAAGTATATGTTCACGTTTATTAAACACAACATACATGAAGGAAAAAAGTATATGTTCACGTTTATTAAACACAACATACATGACGGAAAAAAGTATACGTTCATGTTTATTAAACACAACATACATGAAGGAAAAAAGTATACGTTCACGTTTATTAAACACAACATACATGAAGGAAAAAAGTATACGTTCACGTACAAAACTGGAAAACTCTGAGTAATACATCTCCCCCGCATTTACGGTTTATTTCAGTATTCAGCTGTAAAAGTGTAGGAACAATCTCCCCTCTGGGCAGTTCCAGCTGTTTCACCCGGCATGCCATCACATCCACAAACAGAGTGTATAATGTAAGCAGGTGCAGCGGATTACACCGTGTAAAATCGTCGGTGGTCAAAACAGAGATTTTCAGTAATACGTTGTTCACAGATTTTTCAGATGAATGGAGAGCCGCTTTGTAGATATGTTCTGTCCAGACTCTGGACCCGGGACGACGTCTGATAACGTCGAAGACCCTCTCCATAACGTATGAAGGCGGGGTGTCTGGGGTCTCCAGCCTGCGAATGACGGTCCGCTCCAGCTTATACGAGAGTCCACGTATAACATAAACTTCCCGCAGGCTTTGAAAGAGACTCATCACACAATTACCCATGACTGTAAACAATATAATGATGATATAAAAAAAAAAAAAATGCAGGTTTTTTTTTCAGTCGTTGGGGTTATAGACGGCTACCATCCCCTCCAGGTCGAGATCGGCGTCTTCACCGAAACATGTGTACAGTTCGTTGATCTTTGCTTCAAAATTATCAGTGTATTTCAGCTCAGTGAGGATGTTTTCTACCGCCCCCTGGACCCTCGCCGCCGATGGGTTGAGGAAGCGCTGGGCTAGGAGTTTTACCACAGCTGGAATGAAGGTCGGTCTCCAGAGTCTCACCATTAATCTCTCAAAATGTCCGGTAAAGAAATATTCATTTAACGGGTCCAGGCACTTGTGCTGGCGCTGGCTGGGGTGATCGATCTCACACCCGTAACAGAGTTTTTGTCTGTAACTTTTGATCACAGCCAAAAGTAAGTGGGCCACGCCGACTTTCACTGTTTTCAGGAATTCCTCTGACAGGAACCCGTCTGGCCGGTCTGATGCGTAAGATGTGGCGTATTTCTCAGCCCGCTCGAGGTCTTGTACCTCCCCCGGACTCACGGCCTCCGTGACAGCGGGAAGAGAGCCCACGCCTCCCGGGCTAGAAAGCGCCTGAGAAGGTTGGATCTCGCCCCAGACCGGTTCGAGCTGAACTCCCCACGGGGTCTCGTACCCGCCGCGGGACAGTGAAGCCTTCTGGCGCCGGTCCTGGTTCACGACCAGCTCGGCGGATCTCGTCCAGGCCTGCCCCGGGGATGGCGGGTCTCTTCCACAGGTGAGTGCGCAGTCACAAGTGATGTCAACGGCCGGTGCGATGGGGGAGGTTGAGGAGCTCATGCTGGTCCGTCGTGCGATGCTTAAATGAGATGTGGTCCGCTGGTTTTTTTTATAGAAATCCCCGTGCATGCGGGGGAGGAGCTACGGCAGAGTTTGTTTTTTTTTTTTAAGTAAAAAGAGGTGTCAAGTTTTTTCGGACTTCGATCACGTCCCTCCAGGCCAGACACCTTGTAAAAAGGCCCGTAATCCTCTTGTTGCAGGTGTTGAACAACTCGTCCCAGCTCTCAGCCGCGGCTGTGACGGATCTGACGCGGCCGCTGGCACTAACTCTCTCCAATTTAATTTCACCCTCAGAGTCTGCGTCAGGAGGTCCCCGCTGAAATATCACCCTATAGCGCGGCCCCTGGGGGCTGAGCCAGGTGAGTTGGAAGTGAGTTTTCCTCTTTTCCGGCGTCCGATCTCCTGGAGGCTCAGGGTTGACCATGTCACGAATCATCGACCCTGCAGCCGCGGAGAACACTCCCCAGTCGGCGGAAGTAAGCGCCACCCGCGAGGTTCCTCGAGTGGCAGTCTCACCCTCAGCCAGAGTGAAGAAACTTACTTGGGCAAAATACGGATCGAACGTGTAAGTTAAACATTCGGGCCCCTCCAGGCCGTACGTCAAATCTTCCTCCGGTATCGGCTGACTCAAGCGGCTGACGTACATCCTCGCTTTTTTTGGAGCGAGTGAGCCCTCTGTCGTCATGGTGATGTTCACGGGCGTCTCACAGATGTAACAGAGGATCGGAGTTCGTCTCGCCATGGTGAATGCTGTATGTCACTCTGTCATCGAAAAGAGGATTTTTAAACCCTGTCTTCGGCCCGCGGGGCTTAATTCAATGCCTCGGATGAATATAAACACCATCTGGCGTGACTGAGAAGAAACTTTGTTTTTTCCGCCTTCATCACCTCGGGCGGCATCTCCGATCAGCGGGTGTCCCGCAGCCCCTGATTGACCGGGTAATATATTAAAAGAAACTGCATCAATCATGACTAAGAATAAGCTTTGTTTTTCCGTCTTCAAACAAGCCCAGCGAACGACCCCGTCATCAGGAAATCGGATATAATAAAACATTCAAGCTTCAACCAAAGATTCAAGCTTCTCTACTATGTTATAAAAGACCATCCGGCGTGATACCCCCGCTGCGCAGATCACACACACACACACACGCACACACACCCCCAGACAGACACACACGCACACAGCTAGCATCTGCAACAGGTATTACAGCCGTGGGGTCATGTTTCCATGAGGAGCTCTATGCGTGGGTATTTGACCATCTTGCTGCAAAGACTTACAGCCGTTACAGCCGAGAGACGGTTATTTTTAACCCTTCTTTAATTTAAGAATTAAAAAACAGAAAAGGAGATGCATTAATTTAAGAATTAAAAAATATTAAAGGGGTATTAAAATATTCATGTTTAATCACTAAATTGAAGAAAACCTCCCATAATTGTGCAAAAGATACAGGTATTTTTTAATCCTTCTTTAATTGAGGCATTAAAAACCATAAAAGGACGCGCTTTAATTTAAGAATTAAAAAATATTAAAGGGGTATTAAATATTAGACACTGATTTATGTTTAATTATTTCAGAATTAGTTAATTCTTTAATACATTAAAAAAGATCTAGGTATTTTTTTAATCGTTCTTTAATTCATGAAATAAAATGACATTAAAATATTACACCCGGGTGGGAGGGGAGGTAGGGCTTGGAGGCGGAGCTTGGGGTGGGGTTAGGGGAGGTGCTAGGGGCGGAGTTAGGGGTGGAGCGCGGGGGAGGGTTATGGGAGGAGCTAGGGGCGGAGCTTGGGGTGGGGCTAGGGGAGGAGCCAGGGGTGGGGCTTGGGGGCGGGATTATGGGAGGGGTTAGGGGCGTGGCTAGGGGCATGGCTTAGGGGCGGGACATAGTGATGTAGTCAATTCTGATTGGCTGTGACATCATAGGGGTGGGTTAGGGGCGGGGCTTAGTGACGTAGTCGATTCTGATTGGCTGACAGGGCCATAAATCAGTTTTTGACATAAGGTCGCTCAGTTTACTCTCTCCCACGCAAACACATGGAGAACATGCAAACTCCACACAGAGAGGCCACAGGTGGAAATCGAACGTCTGACCTTCTGGTTGTGAGGCAACAGTGCTAACCACTAAGCCACCGTGCTGCCAAAACATCTGTGCCACATAGTCCCCGAGTGGGAGATGTCACCAAAGGTGGTTGAGAATGACAGGGCTAAGGTCCTGTGGGACTTCAAATTCCAGACAGAGAAGCAGCTGCTGGCCAACCTACAACACATAGCGGTAGTTGACATGGGAACGAAAACCGTAGTTGTGATTGATGTGGCAATCCCAGCTGACAGCAACATCAGAAAGAAGGAGCACGATAAAATAGTGAAGTACCAAGGACTGAAGGAGCAACTGGAGTAGATGTGGAAGGTAAAGTCCAAAGTGGTCCCACTGGTAATAGGAGCACTAGGACCTGTAACCCCCAAATTAGAAGAGTGAATCCAGCAGATTTCAGAAACAACATCAGAGGTCTCTGTCCAGAACAGTGCAGCCATCGGAAAACCTAAGCTACTGCGCTGAACCCTCAAACTCCCAGGCCTCTGGTAGAGTACATATATATATATGTTAGTTTATAGTGGGTTAAAGTTTTATATAGTTCAGAATAACTTCCTGAATTACTAGCTGGCATAACTGGGGGTCGGTTAGAGCATGTTAAGGTGTATTTTAGAGCCTCTTTGTTGAACCGGTGCCATGCATTTAACGACACATTGTAATTAAGCCACACTGAAACCTAATTAAATTTCTTCAATTTGTAAACCTCACATTAATTAACTTTGTACACATAGAGTTAAAGAGCTGGTGTAAATATTCCTTAATTTGGAAAAACCCAATTCAATAAGAAATCAAACTAAATCAGTTATGTAACTGAAGTACTTTATGAGGTTGGTTGTTACGGCTAGACCCAAACTGTGAAGATTAGCCCAAATCCGGGAAACAGAGTGAAGATGGAAAACCAGGTTTCTTGTATAACAAAGGCAAATGTGCAACAATGATTTTGGAGAATTTGAAGAGACCTGGAGCTTGGAGACCTAGACTGGGCTGCCGTTGAAACAGGAAGCCGCAGTCCCTTGGAACCAGAACAAGGATGATGGATGGAGATGCCAGAGCAAGGATGTGGTGGTGAAGCAGCCCAGTCTCACTTTTTTTTTTTTTGTGCTCCTGTGATGAAATGAGTCACATTTTCGTGACGGGGCTTTTTTAACTCACTATTCCTAACCCTACTCCCACCCCCAACCCTAACCTTAACCATAACCTAATCTTACCCCTTCTCCCCACCCTAACCATAACCACCCGACTCCCCCCCCCCCCCCCTTCAATTTTAATTTCATGTAGCCATCATGGAATGAATGAGAATGAATTTGTGCTGCCGTGACGGAAATGAGGCACTTTTCATGACAATATCATGAACCAATGTATATTTCATGCTGCTGAATCACGAGTTGCCGTGAGACCGGGTTGGGTGAAGATGACCGGAGCCAGGTGGCAGCCTGCAAATCTGTCGAGGTACAGATTCAATGTGGAAGAGGAGGAGGAACAGAGACAGGTGAGTGGCATACAGGTGCAAGCAACAACAAGTGTAAGCACTGGAATGCTCAATCAATCAATCAACCAAACAACTATATTAATCCCACAAGGGGCATTTAAATTTTAAGATGTGTTTACACATAACCAAGACGCGTTACGAATGTCATTTTTCTGTCATTCGTGACACATTCCTGACATTCTTAATGTGACTTAACGCATCTGAATATGTTTCTTAATAGTGCATGTTGGTGGAGCATCTCTCAAAAATTCTTGAAAGGGTAGTTGTAAAACAGCTAACTGATCATCTGCAGAGGAATGGTCTATTTGAAGAGTTTCAGTCAGGTTTTAGAATTCATCATAGTACAGAAACAGCATTAGTGAAGGTTACAAATGATCTTCTTATGGCCTCGGACAGTGGACTCATCTCTGTGCTTGTTCTGTTAGACCTCAGTGCTGCTTTTGATACTGTTGACCATAAAATTTTATTACAGAGATTAGAGCATGCCATAGGTATTAAAGGCACTGCGCTGCAGTGGTTTGAATCATATTTGTCTAATAGATTACAATTTGTTCATGTAAATGGGGAATCTTCTTCACAGACTAAAGTTAATTATGGAGTTCCACAAGGTTCTGTGCTAGGACCAATTTTATTCACTTTATACATGCTTCCCTTAGGCAGTATTATTAGACGGTATTGCTTAAATTTTCACTGTTACGCAGATGATACCCAGCTTTATCTATCCATGAAGCCAGAGGACACACACCAATTAGCTAAACTACAGGATTGTCTTACAGACATAAAGACATGGATGACCTCTAATTTCCTGCTTTTAAACTCAGATAAAACTGAAGTTATTGTACTTGGCCCCACAAATCTTAGAAACATGGTGTCTAACCAGATCCTTACTCTGGATGGCATTACCCTGACCTCTAGTAATACTGTGAGAAATCTTGGAGTCATTTTTGATCAGGATATGTCATTCAAAGCGCATATTAAACAAATATGTAGGACTGCTTTTTTGCATTTACGCAATATCTCTAAAATCAGAAAGGTCTTGTCTCAGAGTAATGCTGAAAAACTAATTCATGCATTTATTCCTCTAGGCTGGACTATTGTAATTCATTATTATCAGGTTGTCCTAAAAGTTCCCTAAAAAGCCTTCAGTTAATTCAAAATGCTGCAGCTAGAGTACTGACGGGGACTAGAAGGAGAGAGCATATCTCACCCATATTGGCCTCTCTTCATTGGCTTCCTGTTAATTCTAGAATAGAATTTAAAATTCTTCTTCTTACTTATAAGGTTTTGAATAATCAGGTCCCATCTTATCTTAGGGACCTCGTAGTACCATATCACCCAATAGAGCGCTTCGCTCTCAGACTGCAGGCTTACTTGTAGTTCCTAGGGTTTGGAAGAGTAGAATGGGAGGCAGAGCCTTCAGCTTTCAGGCTCCTCTCCTGTGGAACCAGCTCCCAATTCAGATCAGGGAGACAGACACCCTCTCTACTTTTAAGATTAGGCTTAAAACTTTCCTTTTTGCTAAAGCTTATAGTTAGGGCTGGATCAGGTGACCCTGAACCATCCCTTAGTTATGCTGCTATAGACGTAGACTGCTGGGGGGTTCCCATGATGCACTGTTTCTTTCTCTTTTTGCTCTGTATGCACCACTCTGCATTTAATCATTAGTGATCGATCTCTGCTCCCCTCCACAGCATGTCTTTTTCCTGGTTCTCTCCCTCAGCCCCAACCAGTCCCAGCAGAAGACTGCCCCTCCCTGAGCCTGGTTCTGCTGGAGGTTTCTTCCTGTTAAAAGGGAGTTTTTCCTTCCCACTGTAGCCAAGTGCTTGCTCACAGGGGGTCGTTTTGACCGTTGGGGTTTTACATAATTATTGTATGGCCTTGCCTTACAATATAAAGCGCCTTGGGGCAACTGTTTGTTGTGATTTGGCGCTATATAAAAAAATTGATTGATTGATTGATTGATGTTTTTGCCTGTCAAAAAATCTTCCACGAATGTCACACACCACCCTCATTTCGTCTCATGTCGTGGAGGTCGCAACTGAGCGTATTGATCCATCTTGATGAGTATTGATCCTTAATAGAACGTGACAACGTTCGTAGTGGTTCCTGTGATGGTTCTTGGAGCCCAAACTATCACGCGTTATTACGAAGTAATACGGAAACTGTCATGTTTTGACATGACTTGTAACGCGGCGTCACATTTCACTGCGCGCCACGACAAATCAGTTTTCTGTCACATGCGCACAATTAAACTCGGCTCCAAATGTCATTCCACGGTTCCTGCTGAAGCTCCTCAGGACGCTCCTGCAGGTGTTCCACCTGCTGTTGTAACCGATGAGCGGGAGAACGAGTCTGAGCAACCAGAGGAACCAGAGGAGCGAGAGGAGACTCACGTGCAGCCAGACATGTCTGCACCTCCTCCAGTCCGACGGTGGAAGAAGCGCGCGTACAATTAAACCCTGCTGTACCGCATTCAGTTTGACTGCTGACACCAAGTCGGCTAAAAGTCAAATTTCAGTGCTCTTCAGCGCGCTCCTGCAGGTGTTCCACCTGCTGCATGTGCCTGATATTTGGGAAAATGCACGAGACGTGAGCCGCATGAAGCCACACATCTGGCTCTGTCCTCCTCCTCCTCTCTGCGCCACTCGGTGGCACAGAGCCCAACTACACATGCAGTCACATGCAGTGTGTGTGTGTGTGGAGACAATTCACCTCGTTCACAACGTGACAGTACTTAACGATGCGCTGTTACGCGCAATAGCGCGCAATAGCGCGCGATAGCGCGTAACAACGCGGAACACTATTCTTGACCGTGCGTAATGGTTCCTGATAATTCTCCGGCAACATGTGCCATTAATCGTAACGTGTGGTAACAGGTTGCAGCAGTTCCTGAGGACACCTGACGCTTCTGCCCCGAATAATCACATTCGTGATCAGCGGCCAAGAATGTGTACTTCGTGGCATTCGTGACTTGTCTTTATGTGTAAACGCAGCATAATAGTGCATGTTGGTGCGTGATATTCTTGATATTCGTGGAGCATGTTTTTGCCTGTCCAACAATCTTCCATGAATGTCACACACCACCCTCATTTCGTCTCACGTCGTGGAGGTCACAACTGAGCGTACTGATCCGTCTTGATGAGTCATGATCCTTAATAAAACATGACAACGTTCGTAGTGGTTCCTGTGATGGTTCTTGGAGCCCAAACTGTCACGCGTTATTACAAAGTGACACGGAAACTGTCAAGTTTTGACACGACTTGTAACGCGGCGTCATATTTCACTGCGCGCCATGACGAATCAGTTTTCTGTCAGGTGCGCACAATTAAACTCGGCTCCAAATGTCGTTCCACAGTTCCTGCTGAAGCTCCTCAGGACGCTCCTGCAGGTGTTCCACCTGCTGCATGTGCCTGATGTTTGGGGAAATGCGCGAGACGATCTGAATTCGGTTGGATGAATATGGGTGTGTGTGTGTGGAGACAATTCATCTCATTCACAACGTGACAGAACTTAACGACGTGCTGTTACGCTCAATAGCGTGCAACAAGGAACATTATTCTTGACCGTGCGTAATTGTTCCTGATAATTCTCCGGCAACATGTGCCATTAATCGTAACGTGTGGTAACAGGTTGCAGCAGTTCCTGAGGACCTGATGCCTCTGCCCCGAATCATCACATTCGTGATCAGCGGCCAAGAATGTGTACTTCGTGGCATTCGTGACTTGTTGTCGTTATGTGTAAATGCAGCATAAGCAGCCTGTAAAAAAAAAAAAACAATAACATATCGGAACAATAAAACAAGTAAAAACAGACTTTTAAGGAGTTAAAATGGGTAGCCAGAATAAATAAATAAATAATTAAAACATGCCAGACCCAGCATTTAAAAGTTGAATCGTCGAAGGGATGAACGACTTTAAAAAAAAACATTGGTTCTACAAACTGGTGAAGCATAACGGTGTCTTGAAAGAGGCAGAGAAAACTCCCCTGCAGGAACATGACCTGACAACAAGATGCTTCCAGCCTTGCGGAGGATCTGTTGATTACAGAAAGAGTTTAAATGTCGAAAATTTGACCAGATAGCTGTCATCTTGAGAACTCCTGAAGCTGGCTGTATACATGAAAAAAAAAGGAGGAGCAAAAGACAGAGGTGTCAAATCCATCTTAAGAAAGTAAAAGTCCAGCCACATATTTGTTCCATCTTCCCGATAAACCAGCTGATTGTAATTAGTTCAACTCTAGAGGCAGGTGGATAAGCTAATTATTGAGATCACGTGTTTTAGGTGCACAGGTAGAAGCAACACATGGGATGGTTTTTACTTTCTGAAGCTGGATTTGACACCTCTGGCAAAAGAACGCACCCTCTTGTGGTGAGCCTGTGGACAACACAACAGAGTCAGATAAAAAAATTCAAAATCCATAAAACAAGCTGTGTAAATATGCTGATAAAGCATGAGAATGCTGGGTGTATAAGGCATAATTGCACAAACCTGCAGAGCCCAAACAACTGTGTTGGAATGCACAAAAACCCCTATTAAGGAAAATAGAGAGGCCAGGATAAAACAGAGTCTGGTGAAGATGGAAGTGTTGAACTGGACTTTAAATACAGTTGTGATGATGACCACCAGGTGACATGATCAGCTCCGTGGCACACCACCTGGAAACACAGAAGAAAACAAGGAGGAACCAGGCAGAAACGCAACGCAACGCAAGGCAGCCCACAACATCGGCCCAACAATTGTCTTTTGTCATTGCAAATGCTTTGTGGGGAAACCTGGTATTTCTGCAATAGTGCAACAGATAACAGAATATTTACAAAATAATCTTTCAAATGGTGGTGCAAGCATCAAATTCAACTATGCCTCACTCCAGACAGGTGGTCTCCTCCCATGTGCTCTGCTCTGCTTTGGCTCCGTCCAGAACTCTGCGCCACATTTCTCTGCGGATCACACAGCAAACGAGGCAGGCAGCCAGTTTATGAAATAAAAGGCATTTCAAAGCAGACAGACAGGGTGTAAAAAACAGATGTGAATCTGCCCACTTGTGGAAAAAAGTTTGCAAAAAGGACAGCCTGCCTATTTGTAAAGACAGCTGAGAACCTATGCTGTGTTCAGATTCCTAGCTGAAGTGACTGACCATTTTTTGTGCCTGCAAGAGTATGTGTTTTTGCAATAATTTTCCAGCAGCTGGCAACTCTTTTTGTTGTCATGTACACTGACAAAATAATAATAATAATAATAATGTTGTGTGTTGGGGGGTTTGGCTGGATGTTTTTGTGTTGTTTTCTTTTCTTTGCTCTCCAGGTGGTATGCAAACTGTTTTTTGTCTGTGGAGAAGGTGCTGGCAGAAGAATCCTTCACCCTCATCAACATTATTGGCTGCACTTGTGGAGGATGTCCACGTGCAGGCCTAATGACTCGCAGCACCTGTGGATGATGCTCACGTGCAGACTTAAGGACTTTCAGCTGAAGCAGATAATTAGATGGCGTTCTGCATTTAAGCCATGAGTGGTTCAAGCAGAATTGCCGGGAACTCGACCTTGTGACGTTCGTTTGTGAGACGCTGAGGACCGTGCCTGGGTTTGACACATCGTGCCTGTGAAGGAGGACGGGTGAGGGACACATGCTGTCAGCACACATCAGAGGTGATTAATTGTCTGAATAAGTGTTAATAGTAATTTGGTATTTTGTTACGCAGTATATTTGAACATTGATGAGAATTGTGCAGCTCGCTTCTCACGGCCGTGGCGTGCGGACTGATGATCCTCCACCTGTTGTGAGAAGCTGCTCATTTACATAAAGCTTAAAGTCAGACCTGAATGTGTTGCTGATAGCGTGTGCCTTTGAAGGATATTAGTTGTAGCTGTTGACTTACCTCACCTCTTCTATCCTTCACAGAGTCAGTTTGTCGTGTCCACCTGGGGGGTGTTTGGCGGTGAATTTGAGTCCAGAAGCGTCGGGCTTCGATCCCTTTGGGCGCTGGAGAGCACGCCGTCCTTCACTCCGCCAGACAAGCTTTATATTATGTTGTACACACTTATTGCACGGAAAGGGAAATAAATGTTTTGTTTTTGGAACCGCTTTCTGGTTATTTAGCGCTGGGTTCAGTCAGACGCAGGTCCGCTCCTCAACCCGCGTCGGCACATAACAGTAGTTCCCGGCCATTCTAAAATGGACCCAGCGGCAGAAGCAGTTCCATTTGCCAAAAGAGTCCAAGAACACTTGGGGAAAATATGAGAGCAATTACAGCATCTCGCAAACCAAATTAAACAAACAGATGCCCGCGTTACGGAGCTTGCAGTGCAAGCCGTTCCGCTTCCTGCTGCTCCAGCTGCGGCACCATCGATACCGGTGCAGATAACTCCGTCACCCAGAGATTCGGCTTCCGAACCAATTATTTGTCATCTGGAGCCTTATGCGGGAAACGTTGAAGCCTGTGCTCCGTTTTTGATGCAATGTTCTCTGGTTTTTGCTCAGCGACCGGCTTCCTTCTCTTCTGATGGTAGCCATGTCTCATATGTGACAAATTTGCTCCGAGGTGACGCCTTAGCTTGGGTCACTGCGTTGTGGAGTAATAATTCTCCATTGTTAGGATCCTTTAAGGATTTCTCCCGGGAGTTCCAATTGGTTTTTGACCATCCAGTGAAAACAAATACCGTTGCTCAACGGTTGCTGAATCTCAGGCAGGGGAGACAGAGTGCGGCGGATTATTCCGTGGATTTCCGAATTTTTTCTGCTCAGTCCGGTTGGAATACCGCAGCTTTAAGAGGAGTGTTTGTGGATGGTTTGAACGAGTCATTAAAAGATGAGCCAGCAGTCCGTGATGAACCAAACGATTTAGATGAGCTAATATCTTTGGTTATTCATCTAGATGATCGGATAAAGGAGCGTGGACACGAGAGAGGGCGGACATCAGAGCGGGTCTTTTCGTCTCGGGGCTTTCCCCGACACAGATCTGGGCTGCCTCTTCTTCGCCCCACTGAGACTCCTCCGACGGGACCTCTGACTGCTCTTGCGGATGAGCCCATGCAGCTCGGAAGAGCTGAAGCTGCCATATTGCCCCGTCACACAAGCGTCAAGAAAGATAGTGATGATGTATCTCCGGGTGTTCTGGGACAGGCACAATAATGGACACAAAAAAAAAAAAAAGAAAAATTAGTTATATGGGCTGTTTATGTTTTTTTTGTGAGGGGTTATAAATTGTTTGGGTGTTTAGAGGCGGTTCTGGTGGAGTGAACGACTGGCGGTTCGGAGCTCGGCTGGACTCAGCCAATCGTCGGCTTTTATCATTTGAACTTAGGTATTTTCTGTTTGGGATTGGGTCGTTTTGTTGTTTTTTATTTCCCTGCTTCCCTAACCCCAACCTCACTTGCCCTAAGACCGTTTGTCTTGTGGGTTGTGGGGTGGTGCAGGTTGGTCATGCTGAGTGTTTCTCAGAAGACCTCTGCACCTGGGGGATTGTCAGGGGCATTTTTTTGGGTTTGGTTGGGGCCCGGTTCCACTCCAGTCTCGGTGGGCCTTTGACCATTCGTCATTGGTGTTACCGGGGTGTGGTGCAGCGGGAACATACCTCAGTCGGAGGGGTGCGCCGATCTGTTGCCGTTCGCCATTTCGGTAGTTCCGCCCCTCCCGATAGGCTGATGGTATGGTCAGGTAGGGGCACCGGACGTATTTCCGGTTTTCCGCTGCGCTTCGGGGTTGGGACCGGGTTAGTTTTTCCTGTTTCCTTCCCCGGCTTAGTAATTTTGTGCCGTTCGCCAAAATGGAGCTAACGACTGGCTCTGGGAGTGATCTGGGGTCTTTCGGGGTGCTGGGGGAGGTAACAGGGTTTTCCAGTTGTTTTATTTGCCCCCGGGGTGTTTTAATGAAGTCCGCCGGGGGTTGGATTTTTGTGTTTTTATGCTTCCTTCCAGGTTCCACCTCCAGGGTTGATGGGACGGTCCTCTGGGGGGGGGGGAATTGATTGTGGGGCCGACTCACCAAGTGTGGCCGGGTCTGGGGTTCCTGGGTTGAGGGGAGGGGGCCTCCTGGGGTTGATGGTACGGTCCTCTGGGGGGCGCTGCTCCTCCATGTAAACCTGGGGACCTCTGTGGGATTCTGGTTTTGGTTGTCTCTCCTAGAACTGGCGGTAAAGGTTTTCTGGGGGGGGGGGGGTTAGGCTGCATATCGTTCTGGGGGGGGGGGTTGGTTGTTATTTTTCTTTGTGAATTTGTGTTTGTATTGTGTTGTTGGGGCTGTGTTGGGTTTTTGCATTTGGGAGTTTTTCTTTTCTTCCCGGGGTTGGATGGGACGGTCCCCTGGGGAGGTTTTGGGTGGGTTTTGTGGTTTTTTTTTGTATGTTGGGTTGTAGGTGGGACTTTTTTGGGGTTTTGTTGATGCCAGCCGGCCTTCCAGCCACGGTGCCCTGTCCTGCTGTCTGCTGTGGACCTTGGGAGCGTTACGCCGTCTGCTTGCTGTCATGGATCCCAGAGGGGGGTGCTGTTCTCGGGCCTGGTCTGTTCGGTCACCGGGAGGCTTCCCGTTGATGGGGGGGGGGGGGGGGGTACTGTTGTGTGTTGGGGGTTTGGCTGGATGTTTTTGTGTTGTTTTCTTTTCTTTGCTCTCCAGGTGGTATGCAAACTGGTTTTTGTCTGTGGAGAAGGTGCTGGCAGAAGAATCCTTCACCCTCATCAACATTATTGGCTGCACTTGTGGAGGATGTCCACGTGCAGGCCTAATGACTCGCAGCACCTGTGGATGATGCTCACGCGCAGACTTAAGGACTTTCAGCTGAAGCAGATAATTAGATGGCGTTCTGTATTTAAGCCATGAGTGGTTCAAGCAGACTTGCCGGGAACTCGACCTTGTGACGTTCGTTTGTGAGACGCTGAGGACCATGCCTGGGTTTGACACATCGTGCCTGTGAAGGAGGACGGGTGAGGGACACATGCTGTCAGCACACATCAGAGGTGATTGATTGTCTGAATAAGTGTTAATAGTAATTTGGTATTTTGTTACGCAGTATATTTGAACATTGATGAGAATTGTGCAGCTCGCTTCTCACGGCCGTGGTGTGCGGACTGATGATCCTCCACCTGTTGTGAGAAGCTGCTCATTTACATAAAGCTTAAAGTCAGACCTGAATGTGTTGCTGATAGCATGTGCCTTTGAAGGATATTAGTTGTAGCTGTTGACTTATCTTCTATCTTCTACCTTCTATCCTTCACAGAGTCAGTTTGTCGTGTCCACCTGGGGGGTGTTTGGCGGTGAATTTGAGTCCAGAAGCGCCGGGCTTTGATCCCTTTGGGCGCTGGAGAGCGCGCCGTCCTTCACTCCGCCAGACAAGCTATATATTATGTTGTACACACTTATTGCACGGAAAGGGAAATAAATGTTTTGTTTTTGGAACCGCTTTCTGGTTATTTAGCGCTGGGTTCAGTCAGACGCAGGTCCGCTCCTCAACCCGCGTCGGCACATAACAAATAATAATAAGAAGAAGAATGAAATTTAAAATTAGGCTTATCATCATAATTAACTGGTTTAATTAATGGAGAAAAAGAATCACATTTGATTTCATTGGCATGGGAACACTAGTAACATTTCAGTTTAGATTTTTGTTTGATCCACAGATGAAGACCAAAAACTGGGAGGAAAAAAAAAAAAGGCAAAACACTACATGATCAAATTTCTGTCAAACCTAAAACCTTAGCAGATTAGTTAATGCTCAGTATTTAGCCTATGTACAAACATCAAGTTAAATATTTAGCTAAATGTTGAGACAAATATGTACCTTAATAGTAAGTCCCGTCAGCTGCTCCCTTGTTTGCACTCGGGGTCGCCACAGCAAATCCAAGGTGGATCTGCATGTTGATTTGGCACAGGTTTTACGCCGGATGCCCTTCCTGACGCAACTCCACAGAGAGAGTGAGGAACTACGGAGCCCTGGAAGTGTCATTGCAAAATGTTTTGCATGTGGAGAGAATGTGCGCACATTTTATTATATTGTGCGCTCATATCTCACCCATATTGGCCTCTCTTCATTGGCTTCCTGTTAATTCTAGAATAGAATTTAAAATTCTTCTTCTTACTTATAAGGTTTTGAATAATCAGGTCCCATCTTATCTTAGGGACCTCGTAGTACCATATCACCCCAATAGAGCGCTTCGCTCTCAGACTGCAGGCTTACTTGTAGTTCCTAGGGTTTTTAAGAGTAGAATGGGAGGCAGAGCCTTCAGCTTTCAGGCTCCTCTCCTCTGGAACCAGCTCCCAATTCGGATCAGGGAGACAGACACCCTCTCTACTTTTAAGATTAGGCTTAAAACTTTCCTTTTTGCTAAAGCTTATAGTTAGGGCTGGATCAGGTGACCCTGAACCATCCCTTAGTTATTCTGCTATAGACTTACACTGCTGGGGGGTTCCCATGATGCACTGTGTGTTTCTTTCTCTTTTTGCTCTGTATGCACCACTCTGCATTTAATCATTAGTGATTGATCTCTGCTCCCCTCCACAGCATGTCTTTTTCCTGATTCTCTCCCTCAGCCCCAACCAGTCCCAGCAGAAGACTGCCCCTCCCTAAGCCTGGTTCTGCTGGAGGTTTCTTCCTGTTAAAAGGGAGTTTTTCCTTCCCACTGTCGCCAAGTGCTTGCTCACAGGGGGTTGTTTTGACCGTTGGGGTTTTCCGTAATTATTGTATGGCTTTGCCTTACAATATAAAGTGCCTTGGGGCAACTATTTGTAGTAATTTGGTGCTATATAAATAAAATTGATTTGATTTGATTTAAAGCACCAAATCACAACAAAAGCTGTCTCAAGGCACCTCACATAGAACAGTTCAACATAAAAATTTAAATAAATAAATAAAAATTAAAAAATTCAAATACATAATAACAAACAGAAGTAAAAGACTAAAACAGATAAAAAATAAAAACTATTCATAAGAAAGAGAATAAAAAATAGGCTTTAAGTCTTGACTTAAAAATGTCCACAGACTCCAACTGCCTCACGGTCGCAGCAAGACCGTTCCACAGAGTGGGCGCACGATAAGAAAAGCTCTTTGACCCGCTGACATTGAAAACCTGTAAAGCCTACTTTTAGTACACAAAAAATTCACAAGCGGTATCGATAAGGGAATCGATAAGAAATCGAATTGATAAGCGGAATCGATAATGGTATGGATATAATCTTATCGATACCCATCCCTAATAAACACAGGGGCGAAGTCGAAGATCATCGACATTCAAGGATTCAAAGGATTCAAAGGAATTTTATTGTCATATGCACAGAAGAACATGTTCCCTGCACAATGAAATGTGTCTACTGCATTTAAGCCATCCTAATTGCCAGTAGGAGCAGAAGTCACCATTAGGCGCCCGGGGACCAGCTCCAGATGTACATCCCTGCCTTGGTCAACAGCAGGGCTGAGCAAACCAACACCGACCCATAACAAACAACACACACACAACATACAACACATAGGCCGGCCCGGTACATAAACATATATTGAAAAGCAAAACACGAGGGAAAAGGAGAAAAAAAAAAACCTCATAGCCACTGCGTTACACAGCAGCAATGAGGAAAAAATCCCCATCAGCATAGAAAAACAATCACACAGACAAAAACAAGGACGCAGGTGCTACAACCGAGATTTGAAAAGGTCCAGTTTATCAGAATACTCCGGAGGCAGCCTGTTTGGCGCCGTCAACGGCCTTGTCCGACAATCCTGGAGGGGGAGGGGCACAGCCCTGAGCAGTCCACACAGTCAACGTCAGAGCTGGAGAAGCTGAGGGGAGGGGGGAAGACCAGGGAGCGAGGCTTAAGTGTTGATCTTCTGAGGAGGTTTTATCACAGCGACCTTGAAGTGCAGCTGTGTTTGGGGAAGCCAAATGAATAACCAGATTAGCAGACGCCTGAAAGATTCCACAGTTCTGAGAACAGAGTGGCTCTCAATGCATCTGAATGTAGAATGTGGTCTTCACAGATGATCAAAGAGGGTTTCCAGTCCTGCAATTCTGCTCGAGATATTTTCCAACGTGCGGTTAACACCCGCCGACTGCGCAGCCACTGCCTTCCCAATCGAATCAATCATGTAGGGCAGCCTGGAAGGACCAATCAAAGCTGCTTCCACTTTCTTGATTTTCCGGTAAACCAGCGCAGTGCCCGCTCCACACAGCAGAAAGCCGTTCACCACCAAGCCGAATATGTACACATCTTCGACGTCCTCCACAGAAAGCATGTAAAGGCACATGACCTGCCATCTCCTCCACGAGTCCATCACGTAACCCATCACATGCGTCCCGGCAGGACAGGTCGGGTCCTCCGCCCCCGAATGTAAAATATTGTCAGTTGTGTTCAGAGACCACTTTAACAGATCCATTTTTGTCATTTTCCAGAAGAGCAAAGCTGCAGCCTCACAGACAACACGCCCCTAGAAGCAGGAAAGATAAGGAGGGAGGGAGAAGAGAAAAGTGCGTCCGTCTCGGCCGAGTGCAAGCTGGCAAAAAAAACAAAACAAAACATGCCAGTCATGCCAGACATGCCAGTCTGCAACATCAGCAACATCGGCAACATCGCAACATCATTCTGAGGTATGTTTTATTTTGTTCATTATATTTGATTTATTTTTCATGATTTTATTAATGTATTTCCATTAGTGACACACAGTTCTTGTTTCTGTAAAAAAAATAACTAAATTTGACACATTCAGCTCTATAGTAGATCTTTATTATTTGAAATTCAACTGTGGAGGAAATACTAATGATCCTGACTTTAATGTCATTGTGGCAACTCATAATATCTGTACAAAAACCCAATGATACCGCTATGCGCTTGTGTGTACTGTAGTAAAACTGATTTTGGTGCGATTTGGAGGTTATAAGGATTTTGTGTTGATTTTATGGATTTTCTCACTTGGTTATACATGTGGACTCTAAAACGGGTTGACATGTATGAAATCAGTGTATTCTGTTTTAATTTACATTTCACACAATGTGTTAACTTGATTGGAATTGGGGTTGTAGAAGAAAGCAGTCCTCATAATATCTCTAATGTGGAGGTCAAAGGACAACGTAGGATCAAAAATTACCCCAAGGTTCCGCACTTTGTCAGTGTGATGTATGACACACGAGCCTAGGCTAAGCGTTAGCTGATCAAATTGATGCCGATGTCTCACTGGACCAAGAATCATCATTTCACTCTTGTCGGAGTTTAAAAGTAGGAAGTTTCTAGACATCCAGCTTCTCACTGATGCCAGGCGATCTTCTAAGGATTTTATGTGGATGAGTTTATCAGCAGTTATTATCGGCATGTGTAATTGAGTATCATCAGCATAGCAGTGAAAGGTAATCCCAAAATGCCACAATATGTGCCCAAGGGGTGCTATATAAATGGAGAAAAGCAGGGGGCCTAAGACGGACCCCTGTGGAACCCCAAATTTCATGTCACTAAGTTTAGAGGCAGTGTTATTGTTCAAAACAGAGTGGGAATGACTGGTCAGGTATGACATCAACCATGCAAGGGCACTCTCAGTAATCCCAAAATGATTCTCCAGCCTGTTGAGTAAATTATAATGATCCACGGTATCAAATGCAGCAAAAACATCTAGCAGCACCACAACTGTAGTAGTGTCCGAATCCATTGCAAGCAGAAGATAATTCATCGCTTTAGTGAGAGCTGTCTCTATGGAATGATATTTTCTAAAAGCAGACTGCAGTGGCTCAAAAAGATTATTTTCAGTAAGGTGGTCCATGAGCTGCCATGAAACCCTTTTTTTTCCAGAATTTTTGAGCAAAATGATAGATTTGATATCGGCCTATAGTTTTTCAATACACTAGAGTCAAGATTAGATTTCTTAAGTAATGGTTTAATCACTGCAAATTTAAAACATTTAGGAACAGATCTAGAAGTTAATGAGAAATTAATAATTTCCAGCATGGTTGGCCCAAGAATAGGCCACAGGTCCTTCAACAGCGGCATCATTCATGCATGCCCATCAGCTCGATGTTTTTGTGATTCGCTAATACGAGGTGTTCCGCCGTGATTCAGCCTGAGTTGTACTTATTCGTACTATGTGTGAAGGGGCCCTTAAAGTCACCAATAAACAGAATATCTGCACTAGTTGACAAATTACAAATGACTGCACCAACTTCATCTAAGAATTCAGAGTATGGGCCAGGGGCCTATATACAGTGACAAAGTAATGCAGCTGATTTTTAGTATTCTGACCTTGGCAATATGTAGCATCATGGGCAGAGCGGAGAATCACATGTTCAAACGAGTTATATTTGTGACCCCCAACAGCTAATAAACTAAAGCTACATTTATACATAACACACCCACCTTGCTTCGCATCACGAGGGATGTGACTAAATGTATATGCTGGTGGGGAGGCCTCATTTAAGGGGAGGACATCTATAGGTTTAAGCCAGGCTTCACATAACCCAATCATATCTAAGTAATGATCCATAATTAGATCATTAATTTGGACTGTTTGGATTTAGGGGTGGTTCCAGAGTAGCATATATAAGATGCCTTTAAGTAGGTTTAGGTTTGAGACATTTCACACGGGTTGTAGGTATGTATCTATGATATATATATATATATATATCTTGCTTGCTTGCCTCTACTGGTGGTTGGCTCTCACTGCGGTATTGTATCACTTCCTGTTCCGGAGCACAGCGGTGTTTTTCTGTATCTGTTAGCTGTTTAATCTGCGCAGTTAGATTGATCTAGTTATCTAGATTACGATTTGTTTCCCAGTGTAATCTTTACGTGCCTTAACTAAAGCACTCCTTCTGCTGAATCACCTCTAAATTATTTACACATTATTCACTTTGCGTGTTTTTAGGAATCCGCTAGCTTAGCGTAGCTACTAGCTCTTAGCCGATTTAGCATGGCGGCTTCTCCTGTCTCTCCCGCACTTTTCTGCTCTGGGTGTGAAATGTTTAGTTATTCCTCGGCCTCCTTTAGCAGTAATGGTACTTGTAATAAGTGTAGCTTATTCGTAGCTTTGGAGGCCAGGCTGGGCGAATTGGAGACTCGGCTCCGCACCGTGGAAAATTCTACAGCTAGCCAGGCCCCTGTAGTCGGTGCGGACCAAGGTAGCTTAGCCGCCGTTAGTTCCCCCCTGGCAGATCCCGAGCAGCCGGGAAAGCAGGCTGACTGGGTGACTGTGAGGAGGAAGCGTAGCCCTAAACAGAAGCCCCGTGTACACCGCCAACCCGTTCACATCTCTAACCGTTTTTCCCCACTCGACGACACACCCGCCGAGGATCAAACTCTGGTTATTGGCGACTCTGTTTTGAGAAATGTGAAGTTAGCGACACCAGCAACCATAGTCAATTGTCTTCCGGGGGCCAGAGCAGGCGACATTGAAGGAAATTTGAAACTGCTGGTTAAGGCTAAGCGTAAATTTGGTAAGATTGTAATTCACGTCGGCAGTAATGACACCCGGTTACGCCAATCGGAGGTCACTAAAATTAACATTAAATCGGTGTGTAACTTTGCAAAAACAATGTCGGACTCTGTAGTTTTCTCTGGGCCCCTCCCCAATCAGACCGGGAGTGACATGTTTAGCCGCATGTTCTCCTTGAATTGTTGGCTGTCTGAGTGGTGTCCAAAAAATGAGGTGGGCTTCATAGATAATTGGCAAAGCTTCTGGGGAAAACCTGGTCTTGTTAGGAGAGACGGCATCCATCCCACTTTGGATGGAGCAGCTCTCATTTCTAGAAATCTGGCTAATTTTCTTAAATCCTCCAAACCGTGACTATCCAGGGTTGGGACCAGGAAGCAGAGTTGTAGTCTTACACACCTCTCTGCAGCTTCACTCCCCCTGCCATCCCCTCATTACCCCATCCCCGTAGAGACGGTGCCTGCTCCCAGACTACCAATAACCAGCAAAAATCTATTTAAGCATAAAAATTCAAAAAGAAAAAATAATATAGCACCTTCAACTGCACCACAGACTAAAACAGTTAAATGTGGTCTATTAAACATTAGGTCTCTCTCTTCTAAGTCCCTGTTGGTAAATGATATAATAATTGATCAACATATTGATTTATTCTGCCTAACAGAAACTTGGTTACAGCAGGATGAATATGTTAGTTTAAATGAGTCAACACCCCCGAGTCACACTAACTGTCAGAATGCTCGTAGCACGGGCCGGGGCGGTGGATTAGCAGCAATCTTCCATTCCAGCTTATTAATTAATCAAAAACCCAGACAGAGCTTTAATTCATTTGAAAGCTTGTCTCTTAGTCTTGTCCATCCAAATTGGAAGTCCCAAAAACCAGTTTTATTTGTTATTATCTATCGTCCACCTGGTCGTTACTGTGAGTTTCTCTGTGAATTTTCAGACCTTTTGTCTGACTTAGTGCTTAGCTCAGATAAGATAATTATAGTGGGCGATTTTAACATCCACACAGATGCTGAGAATGACAGCCTCAACACTGCATTTAATCTATTATTAGACTCTATTGGCTTTGCTCAAAAAGTAAATGAGTCCACCCACCACTTTAATCATATCTTAGATCTTGTTCTGACTTATGGTATGGAAATAGAAGACTTAACAGTATTCCCTGAAAACTCCCTTCTGTCTGATCATTTTTTAATAACATTTACATTTACTCTGATGGACTACCCAGCAGTAGGGAATAAGTTTCATTACACTAGAAGTCTTTCAGAAAGCGCTGTAACTAGGTTTAAGGATATGATTCCTTCTTTATGTTCTCTAATGCCATATAACAACACAGTGCAGAATAGCTACCTAAACTCTGTAAGGGAGATAGAGTATCTCGTCAATAGTTTTACATCCTCATTGAAGACAGCTTTGGATGCTGTAGCTCCTCTGAAAAAGAGAGCTTTAAATCAGAAGTGTCTGACTCCATGGTATAACTCTCAAACTCGTAGCTTAAAGCAGATAACCCATAAGTTGGAGAGGAAATGGCGTCTCACTAATTTAGAAGATCTTCACTTAGCCTGGAAAAAGAGTCTGTTGCTCTATAAAAAAGCCCTCCGTAAAGCTAGGACATCTTTCTACTCATCACTAATTGAAGAAAATAAGAACAACCCCAGGTTTCTTTTCAGCACTGTAGCCAGGCTGACAAAGAGTCAGAGCTCTATTGAGCTGAGTATTCCATTAACTTTAACTAGTAATGACTTCATGACTTTCTTTGCTAACAAAATTTTAACTATTAGAGAAAAAATTACTCATAACCATCCCAAAGACGTATCGTTATCTTTGGCTGCTTTCAGTGATGCCGGTATTTGGTTAGACTCTTTCTCTCCGATTGTTCTGTCTGAGTTATTTTCATTAGTTACTTCATTCAAACCATCAACATGTTTATTAGACCCCATTCCTACCAGGCTGCTCAAGGCAGCCCTACCATTATTTAATGCTTCGATCTTAAATATGATCAATCTATCTTTGTTAGTTGGCTATGTACCACAGGCTTTTAAGGTGGCAGTAATTAAACCATTACTTAAAAAGCCATCACTTGACCCAGCTATCTTAGCTAATTATAGGCCAATCTCCAACCTTCCTTTTCTCTCAAAAATTCTTGAAAGGGTAGTTGTAAAACAGCTAACTGATCATCTGCAGAGGAATGGTCTATTTGAAGAGTTTCAGTCAGGTTTTAGAATTCATCATAGTACAGAAACAGCATTAGTGAAGGTTACAAATGATCTTCTTATGGCCTCGGACAGTGGACTCATCTCTGTGCTTGTTCTGTTAGACCTCAGTGCTGCTTTTGATACTGTTGACCATAAAATTTTATTACAGAGATTAGAGCATGCCATAGGTATTAAAGGCACTGCGCTGCGGTGGTTTGAATCATATTTGTCTAATAGATTACAATTTGTTCATGTAAATGGGGAATCTTCTTCACAGACTAAAGTTAATTATGGAGTTCCACAAGGTTCTGTGCTAGGACCAATTTTATTCACTTTATATATGCTTCCCTTAGGCAGTATTATTAGACGGTATTGCTTAAATTTTCATTGTTACGCAGATGATACCCAGCTTTATCTATCCATGAAGCCAGACGACACACACCAATTAGCTAAACTGCAGGATTGTCTTACAGACATAAAGACATGGATGACCTCTAATTTCCTGCTTTTAAACTCAGATAAAACTGAAGTTATTGTACTTGGCCCCACAAATCTTAGAAACATGGTGTCTAACCAGATCCTTACTCTGGATGGCATTACCCTGACCTCTAGTAATACTGTGAGAAATCTTGGAGTCATTTTTGATCAGGATATGTCATTCAAAGCGCATATTAAACAAATATGTAGGACTGCTTTTTTGCATTTACGCAATATCTCTAAAATCAGAAAGGTCTTGTCTCAGAGTGATGCTGAAAAACTAATTCATGCATTTATTTCCTCTAGGCTGGACTATTGTAATTCATTATTATCAGGTTGTCCTAAAAGTTCCCTAAAAAGCCTTCAGTTAATTCAAAATGCTGCAGCTAGAGTGCTGACAGGGACTAGAAGGAGAGAGCATATCTCACCCATATTGGCCTCTCTTCATTGGCTTCCTGTTAATTCTAGAATAGAATTTAAAATTCTTCTTCTTACTTATAAGGTTTTGAATAATCAGGTCCCATCTTATCTTAGGGACCTCGTAGTACCATATCACCCCAATAGAGCGCTTCGCTCTCAGACTGCAGGCTTACTTGTAGTTCCTAGGGTTTGTAAGAGTAGAATGGGAGGCAGAGCCTTCAGCTTTCAGGCTCCTCTCCTGTGGAACCAGCTCCCAATTCAGATCAGGGAGACAGACACCCTCTCTACTTTTAAGATTAGGCTTAAAACTTTCCTTTTTGCTAAAGCTTATAGTTAGGGCTGGATCAGGTGACCCTGAACCATCCCTTAGTTATGCTGCTATAGACGTAGACTGCTGGGGGGTTCCCATGATGCACTGTTTCTTTCTCTTTTTGCTCTGTATGCACCACTCTGCATTTAATCATTAGTGATCGATCTCTGCTCCCCTCCACAGCATGTCTTTTTCCTGGTTCTCTCCCTCAGCCCCAACCAGTCCCAGCAGAAGACTGCCCCTCCCTGAGCCTGGTTCTGCTGGAGGTTTCTTCCTGTTAAAAGGGAGTTTTTCCTTCCCACTGTAGCCAAGTGCTTGCTCACAGGGGGTCGTTTTGACCGTTGGGGTTTTACATCATTATTGTATGGCCTTGCCTTACAATATAAAGCGCCTTGGGGCAACTGTTTGTTGTGATTTGGCGCTATATAAAAAAAAATTGATTGATTGATTGATATATATATATATATATATATATATATATATATATATATATATATATATATATATATATATATTTAACCTCCTAGGACCCGGAGGTTCTCATGAAACAAAACTTAGTATTATGGTCTTGACAACCAAAACTGTCATGTCCACATATGTGGATGCCAGGCCCTAGGAGGATATATATATAGTAGTGTTCAGAATAATAGTAGTGCTATGTGACTAAAAAGATTAATCCATGTTTTGAGTATATTTCTTATTGTTACATGGGAAACAAGGTACCAGTAGATTCAGTAGATTCTCACAAATCCAACAAGACCAAGCATTCATGATATGCACACTCTTAAGGCTATGAAATTGGGCTATTAGTAAAAAAAAAAAAAGTAGAAAAGGGGGTGTTGACAATAATAGTCGTGTGGCATTCGGTCAGTGAGTTTGTCAATTTTGTGGAACAAACAGGTGTGAATCAGGTGTCCCCTATTTAAGGATGAAGCCAGCACATGTTGAACATGCTTTTCTCTTTGAAAGCCTGAGAAAAATGGGACGTTCAAGACATTGTTCAGAAGAACAGTGTAGTTTGATTAAAAAGTTGATTGGAGAGGGGAAAACCTATACGTAGGTGCAAAAAAATTATAGGCTGTTCATCTACAATGATCTCCAATGCTTTAAAATGGACCAAAAAAAACCAGAGACGTGTGGAAGAAAATGGAAAACAACCATCAAAATAGATAGAAGAATAACCAGAATGGCAAAGGCTCACCCATTGATCAGCTCCAGGATGATCAAAGACAGTCTGGAGTTACCTGTAAGTGCTGTGACAGTTAGAAGATGCCTGTGTGAAGCTAATTTATTTGCAAGAATGCCCCGCAAAGTCCCTCTGTTAAATAAAAGACATGTGCAGAAGAGGTTACAATTTGCCAAAGAACACATCAACTGGCCTAAAGAGAAATTAAGGAATAGTTTGCGGACTGATGAGAGTAAAATTGTTCTTTTTCGGTCCAAGGGCTGCAGACAGTTTGTGAGTCGACCCCCAAACTCTGAATTCAAGCCACAGTTCACAGTGAAGACAGTGAAGCATGGTGGTGCAAGCATCATGATATGGGCATGTTTCTCCTACTATGGTGTTGGGTCTATATATCGCATACCAGGTATCATGGATCAGTTTGGATATGTCAAAATACTTGAAGAGGTCATGTTGCCTTATGCTGAAGAGGACATGCCCTTGAAATGGGTGTTTCAACAAGACAATAACCCCAAGCACACTAGTAAACAAGCAAAATCTTGGTTCCAAACCAACAAAATTAATGCCTCACAGATGTGAAGAAATCATGAAAAACTGTGTTTATACAACTAAATACTAGTTTAGTGAGTCACAGGATTGCTAAAAAAGCAGTTTGAACATAATAGTTTTGAGTTTGTAGCGTCAACAGCAGATGCTACTATTATTGTGAACACCCCCTTTTCTACTTTTTTTTTTACTAATAGTCCAATTTCATAGATTTAAGAGTGTGCATATCATGAATGCTTGATCTTGTTGGATTTGTGAGACTCTACTGAATCTACTGGTACCTTGTTTCCCATGTAACAATAAGAAATATACTCAAAACCTGGATTCATCTTTTTAGTCACATAGCACTACTATTATTCTGAATACTACTGTATGTATATGTGTATGTATATATATGTATATGTATATATATGTATGTATGTGTGTATATATGTGTGTGTGTGTGTGTGTGTGTGTGTGTGTGTGTGTGTGTGTGTGTGTGTGTGTGTGTGTGTGTGTGTGTGTGTGTGTGTGTGTGTGTGTGTGTGTGTGTGTGTGTGTGTGTGTGTGTGTGATTATGTATGTATGTGTAGGTGTATGTTGGTGTTTGTATACATGTATACTGTATATGTATGTAAATATGTATGTAGACGAAGACATGGTGTTCACTTGATATGTTTATGATAATGGGATTTGAGTTTGTGTTGTTAAATGTGTTTGTAGCATGGCCCAAGCAGAGTGTCACCCCTTAGAGTCTGGTCTGCTTGAAGTTTCTTCCTCAATACATCAGAGGGAGTTTTTCCTTACCACTGTGTGCTTGCTCTGGGGGTAGGTAATGTGTATATATGTACATATGTATGTATATATGGGGTGGGCGTTTATAAGCTTTGCTTCTTCTCACCCCCTTTTTGGTCACACATGTCACTGTGGAATTGTCTTGTATATCAGTTTTTGTTATTGACGAATTGTGTGCCAAATAAATAAGTTCAAGTTCAAATATATATATATGAATCATACACTATGGTATTACAACTATAAGTGCTTTCAAATAATCTCTTTATTTCACAAATTCATTGTTTTGAAATTAGTTACACAATTGCTTAGAGCTGACTAATGTTTTATTATTTTGTATACTCGTATGTGCAACTTTAAATAAAATTTTTTTATTGTTGCTGCAGCAGCTGAGGGGCTTGGAGATGATGTCTCACAAGAAGACTAGGATGCTGCTGAAGTGACAGGTGATGATCCGCTACCGCACTCATGTGACGACAACTCACCCTCACCCTGACAATTCACATGACCCTGACCTGCACTCTCCCTGCAGGCGGATATACCGGGACCTCCAGCAAGACTGTGATGCCATATGGGAGGAGGACAGGGAGGTCAAGGAAACCATAAAGAACATGAAGCTTGATGAGATGAGTCTGGTAGACAATGACGAGAGAGTGCATGCACAGACAGGACTGCCCTCAAACACCAAGCTGGATGTGGTCTTTGACATAGTTAAGTCCCACATGAAGGTCAGATCTTCTGTAACTGTGTATCAGAAAGACATCTTGACTTTGATAAGACTTTACATGAACTTGCCTTTGTACTTAATTGCTATATTGTTCAATGTGTCCACTGCCACAGTGTCAAGACTTTTCAGTAATACTGTGGATGTCATGTGTTCTGCTCTCACCGCAGCCTTAGTATTTTGGCCACAAAGGGAGGAACTTAGATTAAGTTTACCAATGTATTTTAGATCAGTTTTCAAGGATTGTGCCTGCATAACAGATTGCTTTGAAATTTTTTATAGAGAAACTGTTGTGAAAGTGTAGGAACACGGACCCACAACAGGGGGCGTAAAAGAACGGGCAATGGATAAGCCAAACAGTAACAATTTAATGTTGTAAATTGTGCACAACGGAATACAGACAACAATCAGTTTGGGACTACAGTCAATTACACGTTGGGTGACGTGTGGGCAGGCTTGAGGATAGGAGGATAGGAGACCTGAAGAACACCGGAGCCGCCAAGTCCTGGGTCCCCAGGTGGTCACCGTCTTCAGCTGTCAGACCTGGTACTGCTGGCAGAGAATAGAAACAGCACAGGTGAGTGTGAGTACGCACACTCAGTAATCCCACAGTCTGTGTTCAGTAAGGAGGGAGCACCTCCACCTCCAATCACACACTCGTGCAGCTCCTGTCTAACCACTTATCTGGTTGGGGTGTGAAGCGAAGCAGTCGTTGATCACACCAAACGCCAATCCCACAGATAAGGCAACACCACAGGAAAACGGCTGCAAAGAAGTTCAGACTATTAGTCAGTGTTAAATACAGCAGAGAATATTACCTCCAAGGTAGCTGATTTCTCGGTGGGGAGGTGGAGTTGCAGTCCGGCCTTTATGGTGATGGTGTTGAGTAGTGGATGAGTGACAGCTGGTACGGATGATGAGTGACAGCTGTCACTCCTGGTCGCTCCGACGCCCTCTCGTGCTTGAAGCCCGCACTTCAAGCAGGGCGCCATCTTGTGGTGGTGGGCCAGCAGTACCTCCTCTTCAGCGGCCTACACAACAGAAACCCAGCAATCTCAGGGCAAGGGCACAAATCTACTCACAGTATAAACACCACAAGGTGTTGTGTCTATTTCAAAAGGCTGGGCTGGGAGAACAAGGGATAAACACATCATCAAAAATACTGGGTTTTTAAATAATTTGGTACCAGGACATGTTGTTCTTGCTGACAGTGGTTTTCTTGTAGGCGACTGCTTATCTTTTTAATGCCAAACTACAAATACCATCTTTTACCAAGGGTAAGAAACAATTAAATCCAGTGAACATAGAAGCAACAAGAGGTTTGGCAGCAGTGAGGATTCATGTGGAATGTGTGATTGGACATGTCAGACAGATGTATACTATGCTGTCTGGGTCAATTTCCAGAAATTTGTGTGAATCAAGACAACAGTCACACCACTTTAGATAAAATTGTGAAATTATGCTGAGTGTCCCTCAGTCATTCCATTTGATTAGGATTTATATTTTTCTGCAGTTTCTTCATATTATCATGCTGATTGGAAAACTTTTTGCTTCTTTTATTTTCATGGAAAATAAATGTATATTTGAGAGAAAGAATATCATTTTGCAAACATTACCGTTAAAAACACAATCACGGCACCTTGACACCTTGACACAAATTTAATCCCCACACTGCCGCACAATTTGACATGTCAGTACACCCTGCTTTATCCCAGTGGATGCCGTGCTTTGTGCCGTTGGATGCCATGTTATATAAAATAATTATTTTGTCACGGATGACGTATTTGCTCTCAGAAATTGGCCCATGAAACCATCTCTCATCCCTCCTAGAATCACAGAAAAATTATTTGCAGCTGCAGCTTCTCTTGTGTGCTTTGTGATGTGGAGAACACATTTGGAATCATCGCAAAGGTAATTTTTTATAATATTTAAATTGTAATGGATTGGTCAAACAGTTGCATTTCATTCCTTTGTATGAGTTAGATAATGTATCTGTAAAATTCTGTTTATTGTGGATGTAATATCTCGTCATAATGGTTCAGATGTGCTGCGGCAATGAAATGCATTGACTCGCAGTGACAAACAGTGTTTTTGAATAGATTGCCCAATGTTCATGTCTAGTTCACAAAATTAATGTTTACCAGAGATTTTGAAGATTTCAGAATTTTCTTTGTGCACTTGCATGCAGCCACGTACAGTTTACACACAGTTTACAATCGTTTACAGGGGTCGAAATACATTTTTTAACCTACTTGCACTGGTGCTAGTAACAAAAAAATTACTTGCACCAAAAAAAAAGTTACTTGCACAGCCAAAAGTCAGTCTTATATCAACCTTAAAACTCCTCCTCTGATGTGTCAGACGCTTCCTCTCTGGGGAGAGTTTGAGGTGAGAGCAGCAGCAGCAGGGGCAGACAGTTGTTTTTTTCACATGCGAACGAATCGTCCGTGAAGATTATCGGTGACTGGTTTATAACACAATTATGACAGAAGGTGAGGGCAGAGAGAGTGAGGAACTACAGAGCCCTGGAAGTGTCATTGCAAAATGTTTTGCATGTGGAGAGAATGTGCGCACATTTTATTATATTGTGCGCTCATATCTCACCCATATTGGCCTCTCTTCATGGGCTTCCTGTTAATTCTAGAATAGAATTTAAAATTCTTCTTCTTACTTATAAGGTTTTGAATAATCAGGTCCCATCTTATCTTAGGGACCTCATAGTACCATATCACCCCAATAGAGCGCTTCGCTCTCAGACTGCAGGCTTACTTGTAGTTCCTAGAATTTGTAAGAGTAGAATGGGAGGCAGAGCCTTCAGCTTTCAGGCTCCTCTCCTGTGGAACCAGCTCCCAATTCAGATCAGGGAGACAGACACCCTCTCTACTTTTAAGATTAGGCTTAAAACTTTCCTTTTTGCTAAAGCTTATAGTTAGGGCTGGATCAGGTGACCCTGAACCATCCCTTAGTTATGCTGCTATAGACTTAGACTGCTGGGGGGTTCCCATGATGCACTGAGTGTTTCTTTCTCTTTTTGCTCTGTATGCACCACTCTGCATTTAATCATTAGTGATTGATCTCTGCTCCCCTCCACAGCATGTCTTTTTCCTGGTTCTCTTCCTCAGCCCCAACCAGTCCCAGCAGAAGACTGCCCCTCCCTGAGCCTGGTTCTGCTGGAGGTTTCTTCCTGTTAAAAGGGAGTTTTTCCTTCCCACTGTCGCCAAGTGCTTGCTCACAGGGGGTCGTTTTGACCGTTGGGGTTTTTACGTAATTATTGTATGGCCTTGCCTTACAATATAAAGTGCCTTGGGGCAACTGTTTGTTGTGATTTGGCGCTATATAAATAAAATTGATTGAAATTGATTGATTGATTTTGTTATATTGTGCGCCCATTTTATTATATTGTGCACTCGTTTTAAGCATCGTTTGAGTAAAACAAGGGCACGATCTATTTAAACGTGACCACAATTTGTAAAACGTGCACTCAATTATTAAATATTCTCTTGACACATAAATGTTGGCTATTAGTCAACAAACCAGCAGACAGTGTAATACATTCCCCCATTAGAAATGGATCTGGTCAGGGTATATCGTCATGGTTTGGGCGCACAAGGACATACAGAGAACTCCAGCTGCCCAGCATGGCATCATCTGGAGTTTAAGCACATTAAAAAGGATGCTGAGGGTGATCGTCTCCCCGTCATGAGGATGACAATTTAGGTCATATTACGGAGTTCATTTTGAACAAAAGGAAAAAGTGCGCACGTTTTATTAATTTGAGAGTACGTTTTATTAATTTGTGGGCTCAATTAAAGGAAAACGTGCACACATTTTCATGGCCAGAAAAAAATATCACTTTAAGTGACCTCTCCCAGGTTCCGGAAAGGAACCGCAGCGGCAGACAGTTTTTTTTTTCACGTGCGCGTGCCGCTGGCGACGTTTGTCAGCTTTCCACAACAACTAGAGCACAGCAACTCGCTCCGTGTGTGAGTCATAAAACGCAGGGAAGACGAAGACAACACACTGGAAATTGTTTTTTTCCTTATTTATTCCTTTATTGGTTCATTCTACTGGTGCTTATAGTTGATAAAACTTGGAAAAAGTTACTTGCACCAGTGCAAGTGCAGTATAAAATTACGTGCACCACTCGAATAATACATGCACAAACTAGCATATGCACGTACTATTTTGAGCCCTGATTTAAAATGTGTTTACCTCTCTGGCACACCAAATTGCGTGTTGGTGTGTGTTGGTGGAATCAAATATGTGCAAGTGTCAAGGTGGCTTTACTGTCCTCTGACATTCATATGATTTTACCTGAATGATAATAGACACAGTCTGTGCTATTTTGCAGTAAGCTTCAATAATACATCCTTGCCCAATCAGAAATTTGGTCTGAGCATGATTGTTTGCAAAGCCAAAACATACATGTACACACTGACACAAAACCTTTCTTTGTCATTTTCTCATTTAAAAGTACTGTAAAAACAGCTTCATTTAGCCAAGATGCTGGATGCGGCACGTCCTCTGCTGTAATCTGCCTGCTTGTGACAAGGTTCAACTCAGATATATCTGAGAGGCAACAACAATCTGTAGTGTCATACATCAATTTCACATTCTGTATCAAGCCCCCCTCCCCGTTATTGACTCTGTGTTGCTCTTCTTCTCTCAGTCACCTGGCCTCTTACCCAATGGTGCCATAAAAATTTCTTTCATATCTTTTTTCCACTAATTCTAAACATGGAAATAAAAATGTTCTGTGTATCAGTGATGAAACACACGTATTTTAAAAACACAAGAAGTCAGCATATTGACTTTTCTATATTTGTTGTTTGAAATGAAGTACCAGGTCAGGATATTGTGCTGATATCCTTATTTGTCAAGTGAAGATAAGCTTTCTCGTGTAGGATTTGGCTATACAATTAGGTCCGAAAGTATTTCAACAGTGAACTTTTTTATTATTATTTTTCATAATATTGCCTCTGTACCCACACAATCATCAAGATGTACTTGTAGCATGGATGTCTAGCATCACTTTGAGCTTAGCAACAATATTGCATGAACTGTTTGTATACACCAGAGCCACCACTTTTGGGACCTGTGCTCCCTGCGATTGGGCCTATCATGTTGCACAGCATGAACTTTACAGCAAGCAACTGCAGTCTTTTAAGTCTTGCTGCAGTTCTATGTCCAATCACAATTTTTTCATGTGGAAATTATGGAGTGCTGTGGAGATTATGTGATGGTCAACCTATTTTAATGAACACTGTCATCTTGTGTCCTCGGAAAATACACTAAAATCTTAATGAGGCCTTATTTTGCCATTACTATGTTGAAGAATGTTAAGCAAGATCTGTCTGCAAGATATTTTTCCTTTGAAATATGTTCATGCAAAAGCATGAACATGTGGATGTTTTATGATTTCTTCAATCTGCACATTAATAAAACACTACAAGGAGATTACAGAAAAGTATTTTATTATATTTATATTCAGTTTTAAAATTCTAATGTTAATTTTGTACAAAGTATGTACTTTGACAAAACATTAAAAATTATTTGTGGCCAGTGACTCCACCCAGATTTATTTTTGGCCCTATGTAGAAAAGATTTTGGGCACCCCAGTATACACAGTGTCTCCAATTTCCTAGTCCATATGTATTTTGACAAACTAAATCATCTTCTTCTTCTTCTTGTGTTTGGCTGCTCCCGTTAGGGGTCGCCACAGCAGATCAATCATTGCCATCTCACCCTGTCCTCTGTAACTCCTCCTGTCACACCAACCTAATGCATGTCCTCCCTCAGCACATCCATAAACCTCCTCTTTGGCCTCCCTCTTCTCCTACTGCCTGGTGACTCCATCCTCAGCATCTTTCTCCCTATACAGCCGAGGTTCCTGCTCTGCAAATGACGAAAACATCTCGATCTCACTTCTCTGACTTTTTCTCCAAACTGTCCCACCTGAGCTGTCCCTCTGATATGTTCATTCCTAATCCTGTCCTTCCTCATCACTCCCAAAGACAATCACAACATCTTTGGCTCTGACACCTCCAGCTCTGCCTCCTGTCTTTTTGTTAGTGCCACTGTCTCTAAGCCTAACATAGCTGGTCTCACTACTGGCTTGTAAACCTTCCAACTCACACTTGATTTTTCAGTCACACAGATATTTTTCAGTCACAAATCACCCCTACTACCTTTCTCCACACTGCCTGCACTCCCTTCTTCACCTCTCTACCACACTCTCCATTACTTTGGACAGTTGACCCCAAGTATTTAAACTCATCTACTTTCAGTACTTCTACTCCTTGTAACCACACTATTCCACTGGGCTCCCTCTCATTCACACACATGTACTCAGTCTTGCACCAAATGACTTACATTCCCCTTCTCTTGAGAGCATATCTCCACATCTTCAGGCCAGACTCAACCTAGTCTATACTCTCACTACAGATCACAATGTCATCTGCAAACATCATAGTCCATGGAGACTCCTGTCTGATCTCATCTGCCAACCTGTCCATCACCATTGCAAACAAGAAAGGACTCAGAGCTGATCCTTGATGTAATCCCACCTCCAGCTTGAATGAATCTGTCATTCCCACTGCACATCTCACCGCTGTCACACTGTCTTTGTACATGTCCTGCACTACCCTCACATACTTGTCTGCGGGTCATAGAGCTTTCTCTTATTGTGCCTCTGTTCTGTGAAATGATCTCCCTGCATCAATAAAACAGTCAGATTCTGTGGAAACTTTCAAGTCCAGACTTAAGACGCACTTATTTTCCCTTTCATGTGGCTAGCGTACTGGCATATATATATATATAGCTGTACACTTTTTACTCTTTTAATTTATTTCATTGGGAAACGGAGCGTGCCGTGGCCTCAACTTTACCTAAATTGTGGGTCTTTTAGTGAAGCTTAGGGCAACTGGCCGGTGATCACCTTAGTATTTCCTGTTTGTCTTGTTGTTTAATACTGACAAATTATACTGTATTTCTTGTCTTTCTGATGCCTGATTCTTGTTTTTTCTCTCTCTCTGTTTAAGGTACAGCTCCATCCAGAGATGGGTGTGGTATTTGTGCTGGAGACCCTCCTGTCCTGAGTACCAACAGCATTTCCTGTATATTTCTTTTGTGAATTGTTCTGTAATTTATGTTTGTGGCATGGCCCAAGCAGAGGTTTACCCCTTTGAGTCTGGTCTGTTTGAGGTTTCTTCCTCAGAGGGAGGCTAGAGCTTACTTGTGCGAAGCGCTTTGAGGCAACTCTGCTGTGATTTGGCGCTATATAAATGAAAATAAATTGAATTGAAATTGATACTTCTTTGCTACGCCAGACTTCCTCATACAATACCACAACTCTTCTCTTGGAACCCTGTCATCTCTAAATCCACAAACACACAATATAACTCTTTTGGCCTTGTCTGTACTTCTCTGTCAGCACAGTGATAGCAAACATCGCATATGTGGTGCTCTTTCTCACCAATAAAACCATATTGCTGCTCACAGATCTTCACCTGTTTTCAAAGCCCAGCTTCTACTACTCTTTCTCATAACTTCATGCTGTGGCTGATAAGCTTAATGGCTCTCAAGGTACTGCATATGAGGATTATATGCAATAGAAATCATGACTTTCAGAGCCTGTTTTCTTTAGAGAAGATGGAGATGGATACATGAATATACAACCCCAATTCCAAAGAAGTGGGGCATTGTATAAAATGTAAATAAAAACAGAATACAATGATTTGCAAATCCTCTTCAACGTATATTCAATTGAATACACCACAAAGACAAGATATTTAATGTTCAAACTGATAAACTGTATTGTTTTTTGCAAATATTTGCTCATTTTGAAATGGATGCCTGCAACATGTTTCAAAAAAGCTGGGACAGTGGTAAGTTTACCACTGTGTTACATCACCTTTCCTTCTAACAACACTCAATAAGCGTTTGGGAACTGAGGACACTAATTGTTGAAGCTTTGTAGGTGGAATTCTTTCCCGTTCTTGCGTGATATAGGACTTCAGTTGTTCAACAGTCCGGGGTCTCCGTTGTCATATTTTGCGCTTCATAATGTGCCACACATTTTCAATGGGTGACAAGTCTGAACTGCAGGCAGGCCAGTCTAGTAACATGTGCAGAATGTGACTTGGCATTGTCTTGCTGAAATAAGCAGGGACGTCCCTGAAAAAGACATTGCTTAGATGGCAGCATGTTTTGCTCCAAAACCTGGATGTACGTTTCAGCATTGATGGTGCCATCACAGATATGTAAATTGCCCATGCCATGGGCACTAACACACCCCCATACCATCACAGATGCTGGCTATTGAACTTTGTACTGGTAACAATCTGGATGGACTTTTTCCTCTTTTCTCCAGAGGACACAACATCCATGATTTCCAAAAACAATTTTGAAATGTGGACTCATCAGACCACAGCACATTTTTCCACTTTGCGTCTGTCCATTTCAAATGAGCTTCGGCCCAGAGAAGGCGGCAGTGTTTCTGGATGTTGTTGATGTACGAGGTCTGTTAGAAAAGTATCCGACCTTTTTATTTTTTTCAAAAACTATATGGATTTGAATCATGTGCGCTTGCATCAGCCAAGCTTGAACATTCGTGCACATGCGCGAGTTTTTTCACGGCTGTCGGTTGCGTCACCTGCCTGTGGGCAGGCTTTGAGTGAGCACTGGTCCAGCCCCCTCGTCGGATTTTCATTGTCAGGGAAATGGCTGAGCGACTGCCACTTTGCTCCATGAAAATTTTTTCAGAAACTGTGTGAGACAGCCAGGTGGAAATCATTCGTAAAATTCAGATGACTTTCGGTAAAGATTCTATCGGTGTCACACAGATTAAGGAGGATTACAACTGGATTAAAGACGGCCCACAGCAGCTGAGGGCGCGCCGCACTTTGAGCGGCCATCGACAGGCTGAAACAACCAAATCATTTCCAAAGTGAAGGCTGTGTTGATCCGGGATGTCGTGTGACTACCAGAGAAATCGCAGAAAATGTGGACATCAGCACTTTTGCGGCACATTCCACTGTTACAGGAGATTTTGTAATGAAAGATGTGCGGAGGAATTCGTGCATCGGGACGGAGCCACTCATGGCGCACAACAAAAAACACCTCCGTGTTGGAAACCATTCGGAAGATTCAGATGGCTTTCGGTGGCTTTTCAGTCGAGTGAGTATCCGAGAAATTGTGTAACAGCTGGGCATGCCACAACATGTCCTGTGAGACTTCCAACACGGAGGTATTTTTTGTTGTGCACCATGAGCGGCTCCGTCCGGACGCGCAAATTCCTCCGCACGTCTTTCATTACAAAATCTCTTGTAACAGTGGAATGTGCCGCAAAAGTGCTGATGTCCACATTTTCTGTGATTTCTCGGGTAGTCACACGACGTCCCGGATCAACACAGCCTTCACTTTGGAAATGATCTGGTCGTTTCAGCCTGTCGATGGCTGCTCGAAGCGCGGCGCGCCCTCAGCCACTGTGGGCCGTCTTTAATCTGGTTGTAATCCTCCTTAATCTGTGTGACGCTGACAGAATCTTCACGGAAAGCCATCTGAATTTTCCGAATGGTTTCCACCTGGCTGTCTCACACAGTTTCTGAAAAAATTTTCATGGAGCAAAGCGGCAGTCGCTCAGCCATTTCCCTGACAATGAAAATCCGACGAGGGGGGTGGACCAGTGCTCACTCAAAGCCTGCCCACAGGCGAATGATGCAACCGACAGGTGTGAAAAAACTCACACATGCGCAAGAAGGTTCAAGCTTGGCTGATGCAAGCGCACATGATTCAAATCCATATAGTTTTTGAAAAAAATAATAAGGTTGGAAACGTTTCTAACAGACCTCGTATGGCTTTCGCTTTGCATGGTAGAGTTTTAACTTGCACTTGTAGATGTAGCGACGAACTGTATTAACTGACAATGTTTCTGAAGTGTTCCTGAGCCCTTGCTGTAAGATCCTTTACACAATGATGTTGTTTTTAATGCAGTGCCGCCTGAGGGATCAAAGGTCACGGGCATTCAGTGTTGGTTTTTGGCCTTGCCGCTTACATGTAGAAAGTTCTCAAGATTTTCTGAATCTTCTGATTATATTATGGACTCTAGATGATGGAATCACTAAATTCCTTGCAACTGAACATTGAGAAACATTGTTCTTAAACTGCTGGACTATTTTTTCATGCAGTTGTTCACAAAGTGGCTTAGATGTGAATGGCTGAGCCTTTTGGGGATGCTCATGACACACCTGTTTCCAAACAGGTGTTCTTTGAGCATTCATCAATTTTGCCAGTCTTTTGTTGCCACATCCCAACTTTTTTTTAAATGTGTTGCAGGCACCATTTCAAAATGAGCAAATATCTTCACTAAAATCAGTAAAAGGATGCTGAGGATGGTGTCACCAGGCAGAAGAAGAGGAATGTCAAAGAGGAGGTCTATGGATGTGGTGAAGGACATGCAGGTGGTTAGAGTAAGAAGATGCTGAGGACAGTTTTAGGTGGAGTCAGATGACCTGCTGTGGCAATCCCTAAAAGAAGCATTCAAAAGAATAAGAACATTAAATGAAGTAAATCTCAATGCAAGAGTACGGATCTGTAGTGTTGGCAAAATGAGGCCTCATGAAACTTTCACTGTTTTAAATTTTTTTCTTTCTGAGACCACTAGACAGCAATATCTTTAAAAAAAAAAGTTCAACACAAACAAAGAGCAATGTGTTCTGAACCCTTTTTGAAAAGAGATTCCCATCTAGTGGGCTGAGGAAAAAACTCCTGTGTCACATGTCACATTTTCAAAGAAATTACTCACAGGTACCTTATATACAGTGAGGAAAATAAGTATTTGAACACCCTGTGATTTTGCAAGTTCTCCCACTTAGAAATTATGGAGTGGTCTGAAATTTTCATCTTAGGTGCATGTCCACTGTGAGAGACATAATCTAAAAAAAAAAGAAAAAATCCAGAAATCACAATGTATGATTTTTTAATAATTTATTTGTATGTTACTACTGCAAATAAGTATTTGAACACCTGTTAAAATCAATGTTAATATTTGGTACAGTAGCCTTTGTTTGCAATTACAGAGGTCAAACGTTTCCTGTAGTTTTTCACCAGGTTTTCACACACTGCAGCAGGGATTTTGGTCCACTCCTACATACAGATCTTCTCTAGATCTTTCAGGTTTGGAGTTTCAACTCCCTCCAAAGATTTTCTATTGAGTTCAGGTTTGGAGACTGGCCAGGCCACTCCAGGACCTTGAAATGCTTCTTGCGGAGCCCCCCCTTAGTTGCCTTGGCTGTGTGTTTGGGGTTATTGTCATGCTGGAAGACCCAGCCATGACCCATCTTCAGTGCTCTTACTGAGGGAAGGAGGTTGTTTGCCAAAATCTCACAATACATGACCCCATCCATCCTCCCTTCAATATGGTGTAGTCGTCCTGTCCCCTTTGCAAAAGAGCACCCCCAGAGTATGATGTTTCCACCCCCATGCTTCACAGTTGGGATGGTTTTCTTGGGGTTGTTCTCATCCTCTAAACATGGTAAGTGGAGTTGATTCCAAAAAGCTCTATTCTGGTCTCATCTGACCACATGACCTTCTCCCATGCTTCCTCTGGATCATCCAGATGGTCACTGGTGAACTTCAAACGGGCCTGGACATGTGCTGGCTTGAGCAGGGGGATTTTGCTGCCCTGCAGGATTTTAAACCGTGACAGCATCATGTGTTTCTAATGTAATCTTTGTAACTGTGGTCCCAGCTCTCTTCAGGTCATTGACCAGGTCCTCCTGTGTAGTTCTGAGCTTTCTCAGAATCATCCTTACCCCACAAAGTGAGATCTTGCATAGAATCCCAGACCGAGGGGAATTGACAGTCATCTTGTGTTTCTTCCACTTTCTAATAAATAATCATAACAGTTGTTGTCTTCTACCAAGCTGCTTGCTTGTTGTCCTGTAGTCCATCCCAGCCTTGTGCAGGTCTACAGTTTTGTCCCTGGTGTCCTTAGACAGCTGTTTGGTCTTGGCTATGGTGGACAGGTTGGAGTGTGATTGACTGAGTGTGTGAACAGGTGTCTTTTATACAGGTAACAAGTTCAAACAGATGCAGTTAATACAAGTAAAGAGTGCAGAATAAGAGGGCTTCTTAAAGTAAAATTAACAGGTCTGTGTGAGCAGAATTCTTGCTGGTTGGTAGGTGCTCAAATACTTATTTGCAGCAGTAACATACAAATAAATTCTTAAAAAAAAATCATACATTGTGATTTCCGGATTTTTTTTTTAGATTATGTCTCTCACAGTGGACATGCACCTAAGATGAAAATTTCAGACCACTCCATGATTTCTAAGTGGGATAACTTGCAAAACTGCAGGGTGTTCAAATACTTATTTTCCTCAGCGTATAGATCAAAACCTTTACAACATCAAAATAAATACTTATTCAAATGATAATTGAGTATAAAAACTCAGAGTCGAGCAAACAAAGAATATATGGAAACATTCTTCAGTACACACTGCATGACAAATTATGGACTCTGTTATATCAGCAGATTTCGGCTCATATCCCCCCCCCCCCCCCTCCCCCCAAAAAAAAACAAAAAAACAAAAAACAAAAGCAAAAGCAAAATTTTAAAAAGTTCAAACAAGCTGCTTGCCTGACAGGTAAAAAAAAACATTTTATAGAACAGTTCTGTTCTCATCCTTTTGTTGATTAATATTAGTTTGTTTGTGACAATTGGTGATGTGGCTTTTAATGGTGCTACAGTTCCTGAGGTGTGGACACGTTTGAAAGAAAACACAGGTCAGCAAACTGTTCATCTAAATGGACAAAAAAGGGAGCATGATGGAGAAGAGAGAATCTTTGTCATTCACTGGTGCTTTCTGTCCGTTCCATTAGGATCCGTATCCATTAGTTTGGTACTGATGCTTTTACTTTCCTTTTGTGGTTCGCAGCATGCTCAATCCAAAGCTTCACCATTGTTTCCATTCTGTTTTTAATCACATTTGAAAGCTCCTTCAGGACAAAAGGTGAGCACGGTGTCAGAGTGACAGTGAGGCACAAAAAAAAAGGAAAATAATAAACAAGCATTGCAAAAAGACCTAATGGGTTTACTGAATGATGTTGGAGCTGTACTGGAGCGCTCAGCTGAAACATACATGCAGAAGATGAGCATGGTCGAGGTTGGAGTAAGCAGCACATTATTATGGGTCAGAAAAAAAAAATCAGATTGTGAATGTTGTTCACTCCAGTGTTCCAGTTATCCCCCACCCACCCAGGATATGTTACCCCTCACCTGCTGCAGATCTTCTCCCCCAGCCCCTGCAAAGCAAACCTGCTATAGTATTATTACCCATTTCATCCTACCTAACTTTATACATGGCTGGGAAACAACATTGGTACTATAGGTCTCAGTGATGCAGTCTTTCCCTGGACTGATTTTAGGCCATGTGACAAAAAGCCTATTCCCATTTTGAACACATATCTACTTTTGGATGCACAAGCAGACTGACCCCTCATTTATGTAAATTCTGTCAATTCACATCTACGTATAATTCTTCCCAGTTCCCACGTAAGAATGGGGCAGGGTCTAAGATATCCTGACTTGGTCAGGATTTTATTGATGGGCGTTCTCAACAGAACATAATGAGAGCTGGAATTAGATACCTTTATTAGCAGGGTATGCTCAAATAGGGGCCAGTTACACAGAGCAGGAGCTTTTAGTTTACTGAGTCAGCAGCTAGTTCCAAGTTCATTTAAAAAAATGTATCTACCAGTTAATTACCTGCTAGTAAAGCTAAAATACACATCAGACTTTGGTAAACTCATCAGGAATATAGTTTTGCTTAATACTGCCACGGTTATGTATATATTGCACAGAAGTCTTGATGTGTGTGTGAGCATTGGTGTTATTTATTTCTTACCACCACCCCATCATGGATAGATGTTGTATAATATTTCATGCTGTCAATCAAGTCTATATATTTGTAGAGTATATTTGGAAGGGGGATAAAATACTTCAGAATGCTAAATATTAATGTTGTAGATACCTATAGATGGATACAGAAAGAATAACATTATTGTTCATTGTCAGTCAAACTGTGCTTCATTTGGTACCTTAAGGCATTCATGAGAAATAGAGTTTAAAGGTTGCTCTATTCTGATTGGGCTTTGTCAAGGTTTGGGTAAGCTTTAATCAGTGCTGCCTGTAGAAATGTTGCCTCCCAGGGAGGATTTTGTCTGGTGACAGTATGCGAGCTTCAGATTTTAGACAAATCTCAAGAAGCATTTTGAAAGTGTATAAAGCAGCTGTCTGTAATTTCAAAGCTGTAAAATGGGTACCTGGTTTGTCTGGGTAAGCAACCTGTGTCAGACAGGCGTCTCGTTGAGGGGGGAGTCATAGACTCTCATTCGCTTCCTGCTACAGAATCCTGGAATGAGCACAAGCACCAATAGGATAGGCCTATGGGTAGCTTCTGTTGTCATTCTCATTTAAAATTATAAACAATGTTGTTTGACAATAAAAGGTTTCACACAGCCACACTCCATGAGTGGAAAAAAAGGTTTTTGTGTTATCATTCATATTCTCTGAAAAATGGACAAAAAAATAAAAAATTAGCCAGGTATATACAGGGTGAACACAAAAACACTCCTTGTGTTATGTGTCGACGCGGGTTGAGGAGCGGACCTGCGTCTGACGGAACCCAGCGCTAAAATAACCAGAAAGCGGTTCCAATAACAAAACAATTTATTTTTCCACCCTTTGGTGCATAACAAAGTGTACAAACAAAAGCTGCGTCAGTCTGGCGGAGTGAAGGATGGCATGCTCTCCAGCGCCCAAAAGGATTGAAGCCCGGCGCTTCTGGACCCACGTTCACCGCCAAACACCCCCCAGGTGGACACGACAAACCAACTCTCTGCGAAGGATAGAAAAGGTGAGGTAAGTCAGCAGCTACAACTAATATCCTTCAAAAGGCACACACTATCAGCAACACATTCAGGTCTGTATTTAAGCTTTATGTAAATGAGCAGCTTCTCACAACAGGTGGAGGATCATTAGTCCGCATGCCACGGCAGTGAGAAGCGAGCTGCACAATTCTCATCAAAGTTCAAATATACTGCGTAACAAAATACTAAGTTACTATTAACAATTAGTCAAACAATTAATCACCTCTGATGTGTGCTGACAGCATGTGTCCCTCACCCTTCCTCCTTCACAGGCATGATGTGTCAAACCCAGGCGCGGTCCTCAGCGTCTCACAAACGAACATCACAAGGTCGAGTTCCCGGCAATTCTGCTTGAATCACACATGGCTTAAATGCAGAACGCCATCTCATTATCTGCTTCAGCTGAAAGTCTTTAAGGTTGCACGTGAGCACCATCCACAGGTGCTGCACATCATGTTGATGAGGGTGAAGGACTCTTCTGCCAGCACCTTCTCCACAGACAATAAATCAGTTTGCATACCACCTGGAGAGCAAAGAAAAGAAAAGAACACCAAAACATCCAGCCACACCCCCCCAACACACAACACCTTGTTTTCAAATACGTATAATGCCGCGTTCACACCGGACTCCATGCAACACAACAAATTTGCGTCCCTCGCCTGACGATGGACATGCCACCATCGCCCGGTGTGTCGCTCTACTTTCGCTGCGAAAATTTGCCCCAATGCGTCATCAAATAGGCGCTTCCATTCTGCTCGCCATCAAATCAGCATGACGGACCTTTTTTTAAATTTATTTTTTCATTTATATAGCGCCAGAGTTGCCTCAAGGCACTTCACACAAGTAAGGTCTAACCTTACCAACCCCCAGAGTAACAGTGGTAAGGAAAAACTCCCTCTGAGGAAGAAACCTCAAGCAGACCAGACTCAAAGGGGTGACCCTCTGCTTGGGCCATGCTACAGACATAAATTACAGAACAATTCACAGAACAATTCACAAAACAAATATACAGGAAATGCTGTTGGTGCACAGGACAGGAGGATCGCCAACACAAATACAACTCACATCTCTTGGTGGAGCCGCACATTAAACAGAGAGAAAAAACAGAATCAGGCATCAAAAAGACAAGAAATACTGTATAATTTGCCAGCATTAATCAACAAGAAAAACAGAAGAAATAGTAAGGTGACCACCGGCCACTAGCACTAAACTTCACTAAAAGACTCAGAATTTAGGTAAAGTTGAGGCTGCGGCACGCTCCAATTCCTAATAAAATGAATTAAAAGAGTAAAAAGCGTACAACAAAACTATACCAGTATGCTAGCCATACAAAAGGGAAAATAAGTGCGTCTTAAGTCTGGACTTGAAAGTCTCCACAAAATGACTGACTGTTTTATTGACACAGGGAGACCATTCCACAGAACAGGGGCACGATAAGAGAAAGCTCTATGAACTGCAGACTTCTTATTCACCATAGGGACACAAAGTAGTCCTGCACCCTGAGAACGCAAAGCCTGGGCCAGTACATAATGTTTAATTAGGTCAACTAAGTAGGGAGGTGCCAGTCCGTGAACAATTTTATAGGTTAGTAGCAGAACCTTAAAATCTGATCTCACTGGGACAGGAAGCCAGTGAAGGGATGACACACGGAGCAAGTTGCTGTGCTCTATTTGTTGTGGAAAGCTGACAAACATCGCTAGTGACGCCGTTCCTGGGTTCACAACATCCTCATGAGACGTTCCCAATTCGGGGAGTTACATCATTTGCTGCAGGAGCTGTGTCTGGATGACGGCCACTTTCAGCGGTACTTCCACCTCTCCAGGACCCAGTTTGAGGACCTCCTGTTCCGTTCTCGTGCACAAATGTGAACAATTAACAAAACAAACAAAAAAAACAACTGGCTGCTGCTGCAGTTCCTCTGTCATAATTGTGTTATACACCAGTCACCATTTGTTCTATTATACATCTGGCTGCCAGAAACAGGACATGTCCACATCAAGTACAAACTCCAGACATCTCCACGTCACTAGAAGTCTTTCAGAAAGTGCTGTAACTAGGTTTAAGGATATGATTCCTTCTTTATGTTCTCTAATGCCATATACCAACACAGTGCAGAGTAGCTACCTAAACTCTGTAAGTGAGATAGAGTATCTTGTCAATAGTTTTACATCCTCATTGAAGACAACTTTGGATGCTGTAGCTCCTCTGAAAAAGAGAGCTTTAAATCAAAAGTGTCTGACTCCGTGGTATAACTCACAAACTCGCAGCTTAAAGCAGATAACCTGTAAGTTGGAGAGGAAATGGCGTCTCACTAATTTAGAAGATCTTCACTTAGCCTGGAAAAAGAGTCTGTTGCTCTATAAAAAAGCCCTCCATAAAGCTAGGACATCTTTCTACTCATCACTAATTGAAGAAAATAAGAACAACCCCAGGTTTCTTTTCAGCACTGTAGCCAGGCTGACAAAGAGTCAGAGCTCTATTGAGCTGAGTATTCCTTTAACTTTAACTAGTAATGACTTCATGACTTTCTTTGCTAATAAAATTTTAACTATTAGAGAAAAAATTACTCATAACCATCCCAAAGATGTATCGTTATCTTTGGCTGCTTTCAGTGATGCCGGTATTTGGTTAGACTCTTTCTCTCCGATTGTTCTGTCTGAGTTATTTTCATTAGTTACTTCATCCAAACCATCAACATGTCTATTAGACCCCATTCCTACCAGGCTGCTCAAGGAAGCCCTACCATTATTTAATGCCTCGATCTTAAATATGATCAATCTATCTTTATTAGTTGGCTATGTACCACAGGCTTTTAAGGTGGCAGTAATTAAACCATTACTTAAAAAGCCATCACTTGACCCAGCTATCTTAGCTAATTATAGGCCAATCTCCAACCTTCCTTTTCTCTCAGAAATTCTTGAACGGGTAGTTGTAAAACAGCTAACTGATCATCTGCAGAGGAATGGTCTATTTGAAGAGTTTCAGTCAGGTTTTAGAATTCATCATAGTACAGAAACAGCATTAGTGAAGGTTACAAATGATCTTCTTATGGCCTCAGACAGTGGACTCATCTCTGTGCTTGTTCTGTTAGACCTCAGTGCTGCTTTTGATACTGTTGACCATAAAATTTTATTACAGAGATTAGAGCATGCCATAGGTATTAAAGGCACTGCGCTGCGGTGGTTTGAATCATATTTATCTAATAGATTACAATTTGTTCATGTAAATGGGGAATCTTCTTCACAGACTAAGGTTTATTATGGAGTTCCACAAGGTTCTGTGCTAGGACCAATTTTATTCACTTTATACATGCTTCCCTTAGGCAGTATTATTAGACGGCATTGCTTAAATTTTCATTGTTACGCAGATGATACCCAGCTTTATCTATCCATGAAGCCAGAGGACACACACCAATTAGCTATATATATATATGTATATGTATAATATGTAATATTATAATATATATAATATATATAATATGTATATGTCATGGACATGAATGAAAGCTCGTCAGCATCTCACCATGTCATTATTATCAGGTTGTCCTAAAAGTTCCCTAAAAAGCCTTCAGTTGGTTCAGAATGCTGCAGCTAGAGTACTGACGGGGACTAGCAGGAGAGAGCATATCTCACCCGTGTTGGCCTCTCTTCATTGGCTTCCTGTTAATTCTAGTATAGAATTTAAAATTCTTCTTCTTACTTATAAGGTTTTGAATAATCAGGTCCCATCTTATCTTAGGGACCTCGTAGTACCATATTACCCCATTAGAGCGCTTCGCTCTCAGACTGCGGGCTTACTTGTAGTTCCTAGGGTTTGTAAGAGTAGAATGGGAGGCAGAGCCTTCAGCTTTCAGGCTCCTCTCCTGTGGAACCAGCTCCCAATTCAGATCAGGGAGACAGATACACTCTCTACTTTTAAGATTAGGCTTAAAACTTTCCTTTTCGCTAAGGCTTATAGTTAGGGCTGGATCGGGTGACCCTGGACCATCCCATGGTTATGCTGCTTTAGACGTAGATTGTGGGGGGGTTCCCATGATGCACTGTTTCTTTCTCTTTTTGCTCCGTATGCATCACTCTGCATTTAATCATTAGTGATCGATCTCTGCCCCCCTTCACGGCATGTCTTTTTCCTGGTTTTTTCCCTCAGCCCCAACCAGTCTCAGCAGAAGACTGCCCCTCCCTGAGCCTGGTTCTGCTGGAGGTTTCTTCCTGTTAAAAGGGAGTTTTTCCTTCGCACTGTGGCCAAGTGCTTGCTCATAGGGGGTCGTTTTGACCGTTGGGGTTTTTCATAATTATTGTATGGCCTTGCCTTACAATATGGAGCGCCTTGGGGCAACTGTTTGTTGTGATTTGGCGCTATATAAGAAAAAAGTTGATTGATTGATTGATGTGCACAACGGAATACAGACAATAACAGGTTTGGAAATACAGTCAATTATACGTTGAGTGACGTGTGGGCAGGCTCGAGGATAGAAGACGTCCGTCCAGAAACGAGCCGGATCCCACACGGCTTCCACCACCAACGGATCTGAAGAACACCGGAGCCGCCAAGTCCTGGGTCCCCAGGTGGCCATCATCTCCAGCTGTCAGACCTGGTACTGCTGGCAGAGAAAAGAAACAGTACAGATAAGTCTGAGTACGCACACTCAGTAATCCCTCAGTCTGTGTTCCTTAGGGAGGGAGAACCTCCACCTCCAATAACACACTCGTGCAGCTCCTGTTTAACCACTTATCTGGTTGGGGTGTGAGGTGAAGCCGTCGCTATTCACACCAAACGCCAATCCAGCAGACAAGGAGACACCACAGGAAAACGGCTGCAAAAGAGATCAGACTATGACTCAGTTTTAAATTCAGCAGAGAAATTACCTCTATGGTAGCTGATTTCTCAGTGGGGAGGTGGAGTTGCAGTCCGGCCTTTATGGTGATGGTGATGAGTCGTGGATGAGTGACAGCTGGTGCTGATGATGAGTGACAGCTGTCACTCGCGGTTGCTCCGATACCCTGTCGTGCTTGAAGCCCGCACTTCAAGCAGGGCGCCATCTGGTGGTGGTGGGCCAGCAGTACCTCCTCTTCAGCAGCCCACAAAACAGGACCCCCCCCTCAATGGGCGCCTCCTGGCGCCCGACCAGGCTTGTCCGGGTGTCGTCGGTAGAAGTCGGCCAGGAGGGCTGGGTCCAGGATGAAGCTCCTCTTCACCCAGGAGCATTTTTCAGGTCCATACCCCTCCCAGTCCACCAAGTACTGGAACCCCCGGCCCTTCCGACGGACATCCAGGAGCACAGAGTGGAGAGGTATGGCAGGGCTTGAGACGTGACTCATGAAAGACGGGGTGAATCCGCAGTGAAGCTGGCAGCTTCAGCTTCACTGTGGCCGGACTGAGGACTTTGAGGATGGTGAAAGGTCCTATGAATCTGTCCTTGAGCTTTTGGGATTCCACTTGCAGGGGGTTGTCCTTTGTGGATAGCCAAACCGCCTGCCCGGGCTGATATGTAGGGGCCGGGGCACGCTGGCGGTCTGCATGGGCCTTGGCCCTCATCCGGGCTTTGAGCAGGGCAGAGCGGGCGGTACGCCACACCCGATGGCACCTCTTCAGATGGGCCTGGACCGAGGGCACCCCGACGTCTCCCTCCACTAGCAGGAACAATGGGGGCTGGTACCCCAAACACACCTCAAACGGGGAGAGGCCGGTAGCAGATGATACTTGGCTATTGTGAGCATACTCGATCCAGGCCAGATGGTTGCTCCAGGCCGTCGGGTGCGCGGGGGTCACCCAGCGGAGGGCCTGCTCCAAATCCTGGTTCGCCCGCTCTGCCTGTCCGTTCATCTGAGGATGGTACCCGGACGAGAGACTTACGGTGGCCCCCAGTTCCCTGCAGAAACTCCTCCAGACCTGAGAGGAGAACTGAGGACCATAATCCAAGATGATGTCCAATGGAATCCCACGCAGATGCACGACGTGGTGGACCAGGAGGTCTGCAGTCTCCTGGGCCGTCGGGAGCTTCGGGAGGGCCATGAAGTGGGCCACCTTGGAGAACCGGTCCACTATCGTGAGGATGGTGGTCATGCCCTGGGACGGCGGATGGCCCGTGATGAAGTCCAGGCTGATGTGAGACCAGGGCCAATGAGGCACGGGCAAAGGCTGGAGGAGGCGTGGGCCTTATGGTGGTCGGCTTTGCCCCTGGCGCAGGTGGTGCAGGCCTGGACGCATTCCCGGACGTCGGCTTCCAGAGACACCCACCAGAAGTGCTGCCGGACCACTGCCACAGTTCTTTGCACCCCTGGATGGCAGGAGAGCTTGGAACCGTGACAGAAGTCTAGGACTGCAGCCCTGGCCTCTGGTGGGACGTACAACTTGTTCTTCGGACCAGTCCCCGGATCCGGGTTCCATGACAGGGCCTCCCAGACGGTCTTCTCCATGTCCCAGGAGAGGGTGGCCACGACAGTGGACTTGGGGATGATGGTTTCCGTTGGGTCTGACAGCTCGGTCTTGACTTCCTCCTCGTGCACCCAGGACAGGGCGTCAGATCGTTGGTTCTTCGTCCCGGGGCGATATGTGATCTGAAAGTCAAAACGCCCGAAGAACAGTGACCAGCGGGCTTGCCTGGGGTTCAGACGCTTGGCGGTCCGAATGTACTCCAGGTTCCAATGGTCCGTGAAAACCGTAAATGGTACCGAAGCTCCCTCCAACAGGTGTCTCCACTCCTCCAGAGCCTCTTTCACCGCTAGAAGTTCCCAATTACCAACGTCATAGCTCCTTTCAGCCGGGGTCAACCTGCGGGAAAAGTAGGCACATGGGTGGAGAACCTTGTCGGACTCCCCGCTCTGGGATTGCACGGCACCTATCCTATCCCTGAGTCAGAGGCATCCACTTCAACTATAAACTGGCATTTTGGATCGGGCTGCACCAGAACTGGTTCAGTCGAGAACCGGCGTTTCAACTCCCTAAACGCGGCTTTGCACCAATCCGACCAGGTGAAGGGGACTTTAGTGGAGGTCAGGGCTGTCAGGGGGCTAACTACCTGACTGTAACCCTTGATGAACCTCCGGTAAAAATTCGCAAAACCGAGGAACTGTTGCAGTTTCCTACGGTTTGTTGGTTGGGGCCAGTCTCTCACCGCCGCAACTTTGGCGGGATCAGGGGCGACGGAGTTGGAGGAGATTATGAACCCCAGGAAGGACAAAGAAGAGCGGTGGAACTCGCACTTCTCGCCTTTCACAAACAGCCGGTTCTCCAACAACCGCTGCAGGACCTGATGTACATGCTGGACATGGGTCTCAGGATCCGGGGAAAAGATGAGTATATCGTCTAGATATACGAAGACAAACCGATGCAGGAAGTCCCGCAAGACATCATTAACCAAGGCCTGGAACGTCGCGGGCGCATTGGTGAGGCCGAACAGCATGGCCGGGTACTCAAAGTGACCTAACGGGGTGTTAAATGCTGTCTTCCACTCGTCTCCCTTCCGGATCCGAACCAGGTGGTACGCATTCCTAAGATCGAGTTTGGTGAATATTTGGGCTCTATGCAGGGGCGTGAACACCGAATCCAACAGGAGCAATGGGTATCGATTGCGAACCGTTATTCCGTTTAGCCCTCTGTAATCGATGCATGGATGGAGTCCGCCGTCCTTCTTACCCACAAAAAAAGAAACCTGCACCCATCGGGGAGGTGGAGTTCCGGATCAACCCGGCAGCTAATGAGTCCCGGATGTAGGTCTCCATTGATTCGCGTTCCGGACGTGAGAGGTTGTACAGCCTGCTGGACGGGTACTCAACGCCCGGGATCAAATCAATGGCGCAATCGTACGGTCGGTGCGGGGGAAGAGTGAGTGCCAGATCTTTGCTGAAGGCATCAGCAAGATCATGGTACTCCTCCAGTACCGCCGTCAGAGTGGGGGGGACTTTGACCTCCTCATTAGCTGTCACACCAGGAGGAACCGAGGATCCTAGACATTCCCGGTGGGAGGTTTCGCTCCACTGAGCCACAACCCCAGACGGCCAATCAATCCGGGGATTGTGCTTTATCATCCAAGGATAACCCAAAATCACACGGGAGGTGGACGGTGTTACAAAAAAAAAATTTCCTCCCTGTGATTACCAGACACAACCAACGTCACGGGCTGTGTTTGGTGTGTGATTAGTGGAAGAAGGGTGCCATCTAGTGCCCGTACCTTCAAAGATGAAGGTAGAGCCACTAGAGGGAGCCCGACTTCCCTTGCCCATCTGCTGTCCAGCAGATTCCCCTCCGACCCCGTGTCTACCAGTGCTGGGGCGTGAAGGGTCAGATCCCCACTCAGGATCGTAACTGGGATGTGTGAGGATTTACGGGGTTTTCCCGCGTGCGTGTTATGGCCCACCCTTAGCCGAGTTTCTAAGGGCGGGCGTTGTCATTTATCCGCTTGGGGCAGTTCCTCTGTAGGTGCTCACTCGAACCACAGAAAAAATACTCCCCGCGGGCCAGCCTCCGTTGTCTGTTATTTGATTTGACTTTGGCCCTGCTCGTGTCCATAGCTTCGTCAGCAGGGGGAGCTGTTGCCACACGGGAGTCTCTGGCTGTAGAGCATGGGGACGGCGGCACCCTTTCGGACCCAGAAGGAAGAGGGACGGCTCGTGTCCGGCCACGCCCCCCGCCCTGCTCCCGACGATGTTCCTCTAATTGGTTATCTAATCGTATAACCAGATCAACAAGCCCATCAAAATCCCGCAGTTCGTCCTTAGCCAGTAGATGCTCCTTCCGGACCGGAGACAGTCCGTTTACGAAGGCGGCGCGAAGTGCAATGTTATTCCAGCCGGACCTCGCAGCCGCGATGCGGAAGTCGACTGCATACTCCCCTGCACTCCGACGTCCCTGTCTCATTGACAGCAGCACGATGATGCAGTCTCGCCTCTATTGGGGTGATCAAAAACCTGTTTGAACTCCCTCACAAACCCAGTATATGTCATTAGAAGCCATGAATTTTGCTCCCAGAGCGCCATAGCCCAGGCGCGTGCCTCTCCTCGAAGCAAATTTATTACGTAAGCCACCTGACTAGCGTCTGATGCGTACATGACGGGACGCTGTGAAAAGACGAGCGAGCACTGCATCAAGAAGTCCGCGCACGTCTCGACACAGCCTCCGTACGGCTCCGGAGGGCTTATGTATGCTTCAGGGGATGGTGGGGGGGGGTCGTTGAACGACCAGTGGAATGTGTGTCTCTGGCACTCGGTCAGCAGGAGGAGGTGTTGCAGCAACGCCCTGAGCATGCACTTCCACCTGGGCGGTGAGAGCCTCCATCCTCCGATTGAGAATAACATTCTGCTCGGTAACTAAGTCCAACCGAACAGTAAAAGCGGTTAAGATGTGCTGCAGCTCACCTAACATGCCTCCTGCTGGCGCCTGTGCACCTCGCTCTTCCATTGGCTGTTCAAGCAATGGTTGACGCCCCTCGGGATCCATGACGCTGGCTGAGAAATCCTGTTGTGAAAGTGTAGGAACACGGACCCACAACAGGGGGCGTAAATGAACGGGCAATGGATAAGCCAAAACAGTAACAATTTAATGTTATGACGTGCACAACGGAATACAGACAATAACAGGTTTGGAAATACAGTCAATTATACATTGAGTGACGTGTGGGCAGGCTCAAGGATAGGAGACGTCTGTCCAGAAACGAGCCGGATCCCACACGGCTTCCACCGCCAACGGATCTGAAGAACCCCGGAGCTGCCAAGTCCTGGGTCCCCAGGTGGCCACCGTCTCCAGCTGTCAGACCTGGTACTGCTGGCAGAGAAAAGAAACAGTACAGATGAGTGTGAGTACGCACACTCAGTAATCCCTCAGTCTGTGTTCCTTAGGGAGGGAGAACCTCCACCTCCAATAACACACTCGTGCAGCTCCTGTTTAACCACTTATCTGGTTGGGGTGTGAGGCGAAGCCGTTGCTATTCACACCAAACGCCAATCCAGCAGACAAGGAGACACCACAGGAAAACGGCTGCAAAAGAGATCAGACTATGACTCAGTTTTAAATTCAGCAGAGAAATTACCTCTATGGTAGCTGATTTCTCGGCGGGGAGGTGGAGTTGCAGTCCGGCCTTTATGGTGATGGTGATGAGTCGTGGATGAGTGACAGCTGGTGCTGATGATGAGTGACAGCTGTCACTCCCGGTTGCTCCGACGCCCTCTCGTGCTTGAAGCCCGCACTTCAAGCAGGGCGCCATCTGGTGGTGGTGGGCCAGCAGTACCTCCTCTTCAGCAGCCCACACAACACTGTTCCTCTTCTCTCGATGATCATGTCATGCTGTGATATTTTTCCCTCGAGGTACATGGCCTTTATCAGGGAGGAGGGAGGGCCTTGCATTGCTTCAGCTGACTACTGACCCTCTCTTAGGGAGCTCATTATCCAGCAAAACCTTCAATGAGTGCTTTTCAGACACTTGGATGATTAGACTCTACAAATACCACCAATATATCAGAAAAGACAGCAGCTCAGGATGGATAGGCCAGGTGGAGTGTAAATAAATGTGTATTTGTCATTTTGTTCAGCGTACAGTAGTGTTCAGAATAATAGTAGTGCTATGTGACTAAAAAGATTAATCCAGGTTTTGAGTATATTTCTTATTGTTACATGGGAAACAAGGTACCAGTAGATTCAGTAGATTCTCACAAATCCAACAAGACCAAGCATTCATGATATGCACACTCTTAAGGCTATGAAATTGGGCTATTAGTACACAAAAGTAGAAAAGGGGGTGTTCACAATAAGAGTAGCATCTGCTGTTGATGCTACAAACTCAAAACTGTTATGTTCAAACTGCTTTTTTAGCAATCCTGTGAATCACTAAACTAGTATTTAGTTGTATAACTACAGTTTTTCATGATTTCTTCACATCTGCGAGGCATTAATTTTGTTGGTTTGGAACCAAGATTTTGCTTGTTTACTAGTGTGCTTGGGGTCATTGTCTTGTTGAAACACCCATTTCAAGGGCATGTCCTCTTCAGCATAAGGCAACATGACCTCTTCAAGTATTTTGAAATATCCAAACTGATCCATGATACCTTTTATGCGATATATAGGCCCAACACCATAGTAGGAGAAACATGCCCATATCATGATGCTTGCACCACCATGCTTCACTGTCTTCACTGTGAACTGTGGCTTGAATTCAGAGTTTGGGGGTCGTCTCACAAACTGTCTGCGGCCCTTGGACCCAAAAAGAAGAATTTTACTCTCATCAGTCCACAAAATATTCCTCCATATCTCTTTAGGCCAGTTTGGCAAATTGTAACCTCTTATGCACATGTCTTTTATTTAACAGAGGGACTTTGCGGGGGGTTCTTGCAAATAAATTAGCTTCACACAGGCATCTTCTAACTGCCACAGCACTTACAGGTAACTCCAGACTGTCTTTGATCATCCTGGAGCTGATCAATGGGTGAGCCTTTGCCATTCTGGTTATTCTTCTATCCATTTTGATGGTTGTTTTCCATTTTCTTCCACGCGTCTCTGGTTTTTTTTGTCCATTTTAAAGCATTGGAGATCATTGTAATTGAACAGCCTATAATTTTTTGCACCTGCGTATACGTTTTCCCCTCTCCAATCAACTTTTTAATCAAACTATGCTGTTCTTCTGAACAATGTCTTGAACATCCCATTTTCCTCAGGCTTTCAAAGAGAAAAGCATGTTCAACAGGTGCAGGCTAAATCCTTTAATAGGGGACACCTGATTCACACCTGTTTGTTCCACAAAACTGATGAACTCACTGACTGAATGCCACACTACTATTATTGTGAACACCCCCATTTCTACTTTTTTTTTACTAATAGCCCAATTTCATAGCCTTAAGAGTGTGCATATCATGAATGCTTGGTCTTGTTGGATTTGTGAGAATCTAGTGAATCTACTGGTACCTTGTTTCCCATGTAACAATAAGAAATATACTCAAAACCTGGATTAATCTTTTTAGTCACACAGCACTACTATTATTCTGAACACTACTGTATGTATGTATACGTATGGAGATTTATGGAGAGGGATCTCAAAGCAAGTAGCAATGTGGTGTACAGTATGTCAAGTAAAATTCACTTATATGTATAATATCAATTAGAAATGAGGATATACCCTGCACACATGTTCATTATTTCAACGATCATAATATCAAAAATACAATCTGAAATCACAATCACAAACTGAAAGGAAATTTACAGTGTTAATGCCGTGTGTTGCCCCCTTTAACATCAATGACAGCTTGGAGTCTTTTGTGGTAATTGTGCATGAAGTGATGGTGAAGCTGCCACTTTATTTCTACCAATTACAAAGAAATGCAAATAATATGACACTCTATGGTAAATCTGCATGGAGTAGACAGTTCTCAAAAACTGAGTGACTGTGCAAGAAGAAAAGAGGAAAGACACCAAGACACCCAGACAACCCAGAAGAAGTTATAGGCTTATGTGGTTGTGATTGGAGATACTGTGCACAGTGCAAGCTTTGCATTTTGTATCACCAGTTGTACAGCTTCATGAAGTGGTATAGAGGAGGATTTTCTTAAAAAGAAGACCTGAAAGCTTAGCTACAGTACAAATTGCCAGAAGGTACATATGAGATGCAAACCTAGCTTTGATCTCTTTTGGTGAAAGAAAATCCTTCTCCACTCTACTCCACTATGAAGCTAAGAGTGGTGATGCAAAATTTGCACTGTGCATATTCTGTGCTGTTCATTCTGTGCTGTCCTTTAGCTTGGCTTTTTCTAGCCACTGCTAGGACTTCTTGATGTCAGCCATTTCCTCTATCTGTCAATGATACATCCCATGGAGGGGTCTGGGTTCCCATGACATCTCCTCCTCCTGTTCCTTCTTTCTGATGAATTCATGGATGCTTCTCATCTCATCCTTTCTTGTGGATCTGACATTCACTAATCTTTGGAACAACAGAGCCAGGATGCAATCCCCAGTCAGGGTATACATTCAGTAAGGGTCCCCAGGCACCCTGCATATACCTGTTTTTGTTCCAGAGGTATTCGAATTTGAGAATCCTACAATAATCATAGCTGATCCAAGGACTGCTGGAGCCAGTCTTCTAGTTTGGTGGTCACAGCCTCAAAGGCAAATTACCATTGTGACCACTGTGGTTTTTACTTTTCACATCCTTTGTACTTCTTCCTTCACCCCTGGTACTTTTAAATACTCTCAGTGGTCTTTCTTTCTGATGTTGCTATCACTTGGAATTGCTACATCTACCATAACTGCCCTTTTGCTGCTCCTTGTCAGCTACCACTATGTTTCGCTGGTTGGATAGCACCGGTTTCTGTCTTGAACTTGAAGTCCCACAGCACCTTAGTTCTGCTGTTCTCAGCCATGTTTGGTTGTGTCTCCCACTTACACTTTGGTACAGATAGTATGTCAGTGCCAAACTTGGTTGGGCAACTTGGTTATGCCTCTCAGTTTGCATCTATGTGCTGGCCAGCCTGAGCAGCTTCATTGCACAACATGCACCTCAGGTCCTGTCCACTATGACAGACCCTCAACTCCACAATCATGTTCCTCCGGGCCTATTCTTGTGCTGTGATGATCAGAGCCTATGTGCTGCCCTTCAGACTTCTCTAACAATTGGTTTGACTTCTTGATGTCAGCCACCCTTTATACTGCTGATAGTACACCTTATGCTGTAGTTTGTTATTCCATGATGTGCTGTTGTCTGAGGCACCCATCTTCTGGTTTGTCCGTTGGGGCCAGTTTTTTGATGTTGGATGATCCTTGTTTCTGCTGATCTCACAATTGTGGGACTTTGGGAGAACCACCTGTGCATTGTGAGGAATTTGTGCATCTTGCAAGATGTGGCATCTGTTTGTGTCATACAATTTCAATTTATTTCCTTTATATAGCACCAAATCACAACAGAGTTGCCTCAAGGCGCTTCACACAGGTAAGGTCTAACCTTACCAACCCCCAGAGCAACAGTGGTAAGGAAAAACTCCCTCTGAGGAAGAAACCTCAAGCAGACCAGACTCAAAAGGGGTGACCCTCTGCTTGGGCCATGCTACAAACAAATTACAGAAATAGTCATACTGATTTGAGTTATTGTGCTGTGCTTTGCCAAAACAGTGCTCCTACCTGCACTGTAACTTGGTTAAGGACATATAAAGAGGGATTTGGTGCACTTTAAAAAATGAACCGCTGTCTCAATGAGAAAAAGTGATGTAACAATTTGCATCGACTTTTTATTTCAACTTAGTTATTTCAGCTTAACTAGAGAGGGCGTGTGATATTAACTCAGTTGAAAGTTGAAATAACTGAGTTGAAATAACTTTAAAGAATCTATGCAAATTGTTACATCATTTTTTTTTTTCTCATTGAGACAGCCATTCCTTTTTTAGAGTGTGGGTCATGACAAAATTCTGCTCTTGGTGAGCTAAAAATGCCATAATGACTATTGGTCGGTTCATCAATTATAAAAGTAATGAAACACAATATGTGACCAGTGCTGCTGTTTTGTAAAGACGTTCATCTTAATCTCACAATCTCTTCATAATCTTCTTTCATTAGTGTGCTGTTTTAACTGACATCCAAGGATATTTTCTTGAATTGACTGTACTTTCAACAATTTCCATTTTAAGCTACTTGACACATATATGTCTATAACCCTGTAGTGAGAAGTAATTTGGCTCTAAATCTGAAAATATCCAATGCGTTTTTCAATTTGTTTATTTTTGTTTTTTCAGATCTTGAGTGAATATTCATTCTTATCCATGTTGATAAACTGTTTTGGTGTTGTTGATGGGTTTGCCAGAGTTTTTAGGTCTCAAAAGTAGAGCATTACAAATAAATTACAAAAATATATATGTGTGGTGCAGTGCAGCACCTCCAACCACTGGGAACTGTCAATGGCAGAGACTCATTCAAAATTATATACAAGTGTTTCAGGAAAAAATTATATAAATTTATAATCTAATAATTTGCGCAATTTTCATGTAATTGATCTCAAATTTGAACAGTATACGTAGAAACAACTCAAAATTCTATGTTTAATGTTTTATGTTTGTTTGTTTTTTTTCTTTTCAAGTATAGAAATGCTATTCACTGGAAAAGAAAAGGCATTTTGTGTGTTGGAGTATGCTTGAACAGAATTGAATAAGAGTGTGTGCCGTGTGCATTTGTGAGAATTTGCTAAAAATGCACCAACAGCAATGCTATCAGGTTCGATGGTCAGGAATGGTTGGGCATGAATGCAAAACTCAGACAAGCAGCTCTGTGGTTCACAAAGGTTTAGTGAGGTATCAAGCAGAGGTCGGTACCCGTAAAGGCAGTCCAAAACAAGCAGCAGTACAAAAAACATCAGGCAAAGGTGGAGTCAGGTACACAGACAGGTGATCAAAAAACAATGAGGCAAGCAGGACTAGGAAAAACACACGAACAGAGCAGGAAAGAAGGCACAAGGCACATTCATCTGGCGAATGACTAGTGAAACCTGTGAGCCTTAAATATACCCAGGTGATGAGCTACAAATTAGGAACAAGTGTGCGTGGAAAGCACCAGAACAAGGGTGTGTCCAGACAGAGTGAAACGCCCACCACCAAGCACCAAAGGGAAGACAAGAGAGAAAGGGACAGAGAAAACCCAAGGAGGAAAAGACCAGCAAGATAAGTAACAAACAGAAAAACTAACCAGACACAATAACTAAACAGAGCAAAACAGTTCAAACCAGAAACAAAAATCCAAACCCTGACAAATGCAGATTAGAACATGGCACAAAATGCTCAAGGAGGAAGGCTGTCTGTGCAGAGCAAAAGCACTTGGATGACCACCAGTATCGGAAGAGATCGTTGAGCGAGTTTGGGAAACATTTTTGTGAAGCATCCTGAAGTCCATAAGAACAGCAAGTCTGGAAACCCAGATTCCTTCAATGACAGTTTGGTGTCGCCTGGCAACGTGTGCCATGTCAGCACATTGAAAACTTGGGAAATCATTCATGAAAGCCACATATGTTTTAATTTGTCATTCACATTTTGATAAATGAATCTTATTTTGCTCAACAAGTCGTCTGTTTAGTTTCATTTGCCTCGACTATGTAGTTACTTTGGTATTTATATCTCCTAATGATATCAAGTTTTTTGAAACATTGTATGTGAAATAAAATCACTCACCAGTTCCAGCTAGATGTGTTTATCTTCACTCTATCCAGAAATGTCCTGCAGTGATGAAAGTGAAAATTCCCTCATAAAAATGTCAATTGACTCCATTGGAGGAAAAAATAAATAAATAAATAAATAATCCTTCCATGTTTTCTGTGACAATTTTCTTTGTCTGTGGGCATAAATAAAAATTAAAATGTGTTTTCAGGCTTACAGGATCATTCTTTTAGCATTATGTGTACTTTATAGCATGTGAATCCTCCAAGGAGAGGCGCTGCTCTCTAGCTGCAGCTTCTGGCAAGCGGAGAGTCACAGATCCATGTGACCGTCTCCAGCCTCTTCGACTGGTTATGAATCAAATATCCAAAAGGTGACACTCCTTTGTTTCAGGAAGTAGACATTCCATCCCTGATCTAATATGTATATGTTGCGGACATGACGAGCGAAGCTCTTCAGCATCTCACCATGTCATTTAGGTCCTTAAGACTTTTTTGAGTAAATGCGGTGGTGGAGCATGAGCATTGCTAACCTTTCAGACTCCCCGCCGTTTATTTTATTTATTTGTTTTTGTTACCTTTCAGCCTCTGGTGGAGCTCCGCCCCCCCAGACTCCCCACCTTTTTAAGCATTTTTCTTTTTTTGCCTACAATATGGCCAAATTATAATATTGCAATATTGTCATATCAATATGATATTATCAGTTATCAAGTTGTTCACTAATGAATATGGCTTTATACACGCTGAAGGGTGTATGTACAGCAGCAACCATGTACAGCAGACAGGGGGGCGGTGTGAGTGGCCCACTGCAGCACTTACCGAGCCCGCAGACTCAGTAAGCGCATCGGAGGCAGTGAGAGCAATCGCGGTGATGCTAACCGGCCCGCCTGATAAAGACGCAGAACACAATGCGCTGATAAAAAAAAAAAAGAAGATGCATGCAAATTTGCACTAAAAAAATCTGCGAAACTGCGAGTCCGCGAAAGGGAGTTACGTTCTAAAAATAACCCGTGATAGGCAAAATCCGCAAAGTAGTCAGTGTTATTTTTTACAATTATTATAGATGTTTTAAAGCTATAAAACCCTTCACTACACACTTTATACACTTTTCTCAAACAGGCATTAACATTTTCTGACTTTTCTCTCCTGTGTAAACACTCAAAGTTCAAACCTTAGTAGAAAAAAAATAGAACATTTTCCTATAAATAATTATGATGGCTTTTAGAACTAACAAATTTAATTTTAACAATCAACCTATGAGGTTGGACACCTAAGAAATTATTAATAGTGACTCACCAGTATTTCACAGTTCCTCTGACCGCGCCTCTTCTTCGTGGCGCCGCTCTGCTGTCTGGATTGACTGATTACTTGGGTGGTATGAAAAATATTACCCGTCCGCGAAAAGAGTGTATTGTTATTTATTCTTTAGTGTTTTATCCAATCATATTGGTGTATCATTTATAGGTATATGATAAAAGATATAACTATGATTTGACACAAAGTGCAGCAACAGTGAAAATTAAACATTCTTAAACAAAACAGTAATAATACCACACTCATTTTGCACTTGTTATAAGGTTAGGATACAGTGCCCTCCAAAAGTATTGGTACACATGGTATTTCACACACATTATGTTAGAAAGATTAAAAAAGAACATAAAATAAAATCAAACCTTCAGTGTGCCTTGTGATAGAATCACTACGATGACCGCTCCAAGATGGCGGCCGCATTTCTTGCGCCTCAGCAACCAATGCGGCATCTACTCCTCTTTATAATGTCTATGTTTGGGCTTTTTACGACAACGGTTTGTGGCTTTTTTCCCCACTGCTGAGATTTTTTGTGCCATTTCTGGTTTGTGCCTTTGTCTACCGTCGGTTTGTGGCTTTTTACAACAATGGTGTGTGGCTTTTTCTCCAATGTGGAGATTTTTTGTGCCATTTCCGGTTTGTGTCTTCGTCTACCATAGAGCGAGCCTCGTGTCGCTGTGCGGTGCTCCGCTCTGCTCGTATTAATAGAAATATTAGAATTATGATGAAAACAGAGTCTATAGACCCCAGAGGTTTAAAGTCTACGGGCTGTCAGCTTTGCGTGTGCATGTGATGAGATGCTGTCTTTCATTGCTTTGCTTGCATGCTGTAAACTTGTCTTTAATATATTCATCCTGAAGGGACTCAGGTGAACAGTAATTGCTGGAAGCTCCATTTGGAGCTTGTGAACATGAGAGTGCATGAGATCAGAGGTTTGGATCAGTGACCAGAGGACAGCACAGCATCCTGCCAGCCATTTGATGACGTTGATGGCCCAGTGGACTGTTGCACTCAACATGTCTTTGAACTCATCTGACAGTCAATGCTGGGTGTTTATCATTCCTGTCATTCACACTGGTCACTGTAGACTATTAAATTCAATTCAATTAAAAAAATAAAACACAGGATTCCAAATAAAGTGACAGTTCCTTTGATCCCAGTGTTGCTGATTTCTCAGCTTACGCTAAAACTAAAAGTGGGCATACTGACTTTAAATGACAACGCAAATAAACCAAATTTATTCAAACAGCTGTCAACTTTTTCAAAGAAACAAATGGGGGAAAAAGAAAAGCAGGAAGGCTAGGACCTCCCATTACTTCCTTTGTCCTGTCCACTGACCTGCAGACACAAACTGTGTGCACTGAAGACGTGCAGAAGCAGAGATGGAAAGAGGAGGATGGATAATGAGAGAGAGAGATGGGAGCTTGTTGAAGCAGCATTACAATCCAAGGTGAACTGAACACCAGGTCCAAGCCTGTGGAATCCTTCGTTATAAACCCATCTCATTAAGAAAGTGTAGCTGCAGGCCACAGTGCTATGCTCAGAGAAATAAGCCTTTATTTAGGAAGGAAGGCCAATTAGCATTTTCTTTGTGAAATCCTTCCTAATGAGGTAGCAGAGACTTTGACATACAGCTACTAGTAGTCCATATAAATTATTTCTCTCTGTCTTTTATCAGCTCTCTCGGGGCAATATGCTTCATTCTGTAAATATTTGCAGTTCACAGCTTTTTGATAGTTGCTTTAACTGCATTGCTTTTTTCAAGAAAAAGGACAAAGATTTGCTCCATATGCAGTGCTGAATGCTAGATTTAAGATTGAGTTGTAAATTACATGACAGTACATGGTGACCCACAAAATCTTGCATAGTACATTACATTCCGATGATCCATATGTCCTCCTATGCATGAATGCATCATTCGGTGGATGGTATCTCGTATTCCCAAGAAGCTACGATTGCATGAACTCAAAATGTTCCATTAGAGCCTACAGAAACTTGTACGTTTCATATGATCTGATATTAAAATTGTCAGAAACTGAAGTGTTTCTATGGTAACTGTAAAAAACTAAATTTGCTATTTACACACTCCACAGTCAAAATGGAAAGTAAAGTAAGGGACACAAATGTGTTTCATTTAGTCACTAATCATGGTTGTGCTTTGGATGAAATATATTATACACCACTGTGTCACTTTCATTATGAGTTTGGGTTGGTAGAAAGTGGCACATTGCTAATTTGTAGATAGCAGGAGAAGTGAGAGGTTTTCCAGAGTGGCATACAACTGTATTTTCCAGAGTTTAAGTCGCAACAGAGTTTACGTTGCACCTGTCAAAAATTGCCTCTTGAAGAGGAAGTCACACCAGGGTATACGTCCAGTACCAATTCTTTACCTTCACCTTGTACTTGAGTGGAAGATTGTTGTCTTTGCTAAGAGAAAGGATGGTCCAGGTCCCCACCGGCATGAGCTACCTCAGGTTTGGACCAAGATGCCTCAGTGCAGTGGACAAACCCTTCAGCACCACAACAGCTGCCACCCTCCAGAGACAAGACCTTTGGTGGCCAAGGCGGTTTTGTCTTTTCCAGAGAAAAGACTCCATTTGGTTATCCCCATTGCCTTCATAATGTGTGCCATTCTCCAGTGAAAGGCAGCAGCAGAATTACTCCTATGGAGTGTAAAAATAAGGCATCACTTCTAGTACAAAGCTTTGCAGAGGTTATTTTGAGCTGCTGAAATGCCGATCCCACTGCCAAGCCCAAAAGGTAATTATCAGCAGGCTAGAGTCCTTGGATGGAGTTTAACATCTCTTCAGAGCATCCTTGGGTTCTGCTGGAGTGATTATGTGTCAAACTATTGCTTCGGGAGAATGAGCAGAGGTGTACTACTTGCACTGTGAGGAATGTCACTATGGCGTTTGGTAAAATGGCACTGAGGCACATAGGTGCGTCAGTTCAATTCAAACAACTTTATTGATCCCTAAAAGGGCAATTCATCTGCAGTTCACCAGCACAATCACACAACCATGCACAGCGTGTGTCAGAAAACAGCACTCCAAATTAAGACAACAAAGGTCAGTAAAGTCATGACTAATTAAAAGATAAATAGACAATAATAAGAACAATCGGAACATGATATCTTGTACAACTCCGGATAAAAGAAATGTCATTTAACATGACTGATGTCTGCATTCAGCAGCTTGATAGCAGAAGGAATAAAAGATTTGGAGTATCTGTTTGTTCTTCCCAACAGTACATAACAACAGCGGCCTGAAGGCATCACTGTGAACTGACTGGACAGCACATGATCAGGTTGGCTGAGAATACACTTAGTTTTCTTTTTCACCTGATTCTCCCAACAAATGCAAGAGAATGTTAAAAGACTTTCAATAAATGAGCAATAAAAGTTACATAAAATCCTCACACAAACATTGAAAGAGCCCGGCTTCCTCGTCAGATGGATTCTCTGTTGTCCACGTTTGACAATAGACTATAGGTATTTATAAGACTCAACCCTCTGGATCGCTACACATGTATGACACTAGCTTTGTGTCCTGTGTTGGTATGCCTGAAATCAATGAACATTTCTTGAGTTTTGGACAGATTCAGGTCAAGGAAATTATCATCAGTATCAGCGATTAGCTGAGTTGCAACAGATGCTTTGGCACACAGAGGAATGTAAACAATTGCGAAAAACAGCTGTTGAAATTCACAGGGAAGGTAAAAGGGCTGGAGTGAGATTGTCAACAGTTCAGGAGTACAGATCTCCTCTCGAACCACAACAGTGTTACAGTACCTCTGGTTTGTTGGGGATCTCCGGTGACCGGTCCAGCCAAAAAAGAGCACTGAACCCAGACAGCAACAGGTCCTCCTCCATGTTCACTGAGCCATGTTTCAGTGAAGGCTAGCAGACAGGTGTCCTTCACTTCATTTTTGAATGTAGCCCAGACCGCAATCTCATCCATTTTGTTCCAGATGGACTGGACGTTTGACAGCAGGACGGAGGGGAGAGCAGGCATTTTATGGTGGTCGTTTCTGTGAAGCTCCGGTGGGATATTCCCCAGCCCCACACCGTCAGTAGTAGACCGAAAAGATAGGAGAAACTCCCTGCTGAGGGTGATTCTCCCAAGAAAAGCGCTGTGATAAACGCGGACCTGGCTTCCAATCTTCTGACTTGTGTACAGTCTGATACACAAAGCACACAGGGGCAGGAAAAAGTCATCAAACGACCTCATCGTCAATAAACTGATCGACACACAACATACTCACTGAGAACTCACTCACAACAGTGGTGAACTACACAAAACGCGCATTGACAAAGTGCCCCGGAAAACCATTATTCTCATAATCAAAGCCCAGCAACTGGAAAAGCCCAAGGGGACACCTGCTTACCACCTGGCCACAGCAGACAGATGGGTACATTTGAGCAGTTGGGATGGGTCACTTGCGTCCCTGGGTGGTTACCATCTAAGACCCAGGGCAATTCTATAATAGGATGGATGTGGTAACATGCACCAACAGCACATGCTCTCAGACTTGACCCGATTGCACTTTACCTAAATGACACATTACAAGAAAGTAAAAATGCTCCAGTTCCAGAAAAAAAATGGATTGTGTATGTGACATCACTCAACACCCACTCATTATCCAATATAGCATTACTATACTGAGAGAATTCCTCCACTTCTACAACATTATACAAGGACAGATGCCATCACTTAATCCAGCACTTTCAGCCCAGTTGCATATTATAGATACTGACATTTGATTCCAATCTCTCAGTAAAGAAACAAAATAAAAAAAGGACACAGATCTGGCAACTTGCTTCTGACGGATTGTTTGTTGCTGTGACGCTACTCTGAACTTCACACAGTTGTATACGCTTCTTTTATTTCTGTTTAGCACTCTTCTGGTTATTAATTGTATCTACTCTGAACGTTATTTAACAACAGTCCTGTTGTGAATCGCTAGCAGTTAGCATTTGCTAGCGGTTAGCATTCGCTAGCTAGGTCGACCCCTCCTCTCCCCGTTGTTACTTTTTATAGCTGTTTCTTTTTTACCCGTTTAATACTTCTGTTCCTTTTTCAGTCGAACTGCTGTGAATTTTAAGTAATTATTTTACTCCTGTGTAAAACCTTAGGAGCGGCTAGCATTTTCGCTAACAGTTAGCTTGCGTTAGCTATTTCAGACCCCTGTCATCATTTTTTCATTTCATTTTTTTACACTCCTGTTATTTACTTAACTGTTTAGTGTATTTTATAGCTGCTGCTTTTTTACCTGTTTAATACTTCTGTTAGTTTTTCAGTGTAACTGCTGTGAATTTTAATTCATTTATTTGCGTCTGTGTGAGCCTTAGGAGTGGTTAGCTTATCCATTATTGGTTAGCCCGTGTTTGTTTGGCTACATTCTTGAATTTCTTAGTGCACAAAGTACACTACTAATTCTACTTTACACCCTCCGTAAATCCTGCATGATGTTGGAAGATAGGGTGGCTCTCTTAGAGAGCCATGTCCGTAAGTTAGAGCAGCTTCTTAGCTCAATGGAGTTAGATGTTACGGGCACTCCAGATGAGGTTAGTGTTGGGCCGGCTAGTGAGCCCATTAGCATCAGCTTAGAAATGCCGGCTGTGGAGGACGGCTTTCGGACTGTGGCTAGGTGGAGGAAGCCCAGATCACACTCGCCAGTGCGAACTGTGAATTGGTTCTCCCCCTTGGATTTGCCTGATGTAAATTCTCTGAGCCCACAAGTGACTTCCACTCCTGTCTCTAGGCCGAAACACCGGACTTTAGTGATAGGGGATTCTATCACCCGCAAAGTCAGGTTACAGATGCCGGCTGACGTTAAATGTATTCCTGGGGCCAGAGCTCCCGACATTGCATCTCATCTTAGGGTGCTGACACTGCAGAAGGGAAGACAGATGAAGGAACATGACATGAGATATAGTCACATAGTTATTCATGTTGGCACCAATGATATCAGGATGAAGCACTCAGAGGTCACAAAAATGGACATAGAGAGGACTTGTGACCTTGCCAGAAAGATGTGTCAGCATCGATTAATAGTCTCTGGTCCACTCCCCTCCCGGGGTACTGATGAGGGGTTTAGCAGGCTGACATCGTTAAATAGGTGGCTGGCGCAGTTTTGTAGACAGCAAGGCTTTAGCTTTATTGATAACTGGCCTTCGTTCTGGGGCCACCGTGGCCTGCTGATGCCAGACGGCTTCCACCCTACTGGGGAAGGCGCTGCCATCTTGTCTGCGAACATAGATAGAGCTCTACAGGGAGGGTAACATTAGGAATTTACAGCAGGCCACGGAGCAGGTGATTAGAGACCCTGCAAGGCTTATGACAAATGTGGGTGTGGAATCCATTAGCTTAGCGGGGAATTTAGTGCAGAAAATCCACTATGATGATAGTGCAGTTTATTTGCCAGGGAGGGAATTTCAACAAGTTGAGACTGTGGCCTGCTTCCATAGTCGTGTCCATAAAAATCATAGAGGGATATGCTTTCCAAACTTAATACCCATTACTATATTGGATGATGTTGAAATTGAGGATGGCCCAGTGGTTGTCCAGCAATAGCAAAGATTTCGTGTCTGCTACCTACAACGCGCGTGGAATGTCTCAAACCTAAACCTACTTCTAGGTATCTTATATATGCTACTCTGGAACCACCCCTAAACCCAAACAGTTCAACTGTCAACCCCACTGAGGTCCTTAGACCGGGTCTCATTAACATAAGATCACTGTCCTCAAAATCATTGTTGATCAATGATCTAATTATTGATCATCATTTAGATATGATTGGGCTATATGAAACCTGGCTTAAACCTACAGCTGTCCTTGCCTTAAATGAGGCCTGCCCACCAGCACATTTAGTCACATCCCTCGTGATGCGAAGCAAGGCAGGGGTGTTGCTCTTATTTATAAAGCTAGGTTTAACTTATTAGCTGTTGGGGGTTACAAATATCACTCGTTTGAGCATCTGATTCTCCGCTCTGCTCAGGATATTACGCATTGCCAAGGTCAGAAGAATAAAAATCAGTCGTATTACTTTGTCACTGTATATAGGCCTCCTGGCCCATATTCTGAATTCTTAGATGAATTTGGTGCGTTCATATTTAACTTGTCAACTAGTGTAGATAACATTCTGATCATTGGTGACTTTAACATTCATATAAATAAGCCTTCTGATCCCCTCTGCAAATCATTTATGGAAATTGTGGATGCATTAGGATTTCGGAAGTGCATTTGGGATTCGACACATATTAGTGGAAATACCCTGGATCTGGTTCTCGCATGCAGTATTGCTGTCACGAATATTGACATCATGCCTCTTACATCAGTGGTGTCTGATCACTCACTTATTAAGTTTACAGTTTCGCTGCCGTGTTTAGTGGAACAACAACCTTATATATCATTATGGTGATGCATCAACTCCTCAACTAAGACTGAACTCAAAGCTAGACTGCCTGATGTCTTAGCTTCACATTTGACAAATACCCAGTCAGTAGACAGACTTGTGGATAGTTTAAACTCAGTGCTCAAAACTACACTGGACATGATTGCACCATCTGTGTTAAAACCATGCTCCCCCAAATCACAGTCACCTTGGTTCAGTGATTATCTGCGTGACCTCAAGCATAAAGCAAGAGGTCTAGAACGGAAATGGCATTGTTCAAAATTAGAAGTATTCCACCTTGCGTGGCGTGATGCTATCTTAGACTATAAGCATGCATTATTGGCTACAAAGCGGACCTATTACTCTGATTTGACCAACAAAAACAAGCATAACTCAAAATTATTGTTCGACACAGTGGTAACACTTATGCATGGACAACCCCTGTAGTTCTCTCTCCTTTTACAGCACAAGATTTCCTGGATTACTTTGGGAAGAAAATAGAAGACATCAGGTTAAACATATCCCGGCATGCCTTAACCCAGTCACTACACCCTGCTACTGAGGTGTGCGCCACTACTGAAGTATTACCTAGATTTACAGAATTTGACAGTATCTCATTAGGCATGCTGACAAAACTTGTAATGTCAACAAAAAGCACAACCTGTTTATTTGATCTTATACTAACAAAACTGTTTAAGGACCTGTAGCCCACTCTTGGGCCGACTGTGCTGGAAATTATTAATCTTTCTTTAACTTCTGGATCTGTTCCTAAATGTTTCAAATCTGCAGTGATGGGTAAAAGTGCCTCTGCTAAACACTGATTGGTTCAGTCATTCATTATGTAAACCAACACGTTAATGTGACATGTGTCATGTGTTGGTTTAAAGATAAATGTGCTTTAGTAAAATATTCCATTTTTATTTGTAAAAACAGGCATTTTTATGGAGCCCTGGAAGTGTCATCGCAAAATGTTTTGCATGTGGAGAGAATGTTTGATGATGTGCACAAGTTTTATGATGTTGTAAAACATGCACTCAATATTAGTAAGTAAGTAAGTAAATTTATTTACACTCAACAAAAATATAAACGCAACACTTTTGGTTTTGCTCCCATTTTGTATGAGATGAACTCAAAGATCTAAAACTTTTTCCACATACACAATATCACCATTTCCCTTAAATATTGTTCACAAACCAGTCTAAATCCGTGATAGTGAGCACTTCTCCTTTGCTGAGATAATCCATCCCACCTCACAGATGTGCCATATCAAGATGCTGATTAGACACCATGATTAGTGCACAGGTGTGCCTTAGACTGTCCACAATAAAAGGCCACTCTGAAAGGGGCAGTTTTGTTTTATTGGGGGGGATACCAGTCAGTATCTGATGTGACCACCATTTGCCTCATGCAGTGCAACACATCTCCTTCGCATAGAGTTGATCAGGTTGTCAATTGTGGCCTGTGGAATGTTGGTCCACTCCTCTTCAATGGCTGTGCGAAGTTGCTGGATATTGGCAGGAACTGGTACACGCTGTCATATACGCCGGTCCAGAGCATCCCAAATGGGTGACATGTCCGGTGAGTATGCCGGCCATGCAAGAACTGGGACATTTTCAGCTTCCAAGAATTGTGTACAGATCCTTGCAACATGGGGCCATGCATTATCCTGCTGCAACATGAGGTGATGTTCTTGGATGTATGGCACAACAATGGGCCTCAGGATCTCGTCACGGTATCTCTGTGCATTCAAATTGCCATCAATAAAATGCACCTGTGTTCTTCATCCATAACAGACGCCTGCCCATACCATAACCCCACCGCCACCATGGGCCACTCGATCCACAACACTGACATCAGAAAACCGCTCACCCACACATGTGAGCATTTGCCCACTCAAATCGGTTATGATGACGAACTGGAGTCAGGTCGAGACCCCGATGCGGACGACGAGCATGCAGATGAGCTTCCCTGAGACGGTTTCTGACATTTTGTGCAGAAATTCTTTGGTTATGCAAACCAATTGTTTCAGCAGCTGTCCAAGTGGCTGGTCTCAGACGATCTTGGAGGTGAACATGCTGGATGTGGAGGTCCTGGGCTGGTGTGGTTACACGTGGTCTGCGGTTGTGAGGCTGGTTAGATGTACTGCCAAATTCTCTGAAACGCCTTTGGAGACAGCTTATGGTAGAGAAATGAACATTCAATACACGAGCAACAGCTCTGGTTGACATTCCTGCTGTCAGCATGCCAATTGCACGCTGACTCAAATCTTGCGACATCTGTGGCATTGTGCTGTGTGATAAAACTGCACCTTTCAGAGTGGCCTTTTATTGTGGGCAGTCTAAGGCACACCTGTGCACTAATCATGGTGTCTAATCAGCATCTTGATATGGCACACCTGTGAGGTGGGATGGATTATCTCAGCAAAGGAGAAGTGCTCACTATCACAGATTTAGACTGGTTTGTGAACAATATTTGAGGGAAATGGTGATATTGTGTATGTGTTGGGAAGGTGTCGTAACACGGACCCACAACAGGGGGCGCAAATGAAAGGACAATGGATAAGAAAAGGAGTAACAATTTAATGTTGCGAAAGAACACAACGGAAAATAAACAAGAATAATGATGCCAATCATACACAGGAGGACTGCGGGCAGGCTTGAAGATAGGAGACCTCGGATGAACGAAGAGCCAGACTAATGCAGAGAATCCAGTAGCTTTCACATACAATGCTAGGGAGTGTAATGTAATGAATCCAGACTCTCACTGGAAGCTATGGGAAGTGTAAAGGCTGTTATTTCTGCAAAAGGAGGATAAACTAAGTACTGATGTATTTTTTCTGTTGGGGGTGCCCAAATGTATGCACCTGCCTAATTTTGTTTAAAGAATTATTGCACACTTTGTGTGAATCCTATAAACTTCATTTCACTTCTCAAATATCACTGTGTTTGTCTGCTATATGATATATTTCACTGAAATTGCTGATCCAAACAACCAATGACTTATAAAGGAAAATCATGGAAATCATCAGGGGCGCCCAAACTTTTACATACAACTGTATTCCGACCAAAAAGATGTTGTGTTTGAGGAACTTATGACAATTAGATGCAATAATCATTGCATTTACCACAATTTTGTGTCATTTGTTCATTTTCAAATAAAAGAATATTACACATTATTCATTTTAGTGTTTGTAAACTATTTTTTAGTATTTAAGCCAGAACCTTTGTTCAATGTGGCAAATTCTTCCTGTTACTTGGCTGTAAGGAATTTCTCTGAATTGCAATCAATTTAATTCCACTTCCTGTAATTCCAATTTAAATTCAATAGCCTGTGGGGTGGAGCCACTGAACTCTACACTATATGGAATGGGCATCACAGCTGCACGAACGAAGCCAAGCCGCTGCATTGTCGGCCATCTTTCTTCCCCTAAAAGGCGCACACGTCGCACAGTGGAATCAGGTCGATAGTAGAGGGTCAAACCCACCAATTTATGCAGAATTAAGCCCTTCGTCGAGTTGTTATGTAATATTATCAAGCTCTGTTAAGGCCATTTATAAGACTTGTACATGTAGTATAGTTTTTGATAGATTACTAAAGTAAATAGAAACAAAAACTTGTTAAATCTATGGACAGTATAAGCTTTTGCAATGCAACACTATTTGAATACTTTCTATCATATTATACGCTTGTGAACATACACAAAGCCCCCCCACCCCCACACACACATAATGTTCATTTCACAAACACAGTCACACACATACACACATAATGTTCATTTGACACAACACACACAGAAACGGTGTACATCAACCACAATCAAACGCACAAATACTGTACTTTTTAATGTCGTGCACACACACAGAAAGGCACACAAGTAATTGGTCAGTCAGTTAAAGTAAATATTAGAATGTTTTATAGTTTTGCAGAAGTAGGAACATTGCAACAAATCACAATCACAGGTGATGTAAAGCAGTCAATCCATTCACACGTCAATGTACACTCTATCAAATTGAAAATTAACTATGTGACAGCTTTAGTGTCTGAAACAACAAAATAGTACAAAATACAACTATAGCAATGGCCCATATTTAAATGAGTTGTTTACAGTTGTTTACATTTCAAAACCTTACAGCATCTGATTAACATATTTTGAAAAATACCTTTTTATGTATGTACAGAGTGTGTACTCACTTTCATCATCAGATGGAGCAGCATTTTATTTGGATCCAATATAAAAAAAATAGTATAGTAATATTATTTGATAATGCTCTATAGAAGTTGACATTTTCAAAGAAGCCAGACCAAGTTAGAGGCAGAAAATTTCAAAATGTATATTACAAGTATTATATATGTATTATAGTAAGTCCCTTCGGCTGCTCCCTTGTTTGCACTCGGGGTCGCCACAGCAAATCCAAGGTGGATCTGCATATTGAATTGGCACAGGTTTTATGCCGGATGCCCTTCCTGACGCAACTCCACATTACATGGAGAAATGTAGCAGGGGTGGGACTTGAACCCGGAACCTTCTGCACTGAAACCAAGCGCATTAACCACTTGGCCACCACCCCTGCTATTTTATATATATATATATATATATATATATATATATATATATATATATATATATATATATATATATATATATATATATATATTACTGTATAATTTATGTATTATATGTATATTACGGAATACTGTATATTACTGAATCTGGCCTGTCAACTTCATGGAAAACTCATAATAATAAAGCAAAACTGAAATTCAAGGTTCGGGTTTGTTGATGTGAATGTTGAAAGATTCAAAAACTGATGGTATAATAACTGTGTTCGTTTTAACGGGAGTGGCCTGTATTAAACTTAATGTGGAAAACCTGTTGATAATCAATTTTACATAACTTCCCGGTCAAAGATAATTAAACTCAACATCACTGAATCGCTTAAAAAAAATGCTGAAACCTGTGGAGAATTTAGTGAACTGTATTCTTTTCATTGATGTCGGAACAAGATCGATTTAGTGAGTTGCTTTCTCACTTTAGGTCCTGTGATAGAGTCTGTTGTTTCCTTCCCAAGGTGGTAGAGCTTAATGCTTGTGTAATTTGATGCTATCATCTTCACTAATTTGTGGATGTGGTTGTCTTCAACAGTTGTATCAAACTGATGGTCATGGAGCTCTGAAAACAACTCCAGGTGGCTGGTGTTCGACAGGATGCAAGTGGTTATCGCTGAAGATATACCATACCCCTGAGGCAGTCCTTCAGTGGTTCATTTCAACAGTCTTTGAAAACATTTCTCTGCTTCCATACAGACAGTGAAACACTGGACAATGGCCTCTGAAGTTTTCCACGATCTTTCATAGCCACAAATTCATGGGCTACTCCATCTGAAGATGAAAGTGCTTAAGCCAGCACTGTAGGGAGACTGGGACCGTTTGCCCCAGGAAAATTTTTAAATTTATATCTCCTTGAAACACTGTTGCCTACATTTTGAGGGCCACATTTTGTGAAGTAAAGCCATAGTTTTGGTTTTTTTTTTTTTTTTTACCTTTGTTACAGCCTTACTTTAAACCCAAAAGAAACAAGGCATCAGGCCAAAACATGGGAGCCTGTACAAATGTACTTGTGTCAGGGCCAATGAACCAGGTACCTCTGGCGCCATCTTTTGGCTGCCCTTCAGTGTGTTTGTAAAATAAAAAATATTACTCTATCATTTTAGGAAGGGGATTGGTCCGTGCCATTAGTCTTATAGCCATCATTATTTACTACCAATACTTCATTAATTTGCTGTCAAATGTCAGTATAATACTAGGGTTAATATGTTGCATAACTAGACAATTAGGTTACAGCTCAAAAACAGTTTTAATAACACTAACCCAAATCGATATCAGATCGAATCAAATCGAAATAATCAATTCTGAATCTTAAGAATTGAATTGATTTTTGAAATTTGAATTGATACCCAGCTGTAGTTGTCAGTGCCACATAAGTCAGGAGAATAAATATATTTTATTGTGTAAATATCACTTTTTTAATGAAATCATCAACCCCTGAAGAAAATTATAAAAATAATATTGTTCAATTGAATCTTCAATTTTTTGCAGTATGTCAAACAAACAACTTCAATATTTTTCCATAGAGAAAAACACTGCTTGGTCAAAGGCTTTGACTTCATTATATTACTAGTAGTATATTGACATTTGAAAGCAAATTAATGAAGTATTGGTAGTAAATAATGATGGCTATAAGACTGGTGGCACGGACCAATCCCCCTCCCAGAATGACAGAGTAGTATTTTTTATTTTACAAACAGGCTGAATGGCAGCCAAAGCCTATATATATATATATATATATATATATATATATATATATATATATATATATATATATATATATATATATATATATATATATATATATATATATATATATATCGATCTTTGGATGTATGAATCGATCTGTGGGATTTAAAATCAATTAAAAAAAACTGGCAACTCGATCTTTTCTACCAAGCACTACTAACAACATATTAAATTGCAATTACAAAAACGTTTTCCCCACTTTCCTTTTACACTGAGGCTTGTAAACAGTCTGTAGTTTCTAAACAGTTCCAGTCAATGAAAACTATTAACTTTTCATTGTGAAAATTAGTGATTTGTCTGTCTGTTAGCAGGATTACGTGAAAACTACTGCACAGATTTTGACAAAATGCTCACCACAGGTAGATATTTGCCTATGAAAGACTCCATTAAATTTCTGAGGTGATCCGGACCCAGATTCTGGCTCATGATTTCACTTTATTTAGGTTTTGAAGGTTTACGTCAAAACTACTTCACTGATTCTCACCAAATTTGCACCACAGATACATATTATGCCATGGAAGACTCTATTAAATTCTTTGAAGGATTACGTCAAAACTTCTTCACGGATTTTCACCAAATTTGCACCACAGATACAATTTGCTCTTCTTTGTCATTGTCTTTGTCCACATATCTCTCTGTCTTTTTCTTCCTTGTTCTCTTTCTCTGGGTCTTATCACCTCCATGATTGCAGGTCTGACAAAATGCCTTACGTGTGCTCTGTTTGTAGTGACAAAGGTCAGACTGATTGGTGGTGAGTTTTCTGTGTGAGTGTTTTCAGGTGTGTGCATAAGTATTTCCAGTTACCAGATGTGTTTTGCATTTTTATTAAAAGTATTTCATACATGTCAACCTATACAGATTGTCCGTAAATTATACAGATTTTTCAGTTTCAGAGTCATACGGATGTACAAATAAAGTCTTACGGATATTCAGGGTTTAGTCTGCCGCGGCTCTGTAATCAACCGTTTCTGCAGCGCAACTCCACTTTGATGCGTGAGTCAATGAAGCAATGCTTCGATCCACTAGCTCGTTGGTTCTTTGATTTGCTGCTCTTCAGAAACGGCAAGTCTGCTTCTTAACCCCTCTCAAAGCCATTAAAATATTGTGAGTCAATTTTGTGTGGATTAAAGTCACTAACTGGGACTCTTGTCTTGTTGCAGTCATGAAACGAGAATCGTCCACCGTTCCGTTGGCACAGCTCCAAACGCTGCGCGGCTCTCTGGTGAGACAGAGTCCGGTCGGAATTAATAACTTCAAAATGAATTGCCGCTTTGAATAAAATGACACCTCTTTAAAACGTTGTATTACAGACAAGAAACTGCAATCAACTAAAATGTTTTTTCCTCCCAAAATGAGACGTGCTGTTTTCTTTAAAATTACATCCTGACGTGCAGCGCAGCGAGCTGTAAGAGTTCAGCTCAGAGGTATGGAAAGACATTCATGCCAATAATGTCTGAAAGGAAATGCTTTTGACAAAAACTACAGATTTTCTTCATTCCTATTTATGTCCAGTGATCAAGGATCCACCATGTAGAGTTTATTATGTCCAAAGTTTAGGATCCAGTGACGAATTTCATATTTATTTACTTTAAGACTCAGTAAAATGTTGTTCATTTTCAATTTCATCAACTTATAAAGCACCAAATCACAACAAAATCCATCTCAAGGCGCCTCACATAGAACAGTTCAACATAAAAAATTTAAATAAATAAATAAAAATTTAAAAATCAAATACATAATTAAAAACAGAAGTAAAAAAATAAAACAGATAAAACTAAAAATGATTCATAAGAAAGAGAATAAAAATAGGCTTTAAGTCTTGACTTAAAAATGTCCACGGACTCCAACTGCCTCACAGTCACAGGAAGACCGTTCCACAGAGTGGGTGAATGAAAGGAAAAGCTCTTTGACCCGCTGACATAGAAAACCTGTAAAGCCTACTTTTAGTACACAAAAAAAATTCACAAGAGGTATCGATAAGGGAATCGATAAGGAATCGGATCAATAAGCGGAATCAATAATGGTATCGATATTGATAAAATCTTATCAATACCCATCCCTAATAAACACAGGGGCGAAGTCGAAGTTCTGAGGTATATTTTACACTCAACAAAAATATAAACGCAACACTTTTGGTTTTGCTCCCATTTTGTATGAGATGAACTCAAAGATCTAAAACTTTTTCCACATACACAATATCACCATTTCCCTCAAATATTGTTCACAAACCAGTCTAAATCTGTGATAGTGAGCACTTCTCCTTTGCTGAGATAATCCATCCCACCTCACAGGTGTGCCATATCAAGATGCTGATTAGACACCATGATTAGTGCACAGGTGTGCCTTAGACTGCCCACAATAAAAGGCCACTCTGAAAGGGGCAGTTTTATCACACAGCACAATGCCACAGATGTCACAAGATTTGAGGGAGCGTGCAATTGGCATGCTGACAGCAGGAATGTCAACCAGAGCTGTTGTTCGTGTATTGAATGTTCATTTCTCTACCATAAGCCGTCTCCAAAGGCGTTTCAGAGAATTTGGCAGTACATCCAACCAGCCTCACAACCGCAGACCACATGTAACCACACCAGCCCAGGACCTCCACATCCAGCATGTTCACCTCCAAGATCATCTGAGACCAGCCACTCGGACAGCTGCTGAAACAATCGGTTTGCATAACCAAAGAATTTCTGCACAAACTGTCAGAAACGTCTCAGGGAAGCTCATCTGCATGCTTGTCGTCCTCATCGGGGTCTCGACCTGACTCCAGTTCGTCGTCGTAACCGCCTTGAGTGGGCAAATGCTCACATTCGCTGGCGTTTGGCACGTTGGAGAGGTGTTCTCTTCACGGATGAATCCCGGTTCACACTGTCCAGGGCAGATGGCAGACAGCATGTGTGGCGTCGTGTGGGTGAGCGGTTTTCTGTTGTCAATGTTGTGGATCGAGTGGCCCATGGTGGCGGTGGGGTTATGGTATGGGCAGGCGTCTGTTATGGACGAAGAACACAGGTGCATTTTATTGATGGCATTTTGAATGCACAGAGATACCGTGACGAGATCCTGAGGCCCATTGTTGTGCCATACATCCAAGAACATCACCTCATGTTGCAGCAGGATAATGCACGGCCCCATGTTGCAAGGATCTGTACACAATTCTTGGAAGCTGAAAATGTCCCAGTTCTTGCATGGCCGGCATACTCACATGTCACCCATTGAGCATGTTTGGGATGCTCTGGACCAGCGTATACGACAGCGTGTACCAGTTCCTGCCAATATCCAGCAACTTCGCACAGCCATTGAAGAGGAGTGGACCAACATTCCACAGGCCACAATTGACAACCTGATCAACTCTATGCGAAGGAGATGTGTTGCACTGCATGAGGCAAATGGTGGTCACACCAGATACTGACTGGTATCCCCCCAATAAAACAAAACTGCACCTTTCAGAGTGGCCTTTTATTGTGGGCAGTCTAAGGCACACCTGTGCACTAATCATGGTGTCTAATCAGCATCTTGATATGGCACACCTGTGAGGTGGGATGGATTATCTCAGCAAAGGAGAAGTGCTCACTATCACAGATTTAGACTGGTTTGTGAACAATATTTGAGGGAAATGGTGATATTGTGTATGTGGAAAAAGTTTTAGATCTTTGAGTTCATCTCATACAAAATGGGAGCAAAACCAAAAGTGTTGCGTTTATATTTTTGTTGAGTGTTTTGTTCATTATATTTGATTTATTTTTCATTATTTTATTAATGTATTTCCATTAGTGATACACAGTTCTTGTTTCTGTAAAAAAAAAAAAAAAACTAAATTTGGTACATTCAGTTCAGTAAAATTCAGCTTGACACATGAATACTGGATCTCTATTGTTTGAAATTCAACCGGAGGAAATACTAATGATCCTGACTTTAATGGCATTGTGGCAACTCATAATATGTGGACAAGAAACCCAGTTATGTGATACCGCTATGTGGTTGTGTGTACTGTAATAAAATTGATTTTGGTGCGATTTGGAGGTTATAAGGATTTTGTGTTGATTTTATGGATTTTCTCACTTGGTTATACAGGTGGACCCTCAAAGGGGTTGACATGTATGGTATTTTCCCAGTGATAACAAGGTATTTTATCTTTGAGTTCAGTGTCTAATGTAGGAAACTGTGTAATGTCCTGCACCAACTGTGTTGAAGAATTGCATGCAAAGTGCAAAGCAGAAAATGTGTTTAAAGGTATTGTCACACTGTCTTTTAGCTATTGTTACAAGAAGTGTTGGATTTTGGCAAAATCTGTATTTCAATTTAGTTATGTCATAATACCACAAGACATCTCTAGTTATGTAAGATGAAATAACTTTAGGTAGTGAAGTTACAGTAAAATAACTTAAGAAAATCTATGCAAATTTTTACATCACTTTTTCTCATTGAGACAGTGGTTCATTTTTTAGAGTGTAGACAAAGGATCAACTCAAACCTCAGCCACCAAACAGTGGGTCAAGTACTGTCAAGTGCAATATCATTCTGATGTTACTGTACCAAGTATGTAAACTACAGTACTGTAAACACTTGTTTTCATTGTTTCGTTTTGTGCTTTGAATTTGAACTGTACAGTACTCTGCCTTTCTTTAGGTATTTGTAAGAAATTATATTTCGTTGTAAAAAAAAAACAAAACAAGGAAATAACATTTTTGTTGCTAACTACTGTAGGTTTCAGTTCTTGTTTGGGAAAAATAAATAAAAATATTTTGACTTCAGTGTTTTGTGTAAAACACATCAGTGTGTTGCTGTTGATTTGAAAGTGTTTCAAAATGATGCAGGTGTGTACCATTTTGTTACTAGAATAAGATTTTTGAAGGGATTGTTAGGTTTTGATTGTAGGCTTTCATTTTGACAGAGCTGTGAGCTGTTTTACAAGTGTTGTGTCTTGTCTTGCTTGTGTGTAGAGTTTTGACACAGTGAGCCAAATTTTGCAAAGTGTGTGTAAGCAATCGGCAAAAACTGTAATGTTGTATGCTAACGGTGTGAGCACTTTGAGCAACTGGCGGTAGCTGCATATGATCTCATCTGGGAAATTCCAGAAAACACCTGCAGATGTGTCCCATGCTTGGTGAACATCAGGGTGAAAATTAAATATTTGACCTTTGAGCAGGCAATTCTGGGGTTGGCCATCATCCTCCTAACAAGTTTGGTGGAAATTAGGCAAAGGACATGGGAGACGTAGGGGAACAAACAGACAGACAAACATTGCTCAAATTATACCATGATATGGCTCAATAGGCCTGACAGACCCAGCAAGCAATCTTCCAATTCAGCCATGTAAAAAAAAAAAAAGCCTCAGTATCACAATTCTAAAATGATGTTTTCTTCTGCCAGCCACTGTACTGTATGTAAATTACCAGTGTGGCATCTCGACACAGGAGCAATAAATGTTGCAATTAAGGGGAACATCTGTTGGCGAAACCAAAAGGAGATGGTGCCAGAACTATAAAGATGTTGTCAAACACCTGCTAAATGATTTGTGTTGGGAACATCAAGTATTTTCCTTCAATGCTGGCTTTGTGTGTGTGTGTGTGTGTGTGTGTGTGTGTGTGTGTGTGTGTGTGGTGTGTGTGTGTGTGTGTGTGTGTGTGTGTGTGTGTGTGTGTGTGTGTGTGTGTGTGTGTGTGTGTGTGCATGTGTATGACCCTGAGCAACATACTGTGTCTGAGCTGTTACACTGCACACTGCTACTTATGGGTCAACTAAAATATAATGCCGTTGCAATTCATTGCACAACCAATGAGAGTATGTTGGCTGTGTCAATACATTAATAAAGTACAGACAAATGCTACCATCAGCAGAATGAGACATAGATCAGCCCCGATGCTTGACTGTCAGCGATGTTACACATCTTTTTGTGTGTTTGCTTGCCAAAGTGAAGCAATGTGAACATAAAACTAGAACTCCACTTGGATATTTTGATAGCTCTCTTGCTGGTCAACACAAGGACATGCACAAGGTTAGCACTTCCAACTGTAGACAGTCCAGCAGCAAATGACCATCAGAATGTTCAGTTTTAAGTGGTACTTGGTTGTCAATTGCATGTGGACAATATGGCCAGACATTTGACCTTATTTTGATCGTGGAAAAGTACAAAAATACAGTCTGGTTTTTCAGTGCTCCAGACACAAGGTTACCAGGTACATCAAGTCTGGGTAAAGCCATAAATGTCTGCACACATCAAAGCAGAAATATACATTTATTTCTTATGATTTATACAAATAATGCATATATATGTTTCTATTTTATAAATCATAAATAAGTCTGTGAATTTGACAACACATGCACAACCCTGATCTCCACCCTCACAGCTATCAATTATTTTTTTAATCAATCAGATGACTCCTCCTAATAGCACAGCAGCCCATGCAAAATATTTAGACCATCCACACTCACTAAGGGCCCTGTCCCACTGGCGTTTAGGAGGATTTGCGTATGGATTGCGCACAAAATTGGCCCATATTTGCTTAACATCCATAATATGCGTGAAACATGGTTGTATGAGTCGGCATGGCACATAGTCCAGTCCCTCATCCAGAGCAGAGCAGAGTGGGCGGTCCTCCACACTCATCTACACCACCGCACTCTTGATTGAGAAACAGTGGAGGTTGATATCCCAAAGAACATTCAAAAAAATACAATCCAGTAGCTGAGCTCAGATGGGAATTGTGTGCATTCTCCACCCACGGAAATTGAGTGCTCCAGGAGGATGGGTGGGAGTACATGACACACTCGAGGGTGGATTTCAGTTCCTGATTGGCCCATTCTGCCAGATGGGGGACTGACCGAGGCACCAAGAGCAGAGCAGAAGTTGTTCCAAACCTGAGATGTGAATTGCTGTCCTCGGTCTGACATGATGTCTAAAGGGCCCATCCGGGCCAGCCTAGTAGGCTGCCATGCAGCCTGAGTACGTGGTGGACTAGAAGGTCAGCTGTCTCCTGGGCAGATGGCAGCTTGGGCAGGGCCACAAAGTGTGCTGCCTTGGAGAATTGGTCCACTATGTTAAGGATGAAGGTGTTGCCATTGGAGATGGATAAGCCAGTAACTAAATCCAGGCAGATGTGTGACCAGGGGTGATCAGGAGTTGGTAACAGATGGATAAAACCAGACGGTGACTGATGAGATGGCTCAATCCTGGCACAGATGGTGCATACTTTGATGTACTCCTGCACAGCTGTCTGGACAGAGAGCCACCAGAAGCATTGACGGAGGAGACAAAGGGTCTCTGGGATCCAGGTGTGACAGGCATATTTGCAGTTGTGAATGAATTGGAGGACAGCAGAACGAGCATCCGGATGATTCTTACGGGCCTCCTGGATGACCCTTTCTATGTCCCAGATGATGGCTCCTATGACCACCTGGTTGGGAACGATGATGTCTGGTGCAGATGGATGGTGCTGAAGTGAAAACTGTTGTGAGGGGGCATCAGGTTTATTATTCTTGGATCTGGGTCTGTAGGTGATTGAAAAATTAAATGTTAAAAAAAAAAAAAAACAGTGACCACCTGGCCTGTCTGGAATGAAGTCATTTAGTTGATTGTATATATTCAAGGTTTTTATGATCAGTTCAAACTTTGAACAGAACGGACATACCTTCCAGCCAGTGTCTCCATTCTCCTTCACCGCCAGGAGTTCCCGGTTACACATGTCATAATTATGCCCAGTGGGAGACAGACACTGGGAGAAAAAAGCACAGGGGTGCAGATTTTGATTGCCCTCAGCCTGCTGGGAAAGGATGGCCCCGATCCCAGTGTTGGAGGCATTGACCACCATGATGAACTGACGATCTGGATAGTGTTGTATGAGTATGGGTACAGTGGTAAACCAGTGTTTTAGTGACTGAAAGGCACTTTCAGCTGCAGAGGACAAATAAAAATGGGTTTTAATGAAGGTGAGTTTTTGCAAAGGAGCAGCTACCTGACTGAAATTACGAGGAAACCTGCATTAGAAATTGGCAAACCGTAAGAACTGTTGGAGCTGTTTCATGTTGGAGGGAGTGTGCCAGTCGGAAATAGCACAGATCTTGGAGGGATCAGGTTTAATTTGATTTTGTTGAAACACAAAACCCATGAATGACATGGTTTATTGGTGGAATGCACATTTTTTTGGCCTTCACAAATGGTTCTCTAACAAATGATTCAAAACAAGATGAACATGGTTGATATGTTCAGAAAGGTCTTTGGAGAAACTAAATATGTCATCCAGATACACAAAAACAAAACGGTTGAGAAAATCTCGTAATACGTCATTAACCAGGGCCTGAAAGGTAGTGGGTGCATTAGTGAAACCGAAGGGCATAATGAGATATTTTGAAATGATCTAGGCATGTGTCAAACTCTGTCTTCCACTCATCCCCCTCTTTAATTCTGAGCAAATGACAGATGTTATGTAAGTCGAGTTTGGAAACTATAGACACCCCATGTAAGGAAATGAATGTTGAATCTAAGAGAGGCAGAGGATATTTATTGCAAATAGCGATGGAATTTAATGCCCATAAATCAATATAGGGGTGTAAGGTCCCATTTTTCTTCCCAACGAAAAAGAAGCCTGCCCCTAGGATGGAAGACGAAGGTCAAATGAGCCCTGCGGCCAGGGAGTCTTGAATATATTGCAAAATAACAATTTTATTGTGCAACAAAAGTTGCACAATAAAATTGTTATTTGCTAGGCTAAAAATGACAGTTGCAGTCGTTTTTAGCCCAGCATGACATTTATGAAAAGTTTCAGTCTTGCTTCAAACCCAGACATAGCACGGAAACCGCTCGACTGAGAGTTTTTAATGATTTGATTTTAGCTGCTGACTCAGGTAGTCCTGCCATCCTGATGCTTTTAGACTTGTCAGCTGCCTTTGACACAGTGGACCACGCGATTCTGCTGCGTAGTCTCAAGCAGTGAGTGGGCATTACAGGCTCTGCTCTCACCTGGTTTAGTTCCTACCTCACAGAGCAGAGCTTTTCTGTGCAGCTGGGCCACCTTTCTTCAGACGTGGCCTCACTGACCTGTGGAGACCCTCAAGGTTCCATTCTAGGTCCTATTCTTTTCCTTTTGTTCAGTACATGTTGCCTCTCGGCGGTATCTTTCAAAATACCAAATATCTTTCCAGTGGATTGCAGATTACGTCCAAATTTACCTGCCACTAAGGTCGTTGGGCAATGACCCAATGCAGCCATTATTGGATTGTCTGAGTGAGGTCAAATCTTGGATAAGTGCTAACCTATTAAATCTTAATGAATCCAAGACAGAGGTTATCCTGGTTGGGGGAAGCACTTCCACAGCCTGCTCTGCTGATGTCGTGGGTCCCCTGGGTCCCAACATTCACTTCTGTGTGAGGAAACTTGGGGTGATTTTTGACAGCCACTTTAAATTTCATAGGCAGATCAGTGCTGTTGTTACATAGAATAAGTTTCTTCCAATTCCATCTCCTAGCCAAGTCCAAACCATATTTCTCTAGGATTGACCTTGAGGAGGTTTTCCACAGCTTTGTCACAAGTAGACTAGATTATTGTAACTCTCTGTATGTTGGCTTGGATCAGACCTCTCAAAATTGCCTCCACCTTATTCACAACGCTGCTGCTCCTCTTCTTTCGGGAAAGAAAAAGTCCGACCACATTACACCAGTCTTGGCTACTTTTCACTGGCTTCTGGTCCATTACTGGGTTGATTTTAAACTATTAATTGTTTTTAAAGCCCTCAATGGCCTGGTCCCAGTGTATCTTTTAGAGCTTCTTTTTCCTTACACCCTAACCAGAGCCTTAAGGTTTTCAACTGTTGCTGGAGGTGCCTAAAACCAGAGTAAAGAGAAGAGGCGACACAGCCTTTGCAGCAGTTGCTCCCAGGCTCTGGAATAGTCTCACCTTTAATATTAGATCACCTCTGTCCCTAGATACTTTTAAAGCCTCTTTAAAACCTATTTCTTTTCTCTGGTGTTTCCTGAATGAGCAATTACATCTCTGTTTCACCTTAGTATTTCTTCTGTTTTTCCTGTTTTGTCCAGGCCTCTTGACCTGGACACGAGCATGGACTCCCAAAATTTCCTGTATATTTGTCTAGTGTATCGGTAGCATGGCCCAAGCAGAAGGTCACCCCATTGAGTCTGGTCTGCTTGAGGTTTCTTCCTCAATATCATCAGAGGGGATTTTTCGTTACCACTGTTGCCCGTCGCTTACTCTAGGGGTTGGTAAGGTAAGACCTTACTTGTGCATTGCACCTGAGGCAACTTTGTTGTGATTTAGTGCTATGTAAATAAAATAAATTTAAATAAATCAAATTAAATTATTTACTACTACTTTTTACTCATTATTTTACTTTGTCATTCATTTGTTATATTGCCTGTTGTAATTGTATTGTTATTTTTAATTAATTTATTTACGATTGGTGGTAACTTGGTGCCCATTTTTAATTATGTACAGCACTTTGGTCAGCTGCTGTTGTTTTAAATGTGCTTTAGAGATAAAGGTTGAGTTGTGTTGAGTTGAGAACAAAAAATGAATGTTAAATGTACAAATCCATGCAGGGAGACACTGGTGTAGGGAGATGCTGACTGGACCAGAATGATGAGTGGATACGTTTCCCAAACCAGATGGCAAATGCCCTCAGAACCAGGACCAGGCAGCCACAACGGAGCAGACAGGTGGCAGGAATGCTGACAACACAAGGAAAAAACAGTTAGTACAACCAGAAAGCACAAAGTCAAAGACTGCAGAGTGGAAACTAAGATCACTGAGGCCAGATACCACGCAGGTAGAATTGAGTTTCTGGTGACTGATAGAGAGGCATGACTTGGGTTTAAATGCAGGTGGTGATAATTACTGGCAGGTGTGACGAATCAACTCCATGACACGGCATTTGGAAACACCAAGGCAGCACAACAATTATTCCATGTGATGATACAACAGATCACATAAGTTAAAATTTTTCACTGTTATTTCTTCATGAAATTTCTTTCATTGCATGTTTTCTGATACTTAATAGAATCAGGAGTTTTCAAAAAATGAGACAACTTTAGGAGACTAGCATTTTATATGGCAAACAGTTAATATAGAGTCAAATGAAATGTTATCTGATTGTTGCATGCAGCCTTTTAGATCATGTTTGGGCACAGCTCGGAAGCTGAATCAGGTTTTGTGGTCTGTTCAGTTTGCAAAATGTGGCAGAAGAGTCAGGCTGCGGCCTCAACTTTACATTCTGGGTCTTTTAGTGAAGCTTAGGGCTAGTGTTTCTTCTGTTTTTCTTGTTGCCTAATGTTGACAAATTACACTGTAGTTGTTGTCTTTCTGATGCTTGATTCTGCTTGCAGCTCCATCCAAAGATGGGTGTGGTATCTGTTCTGGAAACCGTCCTGTGCACCGACAACATTTCCTGTATATTCGTTTTGTGAATTGTTCTGTAATTTGTGTCTGTAGCATGGCCCAAGCAGAGGGTCACCCCTTTGAGTCTGGTCTGCTTGAGGTTTCTTCCTCAGAGGGAGTTTCCTTACCACTGTTGCTCTGGGGGTTGGTAAGGTTAGACCTTACTTGTATGAAACGCTTGTTTTTTTTGTTGTTTTTTTTGTACTGGCTGCACCTTCGTGTCAATATGCACCTGTATCATTGTCACAGCACCCTATTGTTGGTGTAATGGAATTCTCTGTTTTTGAGTATCTGTGCATGTGCGTGTTTTTCTCAGCCTGCAACAAAGAAAGCAGCAACATACACATGTGCACAGAAGGCCACAGGCATGCTTTTGTGTCTGCATGTATTTGGGAGCACATGCATGTTTTGCATGTGCAAGAACATGCATTTGTGAGCCTCTTCATAACCCACAGTGGTATTCTCTTCTCTAACCCTCATCTGTCTGTTGGCTATCTGTCCAAGTTTCAAGCACCAGTTGTTTTCTCACAGGCCTCTGGGAGGAAGTAAAAAAAAACAAAACATGGGGATTACTTGTCTTTCATGCTCATGAAGATGTTTTGCCTCCTCACGGTTCTGCTGTGCTTTCAGGAGGTCTTTTCTGCCTTTAGGTGATTTCATTTATCCATATTTTGTCGCTGTGTAGAGCTCTTTCAACCTCCTACTGCAGTGATAATATTCACTTTGTTTCTTGGTAAAAAAAATGTGGGTTAACTTCTGTCTTTTTATTTTGCCTCCTTTAAACTGTCTAGTTCACTGAAAGAAATCACAATAGTTTCTCAGAGATTCTGACAGAAGGCATCACAATTTACTTGCAATCTAATTAAAACATTTTTATTAATCTGTTAATTTATTGTTATAAATCAATTTAGATGAGACTGTAAATCAGATAAATCACCCTGGCAGCGTGTCCTCATTTCTCACTTTTTGTGAACTACAGTCCATTTTCTTCTTCTTCTTCTTCTGGCTGCTCCCATTAGGAGTCACTGCACCACATCTCCATCTCACCCTGTCCTCTGCATTTTCCTCTGGCACATCAACTACCTGCATGTCCTCCCTCACTACATCCAAAAATCTCATTCTTGGCCTCCAGCTTCTCCCTGTCTGATGTCTCCATTCTCAGCATCCTTCTCCCTGTATACCCTGGGTCTGATGCAGATGAATAAATAGGACCCCACAATGCAGACACCCACACACTGACTGGGTGAAATAAGTGATTTTATTTACCAAATGAGATGAGTCAGAGTACAAAGGCTTGGCATCTGTCCAAACAATCCAAAGTGTAGCACAGGTGTGGGTAGAAAGGGTGGTGAGGATGGGAGCCAGTCTTAAAAACTCCACTGGAGTAGATGATTGATTGCACGTGCTAGAGGCAATCAGATCAGCCACACACAGCCTAAGACTTACAAGACAAACAGAAAAAGGGCACATTCTCACAGAAAAGAGTAAATCCTCACAAAACTAACAGAAAAACGTGAAAACTTCACAGTACCCTCCCCGCAGTCACCTACAGGAAAACCCACAGGCTTATCAGAATGCCAGCAATACAGGAGATGGGGCGCACCAACCCTCAGTCACAATGAGAACAGATGCAGAGAGCAGAGACCCTCGCCACTACCAGAAGAGGTGATGGGGTGCCTGACCCTCAGCCACCATTGGAACAGGTCATGCCAACACTTGGTTGCCACCAGAACTGGAGATAGGTCAAAAACAGGCTGCAACTGATTCACGAATAGTATATATGTGAGTGATTCAAGAGTGGAGTTAGCATCCTTAGCCTCTGCCTACACCAAAGCTCCGCCTTACAATAATCCAATCAGAAAAACAATGTTTTTGGCTGTGCCATTTAAAAAGGCAAGACGTCTGTGCTTAAAACACCTACCTGGACTGTGTCTGTGGGGTCTATAATGCCTAGTTTGTTCTGTTACACAGATGAATAAATATGTTCCCAAAATGCTGACAAGCACACTGACCTTTTTATTTTTTGCAAAAACCATATGGATTTGAATCACGTGTGATTGCATCAGCCAAGCTTGAACCTTCGTGTGCATGCATGAGTTTTTTCACGCCTGTCGGTTGCGTCATTTGCCTGTGAGCAGGCTTTGTGTGAGCAGTGCTCCACCCCTCTCGTCGGATTTTTATTGCGAATAAATGTCTGAACGATTTGGAGCTTTGCTGCATCAAATTTTTCCAGAAACTGAGAGAGACCTCCAGCTGGACACCATTCGGAAAATTAATATGGCTTTCAGCGATGATTTTATGGGGATTACACAGATTAAGGAGTGCTCCAGCCGGTTTAAAGACCCCCCACAGCGGCTGACAGCACGCCGTGCTCCGAGCGCCGATCGACAGGCTCAAACCCCGCTGAAACAACCAGATCATTTCCAACGTGAAGCTTTGTTGATCTGGGACGTCATCTGACTTTCACAAAAACGGCAGAAGGCGTGGACATCAGCACTTTTTCGGCACATTCTACTGTTACAGGAGTTTTTTTTCATGGAAAGAGAAGCAGAGGATTGCACCACCGTGCTGCTCATGGCGCGGGACAAAACCACCTCCGTGTTGGTCTCACAGGACGGCTTTCAGGTGGCTTTCAGACAGCTTCTGGTTGCTTTTCAGTCGTGTGAGTATCTGAGAAATTGTGCATGAGCTGGACATGCCCCAACATGTCCTGTGAGCCTTCTGCCTTTTTTGTGAAAGTCAGATGACGTCCCGGATCAACAAAGCCTTCACATTGGGAATTATCTGGATGTTTCAGCGGGGTGTCAGCCTGTCGATCGGCACTAGGAGCGTGCCGCGCTTTCAGCCGCTGTGGGCGGTCTTTAAACCAGATGGAGCACTCCTTAATCTGTGTAATCCTCATAAAATCGTCGCTGAAAGCCATCTAAATTTTCTGAATGGTGTCCAGCTGGAGGTCTCTCTCAGTTTCTGGAAAAAAATTGATGCAGCAAAGCTCCAAATCGTTCAGACATTTATTCGCAATACAAAATCCGACGAGAGGGGTGGACCACTGCTCACACAAAGCCTGCTCACAGGCGAATGACGCAACCGACAGGCGTGAAAAAACTCACGCATGCGCACGAAGGTTCAAGCTTGGCTGATGCAATCACACGTGATTCAAATCCATATGGTTTTTGCAAAAAATAAAAAGGTCCGATACTTTTTGGACAGACCTCGTATTTACCAAATGAAGATAATCTAAAAGACAGGGATCTGTGCAAACAATCCAAAATGTACCACAGGCATGGGCAAAACAGGTGGGGAGGCCAGATGCAGCCAGCACAGGACGAGCACGAAGAAACTAGCAAGGAGTGGCTGAATGACCCAATCTCTTAAACTGTACTGGAGTAAATGATTGATTGCAGGTGTATGCTGCAAGCAGGTCAGTCCAACCCAGCCTCACAAGACAAACAGAAAATGACTGACTTTAATTCCCTGTCCCTCCCTGTCTCCCACTTCGGGGTTGTCTCCACCTGCTCTCTCACTACAGATCACAATGCTATCTTCAAATATTATAGTCCATGGAGGTTCCTGTCTGATCTCATCTATTAACCTGTCCACCACAATTGCAAACAAGAAAGGGCTCAGAACCAATCCTTGATGTAATCCAGAAAAGGTTCACTAGTCCGTAGGTTCACTCGTCAGAAGGTTCACTAGTCTGTGTGTGAATTTACTCCAAATTAAGAAAAACATTGCAATTCGCAGAGTTAAGCTTTCTCTAAATCCACAAAAATACATTGTAACTCATTCCGCCTTCTTTATACAGTATTTCTCTTTCAGTACTCTGAGAAAACTTTACATTGTGGTGCTCTTTCTGCATTCATCCATATTGCTGCCCACAGATATTTACCTCTTTCTAAGCCTATCTTAAACCCCTCTTTTCTCATATCTTCATACTATGGCTGGTCAGCTTTATCCCTCTGTAGTTACTGCAGCTCTGCATGTCGCACTTGTTATTAAAATTTGAAAACAGTACACTTCTCCATTCCTCACGTATTTTATCAATTTCCAAGATTGCATTTAAAAATTCCACTGCCATCTCTCCTAAACATTTCCATGCCTTCACTGGTATGTCATGTGGAATATCTGGTATGTCATCTGTTATGTGGACAATTGCCTTTTAAACTGTCCGGAATTAGTTTTGTTTATAAATTAAACCATGAGTAAAAAGTGCTGTGCGTTTCATGTCTCCTGCCCACTGTCTGTATCATTGCATATGGAAAGTAAACCACACTTCTTTTTATAACCTCAGCTGGCAGCTGGCCCACCCCCCTTCTGCTGGAATAGGACTGAGCTCATACTGGTCTGATTGTTGCAAAACATGCAACAGACAGGAACTAACATGTATGATTTTAGGGTTTACAAATGTTTTTGACCGTGAAGCTTTATTCACTATGCCAGCAAAAAAATGTTAGTGGACTGAAAGTTAGTGGAACTAAATTTAGCGGAACCTAATTGGTCTGGTGGTTTTCAAAATTAGCTGAAAAGCTAATCCGCTAACAAAAAGATAGCTTTGCTAATTAGCAGTTAGTGGATTAGTGGAACTGTGCCCACCATTGTAATATACAGATACATAACACATTTTCTGGACTATAAGTTACACTGTATTATTAGTCACATCTAACCAAAAATACACCAAGAAGAAGAAAACAACAACATATTTACAGTGCATTCATAAAGTATTCACAGTGCTGCACTTTTTCCACATTTTGTTATGTTACAGCCTTATTCAAAAATGCAGTAAATTTAGTTTTTTCCCCTCAAAATTCTACTCAGAACACCCCCATAATGACAACATGAAAAAGGTGTTATTTTGCATATTTATTAAAAATAAAATTTAAAAACCTAAGCAATCACGTGTACATAAGTATTCACAGCCTTTGCTCAATACTGTTTGATACAGCTTTGGAAGCAATTACAGCCTCAGGTCTTCTTGAATATGATGCCACAAGCTTGGAACACCTGTCTTTGGGCAGTTTTGTCTATTCCTCTTTGCATCACCTCTCAAGCTCCATCAGGTTGGTTGGGGAGCGTCGGTGCACAGCCATTTCAGATCTTTCCAGAAATGTTCAATCGGATTCAGGTCTGGGTGTTACGGTTCGGGCATGAGTGGGAGACGAACCCAGAAGCAGGAAGCAGAAATGAACAGTTAACACGGATTTATTGTTTGGAATATGACAATACAGAAAGTGCAAAATAACAGGCTGCCTAGCCGAGTGGAGACCGGCCCGCTGAACGGTGGAACCAGGGAGCCCGCAGTCCAGACAACTTCAGTCACAGTGGTTGGATCCGGAGCCAGGTGGCCGCCTGCAAGCTGTCGACGAGGCTGAGGAAGATACACAGAAGGGTGAGTGCTGAGCCAGTCACTGAAGTGGTTTTCACAGTCAGTCAGAGACAACTATCACAGCTGGTCCAGATATGCAGGCAATTAGACAGAATGGTTCAGTTCAGTTTCTTCTAGTGGTTCTTATCTGGAAAAGTTCACAGTTCAGTTCATATGATTATTCCAGGCAGTGTTCAGTGAGCAGCAGCTCATATGAGCAAAAAGGAGAGCGAACACTTAGCTTGGCTGATGTGAGCCTGGGAGATCCACAACAGGCTGCAGAAGAGTCTTGATAGCAATCAGGTTGCTTCAGTGATAAGTTGCAGTTCTTCAGGCTGGTGTGTGGAAACACAGAGAGACAAAGATATATAACCAAGGAGCCAGGCTTACCGTGGAAGGTTTGCAGAGTTTCTGGTGAGGATGGAGTGCAAAGCCAGGGTTCATATACAGATGCTGATGAAATGTGGAACAGGTGTGTCGATCAGCTTGAGGCACGCCACCTGTGCAGAGGAGAGGGAGAAACCAGCAGCAGCAGGAAAACAGAGCAGGCAGCCCACAACACTGGGCCACTCAAGGACATTCACAGAGTTGCCTTGAAGCCACTCCTTTGATGTATTGGCTGTGTGCTTAGGGTCATTGTCCTTCTGAAGGATAAACCGTCGCCCTAGTCAGAGGTCAAGAGTGCTCGGGAGCAGGTTTTCATCCAGGATGTCTCTGTACATTGTTGCATTCATCTTTTCCTCAATCCTGACTAGTCTCCCAGTTCTCACCCGCTTGAAAACATCCCCACAGCATGATGCTGCCACAACCATGCTTCACTGTAGGGATGGTGCCTGGTTTTCCTCCAAACATGAAGCCCGGCATTGACGCCAAAGAGTTCAATCTGATGATGATAATAATGATGGTTCTTGGTCGAGCGAGACATCGGCATCAGTTTGACGAGCTAACGCTTACCCTAAGGTTGTTTGTCACTGACAAAGTGAGGAACCTTGGGGTGATTTTTGATCCCACATTGTCCTTTGACCTACACATTAGAGATACTACGAGGACTGATTTTTTCTTCTTTGCAAAATATTGCGAAGATTCGGCCCCATCCTGTCTACAAATGATGCAGAGACTGTGATTCATGCATTTGTCACTTATAGACTGGACTACTGCAATATTCTATTTTCTGGTTTACCACAATCCAGCATTTAGTGTCTCCAATGCTCTTTTTCTCTGTCCGAGGTACTGATGGCATTGTGTGGGATTGCTCGTTGACGACTGCAGATCGCTGGGTGCTGGACTGATCGTGAGGTTCTTTGCTTGAAGCAGCACACTGCAGTCTGCATTTGGAATGGACTCTGCCATGGGAAGAGTCCCACTGATGTTATGGGAAATACTGGATGAACCCTGCCTGTGGAATGAATGACTTCTTATCAAATGCTGCATCTTTTGTATATTATGCTCTTTTTTTTAAACTTTGCAAAAACCTTGTAAAACTTTGCAAAAAAAAAAAAGGCAGCACTTCTCTATAAATCTAATATGTTTCTCATATATTATGTAAAAGCTGGCAAGAAATACAAACATCTAAATCTAAAAACGTTGTTTTTTGTAATGACATAATGCCTCTGAAGCATTTTACAAGCCATCTCATGGACATCAGCATGCACACTACATGAGTGCGCATCACCCAAGGTCAAGGGTGATTTCTGGTCTTTTCAAAAGCTCATGAATGCACACATGCATGTCCTACTGCAGAAGGGATTCAAAAGAAAATAATTTTTTTTTTTTATTGAATTATCCCCAGGTAAATATGTTCTCTTTATTAAAATGGCCTGTAATTTTTAAGACATTTAAAAAATGAACTGATATTATAATGCTTGGCTTCAGCAGAAACTACATGTCAGTTTAGTGAAATTTGGGTGGCCTTATAGTTTTAATGTTACTGTACAAGGCACAAAGAACTCAAAATTGTCACTACTGAACAAATGATCAATGTGGAGCTCAACATGTGCGTGGTTGCCTCACTAAATGGAAAAAAAACTTTAAATGACTACCATTTGTACAGCCTTTGTAATTAACCTTACTTAGCCTCACTATTCTCCTCGTGTTTCTGGCTTTCCAAAAGTGCAAAAAAGTCGGGTGATAAGTACTATGAATGTTTTTCCCGGTCTTATTTAAGGGCCCGGTCCCACTGGCGTTTCGGAAGATTTGCGTATGGATTGTGCACAAATTGGCTCATATTCGCTAAACATCCGCAATATCCATGAAACATGCTTGTATGAGTCGGCCGACACCCGCACACATCGCAATTATCCACAGAGGCATATTTGTCCGTTGCCAGGATTTTTGAGCTGCACAAAATTTTGGTTGCGGATGACATCCGCCTTACTTACTCAATACATACTCAAGCTATGCGCTGTATATCCCCCGTTATCCACTGATATCCGCAAAGGACGGGATTTGCGGCTTGGCAGTGGACTGGACAGTGTGTAAAATGGATATATAGTGTGCCTATCATGTCCACATCACGGATTAAAATAAGTTGTAGCGAATGCATATATATTGGCAACAGATAAAGCGTTGTATTACGTCTGCATTGCAGCTGATTTGCGGACAATCTGCGAATGCATAACAAACGTAAACCCAAGTACTACATGTGGCAGAAATCGACATACCTGCCAGCCAGTGCCAGTCCAGCTGTGGAGATGTACAGATGTAGTTATGGATCCCCAAAGACGTAATAGCTGCTGCCATCCAACAACATACTGTAAAACCCCAGCTGCAGAGAAGTCAGCCGTGGACCTCAGTTCTCTTTCAGGACTTTTATTTAACACCAAGAAAAGGAAGAGTTGCTGTTACAGCCGCAACTCACACTGAACTCCCATCCTTTCAAAACACTGTCTCACAACCCCAAGCAGCTTCCCTCCTCCTGCTCCCCAAACTCATGAACAGTTAACCCTTGCATGTGAACATGAACATCAACTCTGTGATCAACTTGTCCAAGTCCAGCAATTGCTCCAGAGGCTGTGGTGTTGGTGTGAATAGTGATGCCGAAAGGCGGAGTGCGCTTCTGTTATGTCCGCAATGCAGTTGCCGCACACATGCATACAACCACTGCTGCCACCATACATGCGCGATGCATTCACAATACATGCGTTTATACATCCGTGATTGTTCGACATAAATTTGCTATACATTATTAATAATCCATAATTCATACTGAGACATTTGTCATTTTTGGCCAATTTTATTACGGACAACAACGAATGCCCGTGATTTGTATACTCAGTTCATGTGCAATTAATCCTTTCCCAGTGGGACCAGCCTGAGAGTGCATGAAGGTTATCCCATGTCTCTATTCAAGAGTGATGTTCTTCAGTTTGACAGCACAATTTCTTAATTTCACTTATTCTTTAAAACCTGTGGTGGGCACAGCTAACCAAAAATTTTGCATTGATAACAGCTAATCAGCTAACTGAAAAGTTATCTTTTATAAAGCTAAACCGATAAATCACCCAAAATTTATCGGAAGCTACAGCTAACCGATAACTTTCAGTATTGCTTCCAATACACTTGCAACTACTAACAAGCTGATTTTGAGTTTAACACACAATCACTTCTGGTAGCATCAAAGGTGACAATGGACATCATTCGTAATGACAATGGAGCTTCTTCTCTGGGGCTCAAGGGACGAGTCGCAAGGAGAGGAAGTAGAGAAAGGCCTGGTGTTACCTCCAATGAAGGCGTACATGGATGACATTACCACAATCATCCAAACAGTAGGTGGCACAAAGAAATTGCCTCCAACATCTCGACGATCTCTGCTCTTGGGCAAGAATGAAAGCTAACCAAAGAAGAGCCATAGCCTCTCCATAGTTAAGGGCCGTGTCAAGACAATCCGCTTCCACATCAGAGGCGATAGGATCCCAACAGTCAAAGAAGAACCAGTCAAAAGCCTGGGATGTCTGTATGCTATCCCACTACAGACCGCCACAGAGGCATTGAAGTCCACAGAAAAGCTAAGGAGGGACTTGGAGCATCGACAGAAGCAATCTTCCCGGAAAACTCAAGGTGTGGTGCTTTGAGCATGGCCTACTCCCACATCTACTCTGGCACTACAGGTCTATGAGATCTCCCTGTCAAGGGTTGAGACCATTCAGCAATGCATTAGCAAGCTTTTGCGAAAATAGTTGTGAGTACCAGCCTGCTTCTCGATAGTTGGCCTGTACAGCTCCACTGGCAAACTCCAGCTACCAATCTCATCTCTTGTCGAAGAGTTTATAGTGGGTAAAGCCCGCCTACATATGATGTTGATGGACTCATCCGATCAAGTGATCGATGAAGTCCAGCCAGACGTCCGGACCGGCTCCAAATGGTCTGCCAAGTCTATAGTTGAGGAAGCTGAAGCTAGCCTCCACACCAAGGAGATCATCGGAGCCATAAAATTAGGACGGGCAGGTTTGGGCAAGATATCACATAGATGGCTTTCCGACCAAGGACCTAGAGGCCGACGCAAAATGAAAATTGAAGATATACAATCCTTTGAAGAGGAGAGGCGTATCGCCATCGCAATCGGCCAAGCTAAGCAATATACCTGGACCAACTGGGACAACGTAGAACCAGAAAGCTCACATGGTCGACATTGATGGAAATTGAACCCCTGGCGATCTCTTTCTGCTCCGCTCAGTCTGCGACCTGCTACCAACGGCAACAACCCGAAACTTTGGGGATACATCGACTCTGACACTTGCGCCACCTGCTGCAAGGAACGCGGTACACTACGCTATGTGCTGTCAGCCTGCACACAATCTTTGCAGATGTACACATGGCGCCACAACCAGGTTCTGGAGGAAGTGGCAGATATTATCAGGACCCAATATGACACCATCAACAGGGAACCAATCAAAGATCCTAAACTCTACATTACCTTCTGCAAGGAGGGCATATGCCCGTCACAGCAATCGCGAAAAGCAATGCGCTCGAAGCTCCTCAGCGGTGCACATGACTGGAATGTCTCTGCTGACCTCAGTGTAGCACTGAAATTTCCAATCCACATTGCTAACACCAACGAGCGACCCGACCTCGTAATGTGGTCGGATACAAGCCGGCGAGTGCACCTCGTAGAACTACCGTCCCATGGGAGGAGAACATGGAGGACACGTACGAACGGAAAAAAGCCTGCTACGAATCACTGCGGATGGACTGTGAAGATAGAGGCTGGGTATGTCGCGTCCTACCAATTGAAATTGGCTGCCGCTGCTTCACAGGATGATCCACAATGTCCCTCCTTTCTCAACTAGGCCTCGTCAACCGAAAAATGCGAGTCGCAACTAAATGCCTACAGATAGCCGCTGAACGAGCCTCAAGCTGGATATGGTCTAAATCTTGAACTGTCACCAAATAATTTCCCTACTCCTACCACCTGGACTGGAAAGTCATATCCCTGCATTTCGCAGCTGATGAACTCTACAAACACCTCGGTGGCTTCATGCTGCCGGTACCGCCGGGGGATGGCAGTACTAACCCTGATTTGTTGACTCATTCATTCTTAATGTGAGGTGTGTGTGTGGTGTTTACATATAAATGTGCTTTTGTAAAATATGCCTTTTATTGGTTAAAAAAGCCAAAAAGTCAAGTTGTGAACTGATTTGACAACCGTCTGATATAACCGGGGTCAAATAAATAGAACACTCCCATCTACTGGTGTCCAGATGCTCATACTGCCATGAACACTACTGGCGAGTAGATGGCAGTAGAGACCATGAAAACCTGCCAAAACAAAATTCCAGATAATCCGTGTCTGCTACGTTTAAGATGCGTGGAATTTAATAAATGCAAATTGAATTTCAGACATCTTATATTTATAACTCTGGAACAAAGACAACAGACAGTGTTTGACATAACCAGGACTCTAAATGTGCAAACAGGAATCGATTGCAATGATTCCAATTGAAAATAATGGAGAAGCAACCTGGGCTTCTTTTGGCATTTTTACATAAAACAAACACAAAAACCATCTATAAACCCAGAGACTATATTCACGAGAGTTTTAGGCACAATATACGAAGAGTTTAATGCTGTTGTCCATGTGGATCCTGATCAGAGCATCTCAAATGCATTTCTTCTGTCATGAATGTACTGAGATTACCCATGATACACCTGGACACGCATGTCCACACTAAAACCTTCAAAATTAGTGCATTACTTTAAAACTAAAACATATATCTGATATTTTCACTTTATAAAACTTCAGACGTGACATTAATTTAAATAACTTGTCCAAAATTAGTTTGGTTAAAATTTTAACCATAAGTTAAAACTGTATGCCTCTGGATGACTTGGGTGATATGCTAGCATATCAGTATGGGGTCAAAAGAAATGAGTTCTTTTCTGTGACTAGTTCTCTTTTGCCTACAGAGGAAAGTGTGTTTTTTCCAGAACCAGCTCTTCTCTGTCTGCAGAGGTTACAACTGCATAATACTTAACTGATGTAAGACTTAATAAATGTTTTGTAAGTGTTAAGATTTGTTAACCATGCATGTAAAAATATGTTAGCAGTCTAAAAATTATTGGCCCAAAACTTAGTGGAAGCTAATTGGCCTGATGATGGTTTTCAAAGTTATCTGAAAAGATAATCTGATAATGAAAACATTAGCTTCGATAATTAGCGGTTAGCGGATTAGCAGAAATGTGCCCACCACCATCTAAAACCAAGAATGCCCTTCTCATTCTGATCTCCTCCTTGTTTTTCTAGTTGGTATCCATGTTAATGGAGCATTACTGCCACTTTATGCTCTGGTGTGGGCATTAGACACTACCTCATTGAGATCAGTATGTAGGAGCAACTTATCGCGTGTGTAGACAGTCCCATCTTGCGGCTGTAGATGATAATGTAGTATTTTTGACATCATGTTGCATAGAAATATAAATCAGAGGACCATCCATACAAACAAAAGTGCAAAATAATATATTGTAGGGAAAATACATTAAATCATGTTTTCGTAGAGCTGAACAAGATCTGGAAAACATTGCTGCTTATATGATGATGTACTTCAAATTCGTATGGTTTTGTGATACAGAACTCAAAATATGAAACAAAAAACTGTTCTGTTAACTGATGTACGAGATGACTGTCATGGAGGTTGCCTAATTGTTCTTGAATCAGTGCTACATACATGAGATTTTTTTTTCTTTGTACCTACCATTTTCCCGTCTCATTTTTCCAGCCTCGGTGGTCTACACACATATATTTGCACTGTATGTGCCTTCACTTTTATGAACTCATTTGGGGGAGCATGTGTGAGCAAGAGCTGCAGTAATAGAATATGTATGTGTTGATCTCTCCCTCACCCTTCCACTTCACCCTACTTTAAATTTAAATCCTCTATCTTTCTTTCATTGGGTCCTGCTCAAATACTGCACTTTTAGAGTTTAGCAGTCTTGTTCAAGTCCTGATTTGTCTTGTCTCATTATGATTCTGCTCATGTTTTCCACCTGATGGACCCCTGTGTTTTACATTTGGCTCTCATCCTTTGTGTTACAGATAAACAACATGGCCAGTCTCAGTGCATCGTTTACATAGCTTTAACACACACATGCACACATGCAGGCCACAATCCTCCTATCCATTGCATTTAGGTCAATGTATAAAAACAAACACATTCATTAAATTACAAACAACACATCTGACAGAGGAGCACAATGATTTGACTGATATTAAAGTGATTGATTGGATTTAAGGTGTAGTGGGTTTGTAGTCTGAATCAGCCCATTGGTGTTGACATTGATAGACAAAATCACACAGTATGAGCTGTTATTCATGTAAATCTTTTGCTTTTGACTCAGTCAAGCAAGAAATGATTTCAGGTGTGTTTGTAGGATTACTCCAACACCGCTGAACTGAGCTTCAAAAACCTGGTGGAGGGATGGGGCATGGGACAACAAAAAATCAGATTCTGCAATGGATCCACATTATAAGGCAGATCTGGATTATGCATTTATTTATTTAGTTTTGTTGACATTACAAGAGCTTTCTGACATCTCAGTACCTATCCTCCTGCACTGGATATTTGACCACACCTTGTTTTTAGACCAGCACCTCATGGCCCACAAATGAGTACAAGTAGACTTGTCAGAACTCAGAACTCAGAAGAAGTTTATTGCCATTGCAATGAACAGGATTCACAGACTAGGAATTTGCTTTGATATAATGGTGGCAACATTAAACAGAGAGCAATGTAAATGCTAAGATAAAATATAAGATAAAATATGAAATATGAATATGAAAGGCTATGTGCAATGACACAAACAGAAAAACAGTGCAGTGGGAGGAGTGGCAATTAAAACCCAAAGTACATTTGTCTAAAGCAGGGGTGGGCAATCATGTGCCATAAGGGCAGAGACACTGCCAGGTTTTTACGTGCAACCAATCGGCCTCAGCAAGGTGGAATTTCATTAACTGATCAGGTGTCTCAGCAGGTGATTTCATTGACAACCAGGTGTTTATGTTCAGAGCAGAAGCTCATCAGCAACCCACCTGCTGAGGTGATTGGTTACATGGAAAACCTGCAGTGTCTCGGCCCTCGATGCCCCACCCCTGGTCTAAAGTGACCCATGATAAATGATAAGTGACAGAGTTAAGGTTAGGTGACTGAGTTATGAAGTGTTCGTGAGTCTAACGGCAGAGGAGACGAAACTGTTCTTATGGCGGGAGGTTCTGGTCCAGATGGACCGTAACCTCCTGACCGAGGGGAGTGGTTTGAATAGACCGTGTGCAGGGTGAGAAGGGTCAGCTGTGATCCGACCTGCTCGGCCCAGAGTCCTGGAGATGTGCAGGTCATGGAGAGATGGAATGCTACAGCCAATCACCTTCTCAGCAGAGGCCACAATGCGCTGCAGTCTGTGTCTGTCCCTGGCTGTGGCCCCGGCGTACCACACCGTGATGGAGGAGCAGAGGATGGACTCGATGATGGCCGTGTAGAACTGCACCATCAGCTGGGCAGGCAGCTTGGCCTTCTTCAGCTGCCGCAGGAAGTACATCCTCTGCTGGGCCTTCTTGATGAGGGAGCTGATGGTTGACTCCCACTTGAGGTCCTGGGTGATGGTGGTGCCGAGGAAGCGGTGACAGTCCACAGTGGTGATGGGGCTGTTGGTGAGGGCAAGGGAGGGCGGGGGGGCTGTGGCTTTCCTGAAGTCCACGATCATCTCCACTGTTTTCTGGGCGTTGAGCTCCAAGTTGTTGCTGCTGCACCAGGTCACCAGCCGGTCCACCTCCCTCCTGTAGGCAGACTCATCCCCATCCGAAATTAGTCCGATGAGGGTGTTGTCATCCGCAAACTTGATGAGCTTTACGGAGTCATGGCTGGCGTTGCAGCAGTTAGTGTACAGGGAGAAGAGCAGAGGGGAAAGGACACAGCCCTGTGGAGATCCTGTGCTGAGAGCCCGAGTGTTAGAGACATTCTTTCCCAGCCTCACACGCTGACTCCGTTCCGTCAGGAAGTCTGTGATCCACCTGCAGGTGGAGTCGGGCACGTGGAGCAGAGAAAGCTTGTCCTGGAGCAAAGCCGGAAGGATGGTGTTGAATGCAGAGCTGAAGTCCACAAACAGGATCCTAGCGTAGGTTCCTGGGGAGTCCAGGTGCTGCAGGATGGAGTGCAGGGCCAGGTTTATGGCATCATCTACAGACCTGTTGGCTCTGTAGGCAAACTGCAGGGGGTCCAGGAGGGGCTCGGTGATGAACTTCAGGTGGGATAAAAGTGTGAATTCCATGTTATGGGTGATAGGTGTAAAAACCACAACTGCCTCAGGTTGGAACAAGCAAAGATGCCTAGGTTTTGTTCCTCCACACTGAATGGGGAATATGATTTTGTTTCACTGAGACTGAAAATAAATAAATAAATAAAACAAAAACATTGAATCTTAATTCTGAGGTTGTTCTGTAAGTATTCATTCATACACTTAAGAATATTCATGTTCTGAGTTCATAAAAAAAACTTGTTCTGTAAATAGTTCTCTTACTTTTGTGATCAAAATCATTGATTTGAATCTCTTTGAATCTTTTGAGGCTTTTCTGTAAATAGTTTTCAAATAAACAATAAATATAGCAACGTCTGATCAATCCATATCAATTTCAGGCTTAAAATAATGTACAGATTTAAGCCCCGCCCATTCCCAGTTAAACCACATCCATTTCCGGTTTAGGCCCCGCCCACTCTGAGTACAGATACAGATCATTTCAATGGTTGAACAGATTCAGATACAGATAGTGGTGTACTCGCTCATCCCTACTCAGTAGTGACATTCATGTCTCTGGGTCCTCTGTAATGAAACAGCAGCAATGGCCAATAGGCAATGTCAGGATGGATAATTGACCAAGATGCACTGACACGAGCATGCCTGTGACTCACGCAATAGCACAAACGTCATCGTGACGATCCCCCCGCTGTGTGCCCAGCTGGACGCCATTCTTTGTTCCACTGGCTGCCACGTGCTCTGCGCTGGACACTGCATATATAAAATAATTCCAATAACAGATTTAACTGCTTGTTATACTTGTTCAGACGAGCTGCGCTGTGAGGCGAGCCGCTGACGTCACCACTCGCTCTGTTCACTTCTTCTTTACTCCACTTGACAAGCTGCACATAGTGTTGGAGATTAGATCACACCATGTAGCATGACATTTGTGCCTGAAAGATTTTTTTTTAACATTTCAAAATTCTCTGTGCACAATAGCACACACCGGCGCCCCTCTGGTGTCCTGTCTGCATCCGCTAAAGATGAGTTTACTCTCCAGCACGACACAGGTCGTGCTAGTGTGTGAATAAAAGACATTCTCGTGTCAGGGGACCTTTACAAAGCAACACACATCCAAAAACCAATGATGCAGTTGATGTAACAATCTTTTGGGAAGGTCCTGGTGTTCATCTGTAAGGGTACCCCCAGCGGACACAGCAGGTGATTCAAACAAAGTTCAGCAGTTGCAAATGCATGCCACGTTTGGCAATGTCACTGAACTTCCAGAAAATCCACCGACTGGTGGAAAGTGGCAGCCGTAAGAGGTTCAGAGTTCCAGCATTGAATACCCCAGAAGCAAGAAAGGACCACAGCACACAGTGGCTGAAAACACACATCTATCTGTCTCACACACACAGTTCGACTTTTGTTGCAACAATGTTAATATTGTGACTGGAAACAAAATTGAATGGCAGTTTCACAACGGTCACAATGCTGGTCGTGTTTACTCATACAAGTAGAAGCAGCGTTCCACTGCTGTGCAAGCTCTCACTTGAGGCTTCCACAGACTCCACCCCTTCTTTCTCTCTGTCTCTCTCTGCCACCAGTTGGAACACTTTTGTGTGTACATTTTCCCTGAAGCCAGCCAATCAACATTTCATTCCAGTGGAATCCAACATCTGATCATGTCTGGAGATGCCTTTTTCATTCTGTTAAATTTGTTTATTTTTCTTTTCTTTCCCAGACCTTTCAAGTCTGTGTGTGGTTTACTCAGGTTTATATTTGCACTGAAAGGCTTGCACCTTACCTTTCATTGTATTCAGTGGTGGTTCTACAGTGAATTACTTCCCGGGCAAGACCCCCTCCGGGCCCCCCCCCCCCCCCCCCCCCCCAAAAACAAAACCCACAAAATTTTGCACAAACAGACATTTTTTATTATTTTATTATTAATAATAATATTTTAGAAATTACCCTCAAATTGTCATTGAAATTGACATAAGACCGCAGGCTACAATACAGGGTGAACACAAAAACACTCCTTGGTTTCAAATATGTATAATATCAAAATTCACATGAATAATTTTACAATTACAATTACAGTTGCAGAAACTCATCAAGTTTTTTTCTCTTTTGCAGATTCTTCTTCAAAATTGTAAAATTATTCATGTGACTTTTGATATAATAAATATATGAAACCAATTTTGTGTTCACCCTGTATAACTCTTATTCAAAGCATCCATGCATCCTTGCAAATTTGAATGAACATTAATCTAGTTCACTTATTCTAGTTCTGTCACCCGGTCCCACATACCTCGGTTGTTAAAATATTAAACAGAATATACCGTAAAATACAACACAATTAATTGTATATTTTGTTGAAAAAAGCATGTTATGTGGTGAGGGTTAACCAAACTAGATTAAGTACATATATCTTGTAATTTGTTCATTTGTACACTGCATCACATGCAGGCACACAAAAAAGGTCAAAAAAGATTCAACTCACTTCAGCTAATAATGTGAACGCAGCTCAAGTTCTAAGCCCTCCTTATAAATAGGTAGGCTGTCCTTTCTGCAAACTTTTTTCCATGAGTGGGCAGTTTGTCATCTCCTGTGAGATTCAAACCTGTTCTTACACCATCTGTCTGCTTTCAAACACCTTTTATTATATAAACTAGCTGCCTGCCTCGTCTTTCCTTCGTTTTGGTGCTGGATGATCCGCAGAGAAATGTGGCGCAGAGAGTTCTGGTTCTGTGCTGCATCCTAAGTGAACTTTGCCCTGGCAGAGGAGATGTTTTTTTTTTAAGTGCTGGTGCCACCCCTCCATGGGTCATGGCTGCCTGGTTTGCCCATACCAAAAACTGCTACTGATTGTATTTGTTACAATGACAATAAACTATCTGTATCAAATTTAATCAAGCAACATAAATCAGTTGGATGGATACTCAAAACAAAACAAAGTCTAAAAAATATTTATACCTGAAAAGAGTACAAACACACTTTTGTTGTTGTTGTTTTTCTTTTTATGTCACACCCCGGCCTTTGAGATTGAGAGATGCCTGAAAAGAGCTTATGAAGTCATGAGGTGGCTGAACAGAGGTGTTTGGTGATGCCAATGTAGCACCCTTACCACCAGTCTATACTACACATTCTTCAGAATGGGAGGGTGCTTTGGGTCCAATCTCCAGACAGTGGTATTAGGCCCTTCCCAACATGAGATATGGAATGCCATCCTGGTAAGTGAATTTTAACTCAGAGAAGAAACCTTGTGTTGCCAACATATAAATTCCTTTATTCAAGTTTTACAGCACAAAACAAATAGAGTATCAAATCCACAAATAACCGTTTCCACCGTTTGCTAAAATGCAAACATATAACAATTAAAACAAACCCACACTACTAATCCCCAACTCTAAAATTCACAAACCCCAACATTTCTGACTCCCCTTGTATGTACCACAACCCGGGCCCACATACACACTCACACATTCACACAGTCCAGTCTTGTATTCAGCCGCCCAGGCGAGAGGAACGTATGAAATAAATTAACGTGTCACGCAGGCCAGTCCCTGGCCTGCAGTACAGAATCCACCAATTGTCCGCTTTGAGTGCATTGAAACGTCTCCGGCCACCAGGCGATGCATGGGCACATCACGACGAACCTCGTGGTTACAGCAAACCTCAGCACAGAACACACAAACAATGTGTAAATTGTAAAACATAGCCATGGCCAGCGCGTGGAATCAGACTACCTGGTTGACATCTTGGAATATGCTGTATCTCTCCTCCATCCATCTCGGTGGTGACTCCAAGCCGCTCTGAATGCATCCGTCTCCCCGTTCGAGGTCACTGGGCTTTCCTGTCTCACCATCCGGCATTCTTACCCACTCTCACCCGTGGTGACTCAGCGTCTCCTCCATCTGTTCGCCCACCAACAGTGTGGCGACCACTGAAGAGTTGTGTCGGGGTAAGCGTTCTCTGTGCGGAGTCGAAACTACTCTCAGTCAGCTCAGTCTGAGAGAGCACAGGCGTTCTCTCCTCGACGGAACTTCCCTGTCGAGAGCGAGCCAGTTCCCGTCGAAGCGCGTTCCATCCACTTCCACGTCCCCACTCTTCAGTCGGTCCAAGCACCGAAAGCCTGCTTCGCTCATACACTCCACCAATCACTCTGCGCCACGTCCTCATACCAGCCAATCAAAACCCACCAGCTGATACACGTGCAACTCATTTCACAGTGACTGTCCTGATCTCAATCTTCCAATCAGGCATTATTGCTGATAGCAGAAACAAAATTAACCCAATGCAACATCTTACCTTAATGCAAATACGAGGGCTGTCCATAAAGTATAGGTCCTTTTTATTTTTTTCAAAACCTATATGGATTTCATTCATATGTTTTTACATCAGACATGCATGAACCCTCGTGCGCATGCGTGAGTTTTTCCACGCCCGTCGGTGACGTCATTCGCCTGTGAGCACTCCTTGTGGGAGGAGTCGTCGAGCCCCTCGTCGGAATTCCTTTGTCTGAGAAGTTGCTGAGAGACTGGCGCTTTGTTTGATCAAATTTTTTCTAAACCTGTGAGACACATCGAAGTGGACATGGTTCGAAAAATTAAGCTGGTTTTCAGTGAAAATTTTAACGGCTGATGAGAGATTTTGAGGTGACACTGTCGCTTTAAGGACTTCCCACGGTGCGAGACGTCGCGCAGCGCTCTCAGGCGGCGTCATCAGCCTGTTTCAAGCTGAAAACCTCCACATTTCAGGCTCTATTGATCCAGGACGTCGTGAGAGAACAGAGAAGTTTCAGAAGAAGTCGGTTTCAGCATTTTATCCGGATATTCCACTGTTAAAGGAGATTTTTTTAATGAAAGACGTGCGGACGGGTCCGCGCGTCGGGATGCAGCCTGCGCGGAGCGGCGGCACAGGAAAAACACCTCCGTGTTGATAACCATTTGTAAAATCCAGGCGGCTTTTGATGGCTTTCAGTGGAGTGAGTATATGAGAAATTGTTTAACAGCTGGACATGTTCCAACTTGTCCTTAAGGCTTCCAACAGAGGTGTTTTTCCTGTGGCAGAGCGTCGCGGCGGCTGCGAGCCGACGCGCGGACCCGTCCGCACGTCTTTCATTAAAAAAATCTCCTTTAACAGTGGAATATCCAGATAAAATGCTGAAACCGACTTCTTCTGAAACTTCTCTGTTCTCTCACGACATCCTGGATCAATAGAGCCTGAAATGTGGAGGTTTTCAGCTTGAAACAGGCTGATGACGCCGCCTGAGAGCGCTGCGCGACGTCTCGCACTGTGGGAAGTCCTTAAAGCGACAGTGTCACCTCAAAATCTCTCATCAGCCGTTAAAATTTTCACTGAAAACCAGCTTAATTTTTCGAACCATGTCCACTTCGATGTGTCTCACAGGTTTAGAAAAAATTTTGATCAAACAAAGCGCCAGTCTCTCAGCAACTTCTCAGACAAAGGAATTCCAACGAGGGGATGGACGACTCCTCCCACAAGGAGTGCTCACAGGCGAATGACGTCACCGACAGGCGTGGAAAAACTCACGCATGCGCATGAGGGTTCAAGCATGTCTGACGTAAAAACATATGAATGAAATCCATATAGTTTTTGAAAAAAATAAAAAGGACCTATACTTTATGGACAGACCTTGTATACAATTTACATCAAACAGGAAAAGATACACACATTTCCTTCCTTCCTAACTCTGGTTTTCCCCTGGGCTTAACCAACTTGGCAGGAGAATGAAGGTCTTTAGTCACTGGTCTTTAGTGTCCTGGGGCCTCATGTACAAAGCATGCATACACATAAAAATGTGGCGTCCGTCTCCACACTAACGCTCAGATGTATCAAAAGTGAAATGGCCGTGGAAACCACGTCACACAAAAATACTGGCTGGCGTACCTGCGTTTCTACAGATATGGGTCCACTGGTGACAATACAGGGTATTGCTGGGAGACTGTTAATAGTGTGAAAACAAGAGGTCATCAGAGTGAAGTGGACATCAGTGACACACTGATGAGCAATTAACACACCCACATCTTTGCAATAATATGGGTGGACATAAAAGCATCCACCAAGTGATGAAGAAAATGGAATTAACAATGGTTGTATTAGCATTGTTAGAGGACCTTCCAAATGGTGCAATCCAATGTGAGCCTGAATTCAGGGAATGCAAGGATTTACTTGCTAATGATGACAATTGGCTCATAAGCCGATTCCGATTACCAAGGCCAGTATTACTGGAGTTGTTCAGAGAACTGCGGCCAGCCCTAGAGTGCAATATGGTGAGTAGCCAGAGGTTGTCTGTGCTCACACAGGGGCTGACCACACTGGGCTTCCAGGCAACAGGGACATTCCAGCGGGAGCTGGCCGATCAGTCAGGAGTGGAATACAGTTATTCAGGTACGTCACATTTCCATATGTTGCTGTTGAACAGGTCAACATCAAAGTGCAATTTGCAGCAAGAGCTGATTTCCCAAATGTAATTGGAGCTATTGAGGGGCCATCACATGATGAATTTGTATTTGTTAATAGGAAATGCACCTGACTAACATCGTGGCTAGTTGGCCTGGTTCAATGCATGGTTCATTCATCCTGACCAGCAGCATGGTTGGGGACAGGCTTCAGACTGGCATGGTGCATGATGAGTGGCTGCTTGGTGAGTAATTTATTTATTTCATTGTCCGAAATGAGAACCAGTGTGGCCACATTTGGGCATGTGCGCAGCTTAACATGTCTTGTGTTATCATTTATTGTGTCTGTTGTTTGTTTGTTTTGTGATGATGATACAACAGCTGCAGAGCTCCATAACAGACCCGATGTTGTGAAAGTGTCGTGACACGGACCCACAACAGGGGGCGTTAATGAACGGACAATGGATAAGCCAAAAAGTAACAATTTAATGTTGTGAATCGCACAACGAAGTACAGACAATAACAATATGGTGGAATGTCAATTACACACAAGGTGACGTGTGGGCAGGCTCGAAGATAGAAGATGTCTGGCGAGAGAAGAGCCGGATCCCACACAGCTTCCACCACCAACGGAGCTGAAGAACACCGGAGCCGCCAAGCCCTGCGCCCCAGGTGGCCACTGTCCTCAGCAGTCAGACCTGGTACTGCTGGCAGAGAACAGAAACAGTACTGATGAGTGTGAGTTCGCACACTCAGTAATCCCACAGTCAGTGTTTAGTTAGGAGGGAGCACCTCCACCTCCAATCACACACTCGTGCAGCTCCTGTCTAACCACTTATCTGGTTGGGGTGTGAAGCGAAGCTGTCGCTGATCACACCAAACGCCAATCCCACAGATAAGGCAAACACCACAGGAAAACGGCTGCAAAAGAGTTTAGACTATTATTCAGTTTTAAGTCAGCAGAGAAGTTACCTGAATGGTAGCTGATTTCTCGGTGGGGAGGTGGAGTTGCTGTCCGGCCTTTATGGTGGTGGTGCTGATAACGAGTGACAGCTGTCACTCCCGGTTGCTATGATGCCCTCTCATGCTTGAAGCCCGCACTTCAAGCAGGGCGCCATCTGGTGGTGGTGGGCCAGCAGTACCTCCTCTTCAGCGGCCCACATAACACCCGACTGGTTCGCTGTGTTCAGTATATGTTAGTGAATACGTGCATAAAGTTGTGGATGTCACAGACTTTCAGCCACCGTGCACCTCTGCAATCATTAACATTGTGGTTCATTTGAGTGGTGTATTCTGCCTTCATCTGACTCCAGTGGACCATGGCTAACCACTGAAGACCCAGGTGATGACCCCATTAATGAACCCCAACACCAACCAAGAGAGGCGCTGCAATAACCTCAATTCCAGCACATGGGCAGTTGTGGAGAGGGCAGTCGGCCTGCTGAAAGGCCGCTGGCGCTGCTTGGACAGGTCGGGGGTGCTGCAGTGTGGACATGAGAAGGTGTACTGTATTGTGCTGGTCTGTGGCATACTCCATAACATGGCACAACACCATGATATACCACTGCCAGAGTAGTACCGGCTGCTGGACCCGTCTACTTCATCCCACCCCTGGAAGCCACATGGGCCCGGCCGCATGTGATTTCAGCCATGTGATGAGGCAAGGATGGGATTCACTTATTATTCGTTTTTATTGCTGTACAGATATCACAGAGGATGTGGATCATTTGATCTAGATGCTCACTGATGCCACCAATTGCTCTGACAATGTCTGTCTGTGATTCCAGCACTCTCCCATGGCTCATTGTCTATTCAGAAATGTAAAGAAGTGATGTAATTAAACGTGTCAAGTGTTTATCATCTTTACACATGAGCTATCTGTAATGAGCAGCCTATTGTATGACCACTATAATGACAACATCTATGAGTCCAGCATATTTACTTTGGGGATGATCTGTGTCACCATCATGGGCCCCCTCCACTCTGGTGAGAGCTGTGTCACCCAGTATCACGGCCACTCTTTTGTCGAAGGGGCTGAGTTCCTCCACACCTACACCCCTGCCTGTTGTGGTCCCACTGCGGCGGTGGGCAGCAATCCTCCTCTTGACGTCCACCTTAGTGTCTGACCGTTTCTTTTTTATTTCAGCATGTGTGCGCTGCTCTGGGCCCACAGCGTTTAAGGTTTTACACACACAGTCCCATTCACATTTCTTCCGTTTCATTGTTATGTTGATGGTACCAAATAAGATATCCTTGCATGTCACAACTTAATTTCCAGAGAGTGCACAAAAAGGCTGACAAAGGCTGACAACTGTCAGTGATCCCGTGCTTGTGTACAGTCTGTTGAAAAATCCCTTTAGGTGTTTGATCAGTATATACTTGCATTGCTGGACTTTATAACTGCTGCTGAACTGTGCTGGCAGTGCGCCAACTTCCCACATGTGCACAACATTCTTCAGGAGCAGCCAGTGGACTTTTTCTTTTCTCTTTCTTTTTTGTCATTTTACTTAATACGCATCTTAACACAACTGTAGTTGGATTATCATTGTGGGACAGCACTTCACATGAGATTTATTTAAACCAGAGGTGGATTATGCATTTATCAGCTGATCAACGTTGCCAGCACACAGCGCAGCCGGGTGAAAGGGGCTTGACCAGCTGTCTGTGCTGTGTTGTGGAACGTGGGGTACCAGAGGTGAGTTGCATGTGTATTTATATTGTCACGGGCTGAGGAAACATTTCCACATCATACCTGCTACAGATTTAGGAGGTGAACATGTAATAATACGTGTATTACAGTGGTGACATCCCATTCAGCTGCATTGCGGGGCGCTGCACCGAGCCTCTGACACGCGCACAGTGCCACATACATGTTATTACATATCAACATTCCCTATGCCCTCCCTGGCCAGGGTCCAGTGGAGGTGGACATACATAGCACAACATGTTGACAGCCTTTGCAGTGACTGATCGATCTCAGAGCTCAATCAACCATGATTAGATCGTTTCAGATGCTGTTTTGATGCCGTAAGAATATGTAGACTGATCAGATGGTGCAAAAACTGCATATAGACTCCCGTCAGACATGCGTTGCATCTTGGCGGTGCCCAGAGTGTTTTGAACATGTGCAACACACTCGGGACAGCTGAGTGAATGACCAAATATGTAGACGTTCACAGACTGCTTGGTCTTCGGACTGCAGGTCAATATTTCCCAATTGTGGCCGGATGTGTCATTGTGACGCTACTTGGCATCAATCGGTGTATGTGTAATGGGGTATTACATTTACTCTGTGTTTCTGTCAAAACAAAAAATAAGAAGTTTTCTGACAGAGTTTCTTATATAAATGTAATGGGCACACTCACTCATCGGTGGACTCACTGAATGACTGACTCATTAATCCTAAGCATGCCCAGTTAATCACAGGGAGTGTGTCAGGGTGTGAGGTGGCTTGACACAGGTAACAGGTGGAGGCCAATGCAGACTCACAGGCATGAAAGGTTTTGATGGATGAAAGACTTTATCTGTTACACTGGCATGAGGGTTGGTACACTGGAAGTCAAGCTTACATGCAGATGTAGCAGACATGGTGCAGGCTGAGACTTGGTCCATAAACCAGGCAGGGTTCCTACACACAGCATCGAGGAACAAAGCAGGCAAACAAAGGCAGAGTAAAAAAACAGACTGGGTTCAGGGTAATGGCGAGGCAGAGGCTGGAGTACACAAGGTCAAACATACACAAGAGCAAACAGGACAAGAATGAGAGGCGAGAAAATGAACAGAGTCAACAACTGGGCAGTGAGCTGTGGAACTGTGAGGGTTTAAATATGGAGAAAACTAATCAGGGTGATGTGAAGCAGGTGTGTGGAAGGTTCTGGAAAGAGGTGCGGTTTAGTGAACAAAGAAGAGGGAAGAAAAAGTGTGCGGGAGGGTAAAACAAAGCAGTGCAAAGCAAGAGAAGTGAGTAACAGAAATCTAACTGTCAGAAACATGATGTGTTCAAGACAGACAAATAATTAATGTGAGCAAAACAAAAGGGGCAAACCTAAGAACTAACGTGACAAGACAAAAAGGGGAAAACAAGAAAACTCAATCAATCAATTCAATCAATTTTATTTATATAGCGCCAAATCACAACAAACAGTTGCCCCAAGGCGCTTATATTGTAAGGCAAGGCCATACAATAATTACGTAAAAACCCCAACGGTCAAAACGACCCCCTGTGAGCAAGCACTTGGCGACAGTGGGAAAGAAAAACTCCCTTTTAACAGGAAGAAACCTCCAACAGAACCAGGCTCAGGGAGGGGCAGTCTTCTGCTGGGACTGGTTGGGGCTGAGGGAGAGAACCAGGAAAAAGACATGCTGTGGAGGGGAGCAGAGATCAATCACTAATGATTAAATGCAGAGTGGTGCATACAGAGCAAAAAGAGAAAGAAACACCCACTGGAGAGATGATGATGCACGTGCTAGAGGCAATCAGATCAGCCACACAGCCTAAGACTTACAAGACAAACAGAAAAAGGGCACATTCTCACAGAAAAGAGTAATCCTCACAAAACTAACAGAAAAACGTGAAAACTTCACAGTACCCTCCCCGCAGTCACCTACAGGAAAACCCACAGGCTTATCAGAATGCCAGCAATACAGGAGATGGGGCGCACCAACCCTCAGTCACAATGAGAACAGATGGCAGAGAGCAGAGACCCTCGCCACTACCAGAAGAGGTGATGGGGTGCACTGACCCTCAGCCACCATTGGAACAGGTCATGCCAACACTTGGTTGCCACCAGAACTGGAGATAGGTCAAAACAGGCTGCAACTGATTCACGAATAGTATATGTGAGTGATTCAAGAGTGGAGTTAGCATCCTTAGCCTCTGCCTACACCAAAGCTCCGCCTTACAATAATCCAATCAGAAAAACAATGTTTTTGGCTGTGCCATTTAAAAAGGCAAGACGTCTGTGCTTAAAACACCTACCTGGACTGTGTCTGTGGGGTCTATAATGCCTAGTTTGTTCTGTTACACAGATGAATAAATATGTTCCCAAATGCTGACAAGCACACTGACCTTTTATTTTTTGCAAAAACCATATGGATTTGAATCACGTGTGATTGCATCAGCCAAGCTTGAACCTTCGTGTGCATGCATGAGTTTTTTCACGCCTGTCGGTTGCGTCATTTGCCTGTGAGCAGGCTTTGTGTGAGCAGTGCTCCACCCCTCTCGTCGGATTTTTATTGCGAATAAATGTCTGAACGATTTGGAGCTTTGCTGCATCAAATTTTTCCAGAAACTGAGAGAGACCTCCAGCTGGACACCATTCGGAAAATTAATATGGCTTTCAGCGATGATTTTATGGGGATTACACAGATTAAGGAGTGCTCCAGCCGGTTTAAAGACCCCCCACAGCGGCTGACAGCACGCCGTGCTCCGAGCGCCGATCGACAGGCTCAAACCCCGCTGAAACAACCAGATCATTTCCAACGTGAAGGCTTTGTTGATCTGGGACGTCATCTGACTTTCACAAAAACGGCAGAAGGCGTGGACATCAGCACTTTTTCGGCACATTCTACTGTTACAGGAGTTTTTTTCATGGAAAGAGAAGCAGAGGATTGCACCACCGTGCTGCTCATGGCGCGGGACAAAACCACCTCCGTGTTGGTCTCACAGGACGGCTTTCAGGTGGCTTTCAGACAGCTTCTGGTTGCTTTTCAGTCGTGTGAGTATCTGAGAAATTGTGCATGAGCTGGACATGCCCCAACATGTCCTGTGAGCCTTCTGCCTTTTTGTGAAAGTCAGATGACGTCCCGGATCAACAAAGCCTTCACATTGGGAATTATCTGGATGTTTCAGGGGGTGTCAGCCTGTCGATCGGCACTAGGAGCGTGCCGCGCTTTCAGCCGCTGTGGGCGGTCTTTAAACCAGATGGAGCACTCCTTAATCTGGTAATCCTCATAAAATCGTCGCTGAAAGCCATCTAAATTTTCTGAATGGTGTCCAGCTGGAGGTCTCTCTCAGTTTCTGGAAAAAAATTGATGCAGCAAAGCTCCAAATCGTTCAGACATTTATTCGCAATACAAAATCCGACGAGAGGGGTGGACCACTGCTCACACAAAGCCTGCTCACAGGCGAATGACGCAACCGACAGGCGTGAAAAAACTCACGCATGCGCACGAAGGTTCAAGCTTGGCTGATGCAATCACACGTGATTCAAATCCATATGGTTTTTGCAAAAAATAAAAAGGTCCGATACTTTTGGACAGACCTCGTATTTACCAAATGAAGATAATCTAAAGACAGGGATCTGTGCAAACAATCCAAAATGTACCACAGGCATGGGCAAAACAGGTGGGGAGGCCAGATGCAGCCAGCACAGGACGAGCACGAAGAAACTAGCAAGGAGTGGCTGAATGACCCAATCTCTTAAACTGTACTGGAGTAAATGATTGATTGCAGGTGTATGCTGCAAGCAGGTCAGTCCAACCCAGCCTCACAAGACAAACAGAAAATGACTGACTTTAATTCCCTGTCCCTCCCTGTCTCCCACTTCGGGGTTGTCTCCACCTGCTCTCTCATACAGATCACAATGCTATCTTCAAATATAGTCCATGGAGGTTCCTGTCTGATCTCATCTATTAACCTGTCCACCACAATTGCAAACAAGAAAGGGCTCAGAACCAATCCTTGATGTAATCCAGAAAAGGTTCACTAGTCCGTAGGTTCACTCGTCAGAAGGTTCACTAGTCTGTGTGTGAATTTACTCCAAATTAAGAAAAACATTGCAATTCGCAGAGTTAAGCTTTCTCTAAATCCACAAAAATACATTGTAACTCATTCCGCCTTCTTTATACAGTATTTCTCTTTCAGTACTCTGAGAAAACTTTACATTTGTGGTGCTCTTTCTGCATTCATCCATATTGCTGCCCACAGATATTTACCTCTTTCTAAGCCTATCTTAAACCCCTCTTTTCTCATATCTTCATACTATGGCTGGTCAGCTTTATCCCTCTGTAGTTACTGCAGCTCTGCATGTCGCACTTGTTATTAAAATTTGAAAACAGTACACTTCTCCATTCCTCACGTATTTTATCAATTTCCAAGATTGCATTTAAAAATTCCACTGCCATCTCTCCTAAACATTTCCATGCCTTCACTGGTATGTCATGTGGAATATCTGGTATGTCATCTTTGTGGACAATTGCCTTTTAAACTGTCCGGAATTAGTTTTGTTTATAAATTAAACCATGAGTAAAAAGTGCTGTGCGTTTCATGTCTCCTGCCCACTGTCTGTATCATGCATATGGAAAGTAAACCACACTTCTTTTTATAACCTCAGCTGGCAGCTGGCCCACCCCCCTTCTGCTGGAATAGGACTGAGCTCATACTGGTCTGATTGTTGCAAAACATGCAACAGACAGGAACTAACATGTATGATTTTAGGGTTTACAAATGTTTTTGACCGTGAAGCTTTATTCACTATGCCAGCAAAAAAATGTTAGTGGACTGAAAGTTAGTGGAACTAAATTTAGCGGAACCTAATTGGTCTGGTGGTTTTCAAAATTAGCTGAAAAGCTAATCCGCTAACAAAAAAGATAGCTTTGCTAATTAGCAGTTAGTGGATTAGTGGAACTGTGCCCACCATTGTAATATACAGATACATAACACATTTTCTGGACTATAAGTTACACTGTATTATTAGTCACATCTAACCAAAAATACACCAAGAAGAAGAAAACAACAACATATTTACAGTGCATTCATAAAGTATTCACAGTGCTGCACTTTTTCCACATTTTGTTATGTTACAGCCTTATTCAAAAATGCAGTAAATTTAGTTTTTCCCCTCAAAATTCTACTCAGAACACCCCCATAATGACAACATGAAAAAGGTGTTATTTTGCAAATTTATTAAAAATAAAATTTAAAAACCTAAGCAATCACGTGTACATAAGTATTCACAGCCTTTGCTCAATACTGTTTTGATACAGCTTTGGAAGCAATTACAGCCTCAGGTCTTCTTGAATATGATGCCACAAGCTTGGAACACCTGTCTTTGGGCAGTTTTGTCTATTCCTCTTTGCATCACCTCTCAAGCTCCATCAGGTTGGTTGGGGAGCGTCGGTGCACAGCCATTTTCAGATCTTTCCAGAAATGTTCAATCGGATTCAGGTCTGGGTGTTACGGTTCGGGCATGAGTGGGAGACGAACCCAGAAGCAGGAAGCAGAAATGAACAGTTAACACGGATTTATTGTTTGGAATATGACAATACAGAAAGTACAAAATAACAAGGCTGCCTAGCCGAGTGGAGACCGGCCCGCTGAACGGTGGAACCAGGGAGCCCGCAGTCCAGACAACTTCAGTCACAGTGGTTGGATCCGGAGCCAGGTGGCCGCCTGCAAGCTGTCGACGAGGCTGAGGAAGATACACAGAAGGGTGAGTGCTGAGCCAGTCACTGAAGTGGTTTTCACAGTCAGTCAGAGACAACTATCACAGCTGGTCCAGATATGCAGGCAATTAGACAGAATGGTTCAGTTCAGTTTCTTCTAGTGGTTCTTATCTGGAAAAGTTCACAGTTCAGTTCATATGATTATTCCAGGCAGTGTTCAGTGAGCAGCAGCTCATATGAGCAAAAAGGAGAGCGAACACTTAGCTTGGCTGATGTGAGCCTGGGAGATCCACAACAGGCTGCAGAAGAGTCTTGATAGCAATCAGGTTGCTTCAGTGATAAGTTGCAGTTCTTCAGGCTGGTGTGTGGAAACACAGAGAGACAAAGATATATAACCAAAGGAGCCAGGCTTACCGTGGAAGGTTTGCAGAGTTTCTGGTGAGGATGGAGTGCAAAGCCAGGGTTCATATACAGATGCTGATGAAATGTGGAACAGGTGTGTCGATCAGCTTGAGGCACGCCACCTGTGCAGAGGAGAGGGAGAAACCAGCAGCAGCAGGAAAACAGAGCAGGCAGCCCACAACACTGGGCCACTCAAGGACATTCACAGAGTTGCCTTGAAGCCACTCCTTTGATGTATTGGCTGTGTGCTTAGGGTCATTGTCCTTCTGAAGGATAAACCGTCGCCCTAGTCAGAGGTCAAGAGTGCTCGGGAGCAGGTTTTCATCCAGGATGTCTCTGTACATTGTTGCATTCATCTTTTCCTCAATCCTGACTAGTCTCCCAGTTCTCACCCGCTGAAAAACATCCCCACAGCATGATGCTGCCACAACCATGCTTCACTGTAGGGATGGTGCCTGGTTTCCTCCAAACATGAAGCCCGGCATTGACGCCAAAGAGTTCAATCTGATGATGATAATAATGATGGTTCTTGGTCGAGCGAGACATCGGCATCAGTTTGACGAGCTAACGCTTACCCTAAGGTTGTTTGTCACTGACAAAGTGAGGAACCTTGGGGTGATTTTTGATCCCACATTGTCCTTTGACCTACACATTAGAGATACTACGAGGACTGATTTTTCTTCTTTGCAAAATATTGCGAAGATTCGGCCCATCCTGTCTACAAATGATGCAGAGACTGTGATTCATGCATTGTCACTTATAGACTGGACTACTGCAATATTCTATTTTCTGGTTTTACCACAATCCAGCATTTAGTGTCTCCAATTGCTCTTTTTTCTCTGTCCGAGGTACTGATGGCATTGTGTGGGATTGCTCGTTGACGACTGCAGATCGCTGGGTGCTGGACTGATCGTGAGGTTCTTTGCTTGAAGCAGCACACTGCAGTCTGCATTTGGAATGGACTCTGCCATGGGAAGAGTCCCACTGATGTTATGGGAAATACTGGATAACCCTGCCTGTGGAATGAATGACTTCTTATCAATGCTGCAATCTTTTGTTATATTATGCTCTTTTTTTAAAACTTTGCAAAAACCTTGTAAAACTGTTGCAAAAAAAAAAAAAGGCAGCACTTCTCTATAATCTAATATGTTTCTCATATATTATGTAAAAGCTGGCAAGAAATACAAACATCTAGAATCTAAAAACGTTGTTTTTGTAATGACATAATGCCTCTGAAGCATTTTACAAGCCATCTCATGGACATCAGCATGCACACTACATGAGTGCGCATCACCCAAGGTCAAGGGTGATTTCGTGTCTTTTCAAAAGCTCATGATGCACACATGCATGTCCTACTGCAGAAGGATTCAAAAGAAAATAATTTTTTTTTTTATTGAATTATCCCCAGGTAAATATGTTCTCTTTATTAAAATGGCCTGTAATTTTTAAGACATTTAAAAAATGAACTGATATTATAATGCTTGGCTTCAGCAGAAACTACATGTCAGTTAGTGAAATTTGGGTGGCCTTATAGTTTTAATGTTACTGTACAAGGCACAAAGAACTCAAAATTGTCACTACTGAACAAATGATCAATGTGGAGCTCAACATGTGCGTGGTTGCCTCACTAAATGGAAAAAAAAACTTTAAATGACTACATTTGTACAGCCTTTGTAATTAACCTTACTTTAGCCTCACTATTCTCCTCGTGTTTCTGGCTTTCCCAAAAGTGCAAAAAAGTCGGGTGATAAGTACTATGAATGTTTTTCCCGGTCTTATTTAAGGGCCCGGTCCCACTGGCGTTTCGGAAGATTTGCGTATGGATTGTGCACAAAATTGGCTCATATTCGCTAAACATCCGCAATATCCATGAAACATGCTTGTATGAGTCGGCCGACACCCGCACACATCCGCAATTATCCACAGAGGCATATTTGTCCGTTGCCAGGATTTTTGAGCTGCACAAAATTTTGGTTGCGGATGACATCCGCCTTACTTACTCAATACATACTCAAGCTATGCGCTGTATATCCCCCGTTATCCACTGATATCCGCAAAGGACGGGGATTTGCGGCTTGGCAGTGGACTGGGACAGTGTGTAAAATGGATATATAGTGTGCCTATCATGTCCACATCACGGATTAAAATAAGTTGTAGCGAATGCATATATATTGGCAACAGATAAAGCGTTTGTATTACGTCTGCATTGCAGCTGATTTGCGGACAATCTGCGAATGCATAACAAACGTAAACCCAAAGTACTACATGTGGCAGAAATCGACATACCTGCCAGCCAGTGCCAGTCCAGCTGTGGAGATGTACAGATGTAGTTATGGATCCCCAAAGACGTAATAGCTGCTGCCATCCAACAACATACTGTAAAAACCCCAGCTGCAGAGAAGTCAGCCGTGGACCTCAGTTCTCTTTCAGGACTTTTATTTAACACCAAGAAAGGAAGAGTTGCTGTTACAGCCGCAACTCACACTGAACTCCCATCCTTTCAAAACACTGTCTCACAACCCCAAGCAGCTTCCCTCCTCCTGCTCCCCAAACTCATGAACAGTTAACCCTTGCATGTGAACATGAACATCAACTCTGTGATCAACTTGTCCAAGTCCAGCAATTGCTCCAGAGGCTGTGGTGTTGGTGTGAATAGTGATGCCGAAAGGCCGGAGTGCGCTTCTGTTATGTCCGCAATGCAGTTGCCGCACACATGCATTACAACCACTGCTGCCACCATACATTGCGCGATGCATTCCACAATACATGCGTTATACATCCGTGATTGTTCGACATAAATTTGCTATACATTATTAATATATCCATAATTCATACTGAGACATTTGTCATTTTTGGCCAATTTTATTACGGACAACAACGAATGCCCGTGATTTGTATACTCAGTTCATGTGCAATTAATCCTTTCCCCAGTGGGACCAGGCCTTGAGAGTGCATGAAGGTTATCCCATGTCTCTATTCAAGAGTGATGTTCTTCAGTTTGACAGCACAATTTCTTAATTTCACTTATTCTTTAAAACCTGTGGTGGGCACAGCTAACCAAAAATTTTGCATTTGATAACAGCTAATCAGCTAACTGAAAAGTTATCTTTTATAAAGCTAAACCGATAAATCACCCAAAAATTTATCGGAAGCTACAGCTAACCGATAACTTTCAGTATTGCTTCCAATACACTTGCAACTACTAACAAGCTGATTTTGAGTTTTAACACCACAATCACTTCTGGTAGCATCAAAGGTGACAATGGACATCATTCGTAATGACAATGGAGCTTCTTCTCTGGGGCTCAAGGGACGAGTCGCAAGGAGAGGAAGTAGAGAAAGGCCTGGTGTTACCTCCAATGAAGGCGTACATGGATGACATTACCACAATCATCCAAACAGTAGGTGGCACAAAGAAATTGCTCCAACATCTCGACGATCTCTGCTCTTGGGCAAGAATGAAAGCTAAACCAAAGAAGAGCCATAGCCTCTCCATAGTTAAGGGCCGTGTCAAGACAATCCGCTTCCACATCAGAGGCGATAGGATCCCAACAGTCAAAGAAGAACCAGTCAAAAGCCTGGGATGTCTGTATGCTATCCCACTTACAGACCGCCACAGAGGCATTGAAGTCCACAGAAAAGCTAAGGAGGGACTTGGAGCAATCGACAGAAGCAATCTTCCCGGAAAACTCAAGGTGTGGTGCTTTGAGCATGGCCTACTCCCACATCTACTCTGGCCACTACAGGTCTATGAGATCTCCCTGTCAAGGGTTGAGACCATTCAGCAATGCATTAGCAAGCTTTTGCGAAAATAGTTGTGAGTACCAGCCTGCTTCTCGATAGTTGGCCTGTACAGCTCCACTGGCAAACTCCAGCTACCAATCTCATCTCTTGTCGAAGAGTTTATAGTGGGTAAAGCCCGCCTACATATGATGTTGATGGACTCATCCGATCAAGTGATCCGAGAAGTCCAGCCAGACGTCCGGACCGGCTCCAAATGGTCTGCCAAGTCTATAGTTGAGGAAGCTGAAGCTAGCCTCCACACCAAGGAGATCATCGGAGCCATAAAATTAGGACGGGCAGGTTTGGGCAAGATATCACATAGATGGCTTTCCGACCAAGGACCTAGAGGCCGACGCAAAATGAAAATTGAAGATATACAATCCTTTGAAGAGGAGAGGCGTATCGCCATCGCAATCGGCCAAGCTAAGCAATATACCTGGACCAACTGGGACAACGTAGAACCCAGAAAGCTCACATGGTCGACATTGATGGAAATTGAACCCCTGGCGATCTCTTTTCTGCTCCGCTCAGTCTGCGACCTGCTACCAACGGCAACAAACCCGAAACTTTGGGGATACATCGACTCTGACACTTGCGCCACCTGCTGCAAGGAACGCGGTACACTACGCTATGTGCTGTCAGCCTGCACACAATCTTTGCAGATGTACACATGGCGCCACAACCAGGTTCTGGAGGAAGTGGCAGATATTATCAGGACCCAATATGACACCATCAACAGGGAACCAATCAAAGATCCTAAACTCTACATTACCTTCTGCAAGGAGGGCATATGCCCGTCACAGCAATCGCGAAAAGCAATGCGCTCGAAGCTCCTCAGCGGTGCACATGACTGGAATGTCTCTGCTGACCTCAGTGTAGCACTGAAATTTCCAATCCACATTGCTAACACCAACGAGCGACCCGACCTCGTAATGTGGTCGGATACAAGCCGGCGAGTGCACCTCGTAGAACTTACCGTCCCATGGGAGGAGAACATGGAGGACACGTACGAACGGAAAAAAGCCTGCTACGAATCACTGCGGATGGACTGTGAAGATAGAGGCTGGGTATGTCGCGTCCTACCAATTGAAATTGGCTGCCGCTGCTTCACAGGATGATCCACAATGTCCCTCCTTTCTCAACTAGGCCTCGTCAACCGAAAAAATGCGAGTCGCAACTAAATGCCTACAGATAGCCGCTGAACGAGCCTCAAGCTGGATATGGTCTAAATCTTGAACTGTCACCAAATAATTTCCCTACTCCTACCACCTGGACTGGAAAGTCATATCCCTGCAATTTCGCAGCTGATGAACTCTACAAACACCCTCCGGTGGCTTCATGCTGCCGGTACCCGCCGGGGATGGCAGTACTAACACTGATTTGTTGACATCATTCATTCTTAATGTGAGGTGTGTGTGTTGGTGTTTACATATAAATGTGCTTTTGTAAAATATGCCTTTTTATTGGTTAAAAAAGCCAAAAAGTCAAGTTGTGAACTGATTTGACAACCGTCTGATATAACCGGGGTCAAAATAAATAGAACACTCCCATCTACTGGTGTCCAGATGCTCATACTGCCATGAACACTACTGGCGAGTAGATGGCAGTAGAGACCATGAAAACCTGCCAAAAACAAATTCCAGATAATCCGTGTCTGCTACGTTTAAGATGCGTGGAATTTAATAAATGCAAATTGAATTTCAGACATCTTATATTTATAACTCTGGAACAAAGACAACAGACAGTGTTTGACATAACCAGGACTCTAAATGTGCAAACAGGAATCGATTGCAATGATTCCAATTGAAAATAATGGAGAAGCAACCTGGGCTTCTTTTGGCATTTTTACATAAAACAAACACAAAAAACCATCTATAAACCCAGAGACTATATTCACGAGAGTTTTAGGCACAATATACGAAGAGTTTAATGCTGTTGTCCATGTGGATCCTGATCAGAGCATCTCAAATGCATTTCTTCTGTCATGAATGTACTGAGATTACCCATGATACACCTGGACACAGCATGTCCACACTAAAACCTTCAAAATTAGTGCATTACTTTAAAACTAAAACATATATCTGATATTTTCACTTTATAAAACTTCAGACGTGACATTAATTTAAATAACTTGTCCAAAATTAGTTTGGTTAAAATTTTAACCATAAGTTAAAACTGTATGCCTCTGGATGACTTGGGTGATATTGCTAGCATATCAGTATGGGGTCAAAAGAAATGAGTTTCTTTTCTGTGACTAGTTCTCTTTTGCCTACAGAGGAAAGTGTGTTTTTTCCAGAACCAGCTCTTCTCTGTCTGCAGAGGTTACAACTGCATAATACTTAACTGATGTAAGACTTAATAAATGTTTGTAAGTGTTAAGATTTGTTAACCATGCATGTAAAAATATGTTAGCAGTCTAAAAATTATTGGCCCAAAACTTAGTGGAAGCTAATTGGCCTGATGATGGTTTTCAAAGTTATCTGAAAAGATAATCTGATAATGAAAACATTAGCTTCGATAATTAGCGGTTAGCGGATTAAGCAGAAATGGTGCCCACCACCATCTAAAACCAAGAATGCCCTTCTCAGTCTGATCTCCTCCTTGTTTTTCTAGTTGGTATCCATGTTAATGGAGCATTACTGCCACTTTATGCTCTGGTGTGGGCATTAGACACTACCTCATTGAGATCAGTATGTAGGAGCAACTTATCGCGTGTGTAGACAGTCCCATCTTGCGGCTGTAGATGATAATGTAGTATTTTTGACATCATGTTGCATAGAAATATAAATCAGAGGACCATCCATACAAACAAAAGTGCAAAATAATATATTGTAGGGAAAATACATTAAATCATGTTTTCGTAGAGCTGAACAAGATCTGGAAAACATTGCTGCTTATATGATGATGTACTTCAATTCGTATGGTTTGTGATACAGAACTCAAAATATGAAACAAAAAAACTGTTCTGTTAACTGATGTACGAGATGACTGTCATGGAGGTTGCCTAATTGTTCTTGAATCAGTGCTACATACATGAGATTTTTTTTTCTTTGTACCTACCATTTCCCGTCTCATTTTTCCAGCCTCGGTGGTCTACACACATATATTTGCACTGTATGTGCCTTCACTTTTATGACTCATTTGGGGGAGCATGTGTGAGCAAGAGCTGCAGTAATAGAATATGTATGTGTTGATCTCTCCCTCACCCTTCCACTTCACCCTACTTTAAATTTAAATCCTCTATCTTTCTTTCATTGGGTCCTGCTCAAAATACTGCACTTTTAGAGTTTAGGCAGTCTTGTTCAAGTCCTGATTTGTCTTGTCTCATTATATTCTGCTCATGTTTTCCACCTGATGGACCCCTGTGTTTTACATTTGGCTCTCATCCTTTGTGTTACAGATAAACAACATGGCCAGTCTCAGTGCATCGTTTACATAGCTTTAACACACACATGCACACATGCAGGCCACAATCCTCCTATCCATTGCATTTAGGTCAATGTATAAAAACAAACACATTCATTAAATTACAAACAACACATCTGACAGAGGAGCACAATGATTTGACTGATATTAAAGTGATTGATTGGATTTAAGGTGTAGTGGGTTTGTAGTCTGAATCAGCCCATTGGTGTTGACATTGATAAGACAAAATCACACAGTATGAGCTGTTTATTCATGTAAATCTTTTGCTTTTGACTCAGTCAAGCAAGAATGATTTCAGGTGTGTTGTAGGATTACTCCAACACCGCTGAACTGAGCTTCAAAAAACCTGGTGGAGGGATGGGGCATGGGACAACAAAAAATCAGATTCTGCAATGGATCCACATTATAAGGCAGATCTGGGATTATGCATTTATTTATTTAGTTTTGTTGACATTACAAGAGCTTTCTGACATCTCAGTACCTATCCTCCTGCACTGGATATTTGACCACAACCTTGTTTTTAGACCAGCACACTCATGGCCCCACAAATGAGTACAAGTAGACTTGTCAGAAACTCAGAACTCAGAAGAAGTTTATTGCCATTGCCAATGAACAGGATTCACAGACTAGGAATTTGCTATTGATATAATGGTGCAACATTAAACAGAGAGCATGTAAAATGCTAAGATAAAATATAAGATAAAAATGAAATATGAATATGAAAGGCTATGTGCAATGACACAAACAGAAAAAACAGTGCAGTGGGGAGGAGTGCAATTAAAAACCAAAGTACATTTGTCTAAAGCAGGGTGGTCAATCATGTGCCATAAAGGGCAGAGACACTGCAGGGTTTTCCGTGCAACCATCGCCCTCAGCAGGTGATTTCATTAAATGATCAGTGTCTCAGCAGTGATTTCATTGACAACCAGGTGTTTTATGTTCAGAGCAGAAGCTCATCAGCAACCCACCTGCTGAGGTGATTGGGTTACATGGAAAACCTGCAGTGTCTCGGCCCTCGATGCCCACCCCCTGGTCTAAAGTGACCCATGATAAAATGATAAAGTGACAGAGTTTAAGGGTTAGGTGACTGAGTTTATGAAGGTGTTCGTGAGTCTAACGGCAGAGGAGACGAAAACTGTTCTTATGGCGGGGAGGTTCGGGTCAGATGGACCGTAAACCTCCTGACCGAGGGGAGTGGTTTGAATAGACCGTGTGCAGGTGAGAGGGTCAGCTGTGATCCGACCTGCTCGGCCCAGAGTCCTGGAGATGTGCAGGTCATGGAGAGATGGAATGCTACAAGCCAATCACCTTCTCAGCAGATGCCACAATGCGCTGCAGTCTGTGTCTGTCCCTGGCTGTGGCCCGGCGTACCACACCGTGATGGAGGAGCAGAGGATGGACTCGATGATGGCCGTGTAGAACTGCACCATCAGCTGGGCAGGCAGCTTGGCCTTCTTCAGCTGCCGCAGGAAGTACATCCTCTGCTGGGCCTTCTTGATGAGGGAGCTGATGGTTGACTCCCACTTGAGGTCCTGGGTGATGGTGGTGCCGAGGAAAGCGGTGACAGTCCACAGTGGTGATGGGGCTGTTGGTGAGGGCAAGGGAGGGCGGGGGGGCTGTGGCTTTCCTGAAGTCCACGATCATCTCCACTGTTTTCTGGGCGTTGAGCTCCAAGTTGTTGCTGCTGCACCAGGTCACCAGCCGGTCCACCTCCCTCCTGTAGGCAGACTCATCCCCATCCGAAATTAGTCCGATGAGGGTGTTGTCATCCGCAAACTTGAATGAGCTTTACGGAGTCATGGCTGGCGTTGCAGCAGTTAGTGTACATGGAGAAGAGCAGAGGGGAAAGGACACAGCCCTGTGGAGATCCTGTGCTGAGAGCCCGAGTGTTAGAGACATTCTTTCCCAGCCTCACACGCTTGACTCCGTTCCGTCAGGAAGTCTGTGATCCACCTGCAGGTGGAGTCGGGCACGTGGAGCAGAGAAAGCTTGGTCCTGGAGCAAAGCCGGAAGGATGGTGTTGAATGCAGAGCTGAAGTCCACAAACAGGATCCTAGCGTAGGTTCCTGGGAGTCCAGGTGCTGCAGGATGGAGTGCAGGGCCAGGTTTATGGCATCATCTACAGACCTGTTGGCTCTGTAGGCAAACTGCAGGGGGTCCAGGAGGGGCTCGGTGATGAACTTCAGGTGGGATAAAAGTGTGAATTCCATGTTATGGGTGAGAGTGGTAAAAAACCACAACTGCCTCAGGTTGGAACAAGCAAGAGTCCTAGGTTTTGTTCCTCACACTGAATGGGGAATATGATTTGTTTCACTGAGACTGAAAATAAATAAATAAATAAAACAAAAACATTGAATCTTAATTCTGAGGTTGTTCTGTAAGTATTCATTCAGACACTTAAGAATATTCATGTTCTGAGTTCATAAAAAAAAACTTGTTCTGTAAATAGTTCTCTTACTTTTGTGATCAAAATCATTGAATTTGAATCTCTTTGAATCTTTTGAGGCTTTCTTGTAAATAGTTTCAAATAAACATAAATATAGCACGTCTGATCAATCCATATCAATTTCAGCTTAAAATAATGTACAGATTTAAGCCCCGCCCATTCCCAGTTAAACCACATCCATTTCCGTTTAGGCCCCGCCCACTCTGAGTACAGATACAGATCATTTCAATGGTTGAACAGATTCAGATACAGATAGTGGTGTACTCGCTCATCCCTACTCAGTAGTGACATTCATGTCTCTGGGTCCTCTGTAATGAAACAGCAGCAATGGCCAATAGGCAATGTCAGGATGGATAATTGACCAAGATGCACTGACACGAGCATGCCTGTGACTCACGCAATAGCACAAACGTCATCGTGACGATCCCCCCGCTGTGTGCCCAGCTGGACGCCATTCTTTGTTCCACTGGCTGCCACGTGCTCTGCGCTGGACACTGCATATATAAAATAATTACAATAACAGATTTAACTGCTTGTTATACTTGTTCAGACGAGCTGCGCTGTGAGGCGAGCCGCTGACGTCACCACTCGCTCTGTTCACTTCTTCTTTACTCCACTTGACAAGCTGCACATAGTGTTGGAGATTAGATCACACCATGTAGCATGACATTTGTGCCTGAAAGATTTTTTTTTAACATTTCAAAATTCTCTGTGCACAATAGCACACACCGGCGCCCCTCTGGTGTCCTGTCTGCATCCGCTAAAGATGAGTTTACTCTCCAGCACGACACAGGTCGTGCTAGTGTGTGAATAAAAGACATTCTCGTGTCAGGGGACCTTTACAAAGCACACAACATCCAAAAACCAATGATGCAGTTGATGTAACAATCTTTTGGGAAGGTCCTGGTGTTCATCTGTAAGGGTACCCCCAGCGGACACAGCAGGTGATTCAAACAAAGTTCAGCAGTTGCAAATGCATGCCACGTTTGGCAATGTCACTGAAACTTCCAGAAAATCCACCGACTGGTGGAAGTGGCAGCCGTAAGAGGTTCAGAGTTCCAGCATTGAATACCCCAGAAGCAGAAAGGACCACAGCACACAGTGGCTGAAAACACACATCTATCTGTCTCACACACACAGTTCGACTTTTGTTGCAACAATGTTAATTATTGTGACTGGAAACAAAATTGAATGGCAGTTTCACAACGGTCACAATGCTGGTCGTGTTTACTCATACAAGTAGAAGCAGCGTTCCACTGCTGTGCAAGCTCTCACTTGAGGCTTCCACAGACTCCACCCCTTCTTTCTCTCTGTCTCTCTCTGCCACCAGTTGGAACACTTTTGTGTGTACATTTTCCCTGAAGCCAGCCAATCAACATTTCATTCCAGTGGAATCCAACATCTGATCATGTCTGGAGATGCCTTTTTCATTCTGTTAAATTTGTTTATTTTTCTTTTCTTTCCCAGACCTTTCAAGTCTGTGTGTGGTTTACTCAGGTTTATATTTGCACTGAAAGGCTTGCACCTTACCTTTCATTGTATTCAGTGGTGGTTCTACAGTGAATTACTTCCCGGGCAAGACCCCCCCCGGGCCCCCCCCCCCCCCCCAAAAACAAAACCCACAAAATTTTGCACAAACAGACATTTTTTATTATTTTATTATTAATAATAATATTTAGAAATTACCCTCAAATTGTCATTGAAATTGACATAAGACCGCAGGCTACAATACAGGGTGAACACAAAAACACTCCTTGGTTTCAAATATGTATAATATCAAAATTCACATGAATAATTTTACAATTACAATTACAGTTGCAGAAACTCATCAAGTTTTTTTCTCTTTTGCAGATTCTTCTTCAAAATTGTAAAATTATTCATGTGACTTTTGATATAATAAATATGAAACCAATTTTGTGTTCACCCTGTATAACTCTTATTCAAAGCATCCATGCATCCTTGCAAATTTGAATGAACATTAATCTAGTTCACTTATTCTAGTTCTGTCACCCGGTCCCACATACCTCGGTTGTTAAAATATTAAACAGAATATACCGTAAAAACACAATTAATTGTATATTTTGTTGAAAAAAGCATGTTATGTGGTGAGGGTTAACCAAACTAGATTAAGTACATATATCTTGTAATTTGTTCATTTGTACACTGCATCACATGCAGGCACACAAAAAAGGTCAAAAAAGATTCAACTCACTTCAGCTAATAATGTGAACGCAGCTCAAGTTCTAAGCCCTCCTTATAAATAGGTAGGCTGTCCTTTCTGCAAACTTTTTTCCATGAGTGGGCAGTTTGTCATCTCCTGTGAGATTCAAACCTGTTCTTACACCATCTGTCTGCTTTCAAACACCTTTTATATATAAACTAGCTGCCTGCCTCGTCTTTCCTTCGTTTTGGTGCTGGATGATCCGCAGAGAAATGTGGCGCAGAGAGTTCTGGTTCTGTGCTGCATCCTAAGTGAACTTTGCCCTGGCAGAGGAGATGTTTTTTTTTTTAAGTGCTGGTGCCACCCCTCCATGGGTCATGGCTGCCTGGTTTGCCCATACCAAAAACTGCTACTGATTGTATTTGTTACAATGACAATAAACTATCTGTATCAAATTTAATCAAGCAACATAAATCAGTTGGATGGATACTCAAAACAAAACAAAGTCTAAAAAATATTTATACCTGAAAAGAGTACAAACACACTTTTGTTGTTGTTGTTTTTCTTTTTATGTCACACCCCGGCCTTTGAGATTGAGAGATGCCTGAAAAGAGCTTATGAAGTCATGAGGTGGCTGAACAGAGGTGTTTGGTGATGCCAATGTAGCACCCTTACCACCAGTCTATACTACACATTCTTCAGAATGGGAGGGTGCTTTGGGTCCAATCTCCAGACAGTGGTATTAGGCCCTTCCCAACATGAGATATGGAATGCCATCCTGGTAAGTGAATTTTAACTCAGAGAAGAAACCTTGTGTTGCCAACATATAAATTCCTTTATTCAAGTTTTACAGCACAAAACAAATAGAGTATCAAATCCAACAAATAACCGTTTCCACCGTTTGCTAAAATGCAAACATATAACAATTAAAACAAACCCACACTACTAATCCCCAACTCTAAAATTCACAAACCCCAACATTTCTGACTCCCCTTGTATGTACCACAACCCGGGCCCACATACACACTCACACATTCACACAGTCCAGTCTTGTATTCACGCCGCCCAGGCGAGAGGAACGTATGAAATAAATTAACGTGTCACGCAGGCCAGTCCCTGGCCTGCAGTACAGAATCCACCAATTGTCCGCTTTGAGTGCATTGAAACGTCTCCGGCCACCAGGCGATGCATGGGCACATCACGACGAACCTCGTGGTTACAGAAAACCTCGGCACAGAACACACAAACAATGTGTAGATTATAAAACACAGCCATGGCCAGCACGTGGAGTCAGGCTGTCTGGTTGATGTCTTGGAATATGCTGTATCTCTCCTCCACCCTTCTCGGTGGTGCCTCAAGCCGCTCTGAATGCATCCGTCTCCCCGTTCGAGGTCACTGGGCTTTCCTGTCTCACCATCCGGCATTCTTACCCACTCTCACCCGTGGTGACTCAGCGTCTCCTCCATCTGTTCGCCCACCAACAGTGTGGCGACCACTGAAGAGTTGTGTCTGGGGTAAGCGTTCTCTGTGCGGAGTCGAAACTACTCTCAGTCAGCTCAGTCTGAGAGAGCACAGGCGTTCTCTCCTCGACGGAACTTCCCTGTCGAGAGCGAGCCAGTTCCCGTCGAAGCGCGTTCCATCCACTTCCACGTCCCCACTCTTCAGTCGGTCCAAGCACCGAAAGCCTGCTTCGCTCATACACTCCACCAATCACTCTGCGCCACGTCCTCATACCAGCCAATCAAAACCCACAGCTGATACACGTGCAACTCATTTCACAGTGACTGTCCTGATCTCAATCTTCCAATCAGGCATTATTGCTGATAGCAGAAACAAAATTAACCCAATGCAACATCTTACCTTAATGCAAATACGAGGGCTGTCCATAAAGTATAGGTCCTTTTTATTTTTTTCAAAACCTATATGGATTTCATTCATATGTTTTTACATCAGACATGCATGAACCCTCGTGCGCATGCGTGAGTTTTTCCACGCCCGTCGGTGACGTCATTCGCCTGTGAGCACTCCTTGTGGGAGGAGTCGTCGAGCCCCTCGTCGGAATTCCTTTGTCTGAGAAGTTGCTGAGAGACTGGCGCTTTGTTTGATCAAAATTTTTTCTAAACCTGTGAGACACATCGAAGTGGACATGGTTCGAAAAATTAAGCTGGTTTTCAGTGAAAATTTTAACGGCTGATGAGAGATTTTGAGGTGACACTGTCGCTTTAAGGACTTCCACGGTGCGAGACGTCGCGCAGCGCTCTCAGGCGGCGTCATCAGCCTGTTTCAAGCTGAAAACCTCCACATTTCAGGCTCTATTGATCCAGGACGTCGTGAGAGAACAGAGAAGTTTCAGAAGAAGTCGGTTTCAGCATTTTATCCGGATATTCCACTGTTAAAGGAGATTTTTTTAATGAAAGACGTGCGGACGGGTCCGCGCGTCGGGATGCAGCCTGCGCGGAGCGGCGGCACAGGAAAAACACCTCCGTGTTGATAACCATTTGTAAAATCCAGGCGCTTTTGATGGCTTTCAGTGGAGTGAGTATATGAGAAATTGTTAACAGCTGGACATGTTCCAACTTGTCCTTAGGGCTTCCAACAGAGGTGTTTTTCCTGTGGCAGAGCGTCGCGGCGGCTGCGAGCCGACGCGCGGGACCCGTCCGCACGTCTTTCATTAAAAAAATCTCCTTTAACAGTGGAATATCCAGATAAAATGCTGAAACCGACTTCTTCTGAAACTTCTCTGTTCTCTCACGACATCCTGGATCAATAGAGCCTGAAATGTGGAGGTTTTCAGCTTGAACAGGCTGATGACGCCGCCTGAGAGCGCTGCGCGACGTCTCGCACTGTGGGAAGTCCTTAAAGCGACAGTGTCACCTCAAAATCTCTCATCAGCCGTGTAAAATTTTCACTGAAAACCAGCTTAATTTTCGAACCATGTCCACTTCGATGTGTCTCACAGGTTTAGAAAAAATTTTGATCAAACAAAGCGCCAGTCTCTCAGCAACTTCTCAGACAAAGGAATTCCAACGAGGGGATGGACGACTCCTCCCACAAGGAGTGCTCACAGGCGAATGACTCACCGACAGGCGTGGAAAAACTCACGCATGCGCATGAGGGTTCAAGCATGTTCGGACGTAAAAACATATGAATGAATCCATATAGTTTTTGAAAAAAATAAAAAGGACCTATACTTTATGGACAGACCTTGTATACAATTTACATCAAACAGGAAAAGATACACATTTCCTTCCTTCCTAACTCTGGTTTTCCCCTGGGCTTAACCAACTTGGCAGGAGAATGAAGGTCTTTAGTCACTGGTCTTTAGTGTCCTGGGGCCTCATGTACAAAGCATGCATACACATAAAAATGTGGCGTCCGTCTCCACACTAACGCTCAGATGTATCAAAAGTGAAATGGCCGTGGAAACCACGTCACACAAAAATACTGGCTGGCGTACCTGCGTTTCTACAGATATGGGTCCACTGGTGACACATACAGGGTATTGCTGGGAGACTGTTAATAGTGTGAAAACAAGAGGTCATCAGAGTGAAGTGGACATCAGTGACACACTGATGAGCAATTACACACCCACATCTTTGCAATAATATGGGTGGACATAAAAGCATCCACCAAGTGATGAAGAAAATGGAATTAACAATGGTTGTATTAGCATTGTTAGAGGACCTTCCAAATGGTGCAATCCAATGTGAGCCTGAATTCAGGGAATGCAAGGATTTACTTGCTAATGATGACAATTGGCTCATAAGCCGATTCCGATTACCAAGGCCAGTATTACTGGAGTTGTTCAGAGAACTGCGGCCAGCCCTAGAGTGCAATATGGTGAGTAGCCAGAGGTTGTCTGTGCTCACACAGGGGCTGACCACACTGGGCTTCCAGGCAACAGGGACATTCCAGCGGGAGCTGGCCGATCAGTCAGGAGTGGAATACAGTTATTCAGGTACGTCACATTTCCATATGTTGCTGTTGAACAGGTCAACATCAAAGTGCAATTTGCAGCAAGAGCTGATTTCCCAAATGTAATTGGAGCTATTGAGGGGCCATCACATGATGAATTTGTATTTGTTAATAGGAAATGCACCTGACTAACATCGTGGCTAGTTGGCCTGGTTCAATGCATGGTTCATTCATCCTGACCAGCAGCATGGTTGGGGACAGGCTTCAGACTGGCATGGTGCATGATGAGTGGCTGCTTGGTGAGTAATTTATTTATTTCATTGTCCGAAATGAGAACCAGTGTGGCCACATTTGGGCATGTGCGCAGCTTAACATGTCTTGTGTTATCATTTATTGTGTCTGTTGTTTGTTTGTTTTGTGATGATGATACAACAGCTGCAGAGCTCCATAACAGACCCGATGTTGTGAAAGTGTCGTGACACGGACCCACAACAGGGGGTTAATGAACGGACAATGGATAAGCCAAAAAGTAACAATTTAATGTTGTGAATCGCACAACGAAGTACAGACAATAACAATATGGTGGAATGTCAATTACACACAAGGTGACGTGTGGGCAGGCTCGAAGATAGAAGATGTCTGGCGAGAGAAGAGCCGGATCCCACACAGCTTCCACCACCAACGGAGCTGAAGAACACCGGAGCCGCCAAGCCCTGCGCCCCAGGTGGCCACTGTCCTCAGCAGTCAGACCTGGTACTGCTGGCAGAGAACAGAAACAGTACTGATGAGTGTGAGTTCGCACACTCAGTAATCCCACAGTCAGTGTTTAGTTAGGAGGGAGCACCTCCACCTCCAATCACACTCGTGCAGCTCCTGTCTAACCACTTATCTGGTTGGGGTGAAGCGAAGCTGTCGCTGATCACACCAAACGCCAATCCCACAGATAAGGCAAACACCACAGGAAAACGGCTGCAAAAGAGTTTAGACTATTATTCAGTTTTAAGTCAGCAGAGAAGTTACCTGAATGGTAGCTGATTTCTCGGTGGGGAGGTGGAGTTGCTGTCCGGCCTTTATGGTGGTGGTGCTGATAACGAGTGACAGCTGTCACTCCCGGTTGCTATGATGCCCTCTCATGCTTGAAGCCCGCACTTCAAGCAGGGCGCCATCTGGTGGTGGTGGGCCAGCAGTACCTCCTCTTCAGCGGCCCACATAACACCCGACTGGTTCGCTGTGTTCAGTATATGTTAGTGAATACGTGCATAAAGTTGTGGATGTCACAGACTTTCAGCCACCGTGCACCTCTGCAATCATTAACATTGTGGTTCATTTGAGTGGTGTATTCTGCCTTCATCTGACTCCAGTGGACCATGGCTAACCACTGAAGACCCAGGTGATGACCCCATTAATGAACCCCAACACCAACCAAGAGAGGCGCTGCAATAACCTCAATTCCAGCACATGGGCAGTTGTGGAGAGGGCAGTCGGCCTGCTGAAAGGCCGCTGGCGCTGCTTGGACAGGTCGGGGTGCTGCAGTGTGGACATGAGAAGGTGTACTGTATTGTGCTGGTCTGTGGCATACTCCATAACATGGCACAACACCATGATATACCACTGCCAGAGTAGTACCGGCTGCTGGACCCGTCTACTTCATCCCACCCGGAAGCCACATGGGCCCGGCCGCATGTGATTTCAGCCATGTGATGAGGCAAGGATGGGATTCACTTATTATTCGTTTTTATTGCTGTACAGATATCACAGAGGATGTGGATCATTTGATCTAGATGCTCACTGATGCCACCAATTGCTCTGACAATGTCTGTCTGTGATTCCAGCACTCTCCCATGGCTCATTGTCTATTCAGAAATGTAAAGAAGTGATGTAATTAAACGTGTCAAGTGTTTATCATCTTTACACATGAGCTATCTGTAATGAGCAGCCTATTGTATGACCACTATAATGACAACATCTATGAGTCCAGCATATTTACTTTGGGGATGATCTGTGTCACCATCATGGGCCCCCTCCACTCTGGTGAGAGCTGTGTCACCCAGTATCACGGCCACTCTTTTGTCGAAGGGGCTGAGTTCCCTCCACACCTACACCCCTGCCTGTTGTGGTCCCACTGCGGCGGTGGGCAGCAATCCTCCTCTTGACGTCCACCTTAGTGGTCTGACCGTTTCTTTTTTTATTTCAGCATGTGTGCGCTGCTCTGGGCCCACAGCGTTTAAGGTTTTACACACACAGTCCCCATTCACATTCTTCCGTTTCATTGTTATGTTGATGGTACCAAATAAGATATCCTTGCATGTCACAACTTAATTTCCAGAGAGTGCACAAAAGGCTGACAAAGGCTGACAACTGTCAGTGATCCCGGTGCTTGTGTACAGTCTGTTGAAAAATCCCTTTAGGTGTTTGATCAGTATATACTTGCATTGCTGGACTTTATAACTGCTGCTGAACTGTGCTGGCAGTGCGCCAACTTCCCACATGTGCACACATTCTTCAGGAGCAGCCAGTGGACTTTTCTTTCTCTTTCTTTTTTGTCATTTTACTTAATACGCATCTTAACACAACTGTAGTTGGATTATCATTGTGGGACAGCACTTCACATGAGATGTTATTTAAACCAGAGGTGGATTATGCATTTATCAGCTGATCAACGTTGCCAGCACACAGCGCAGCCGGGTGAAAAGGGGCTTGACCAGCTGTCTGTGCTGTTTTGTGGACGGGGGGTACCAGAGGTGAGTTGCATGTGTATTATATTGTCACGGGCTGAGGAAACATTCCACATCATACCTGCTACAGATTTAGGAGGTGAACATGTAATATACGTGTATTACAGTGGTGACATCCCATTCAGCTGCATTGCGGGGCGCTGCACCGAGCCTCTGACACGCGCACAGTGCCACATACATGTTATTACATATCAACATTCCCTATGCCCTCCCTGGCCAGGGTCCAGTGGAGGTGGACATACATAGCACAACATGTTGACAGCCTTTGCAGTGACTGAGTCGATCTCAGAGCTCAATCAACCATGATTAGATCGTTTCAGATGCTGTTTTGATGCCATAAGAATATGTAGACTGATCAGATGGTGCAAAAACTGCATATAGACTCCCGTCAGACATGCGTTGCATCTTGGCGGTGCCCAGAGTGTTTTGAACATGTGCAACACACTCGGGACAGCTGAGTGAATGACCAAATATGTAGACGTTCACAGACTGCTTGGTCGTCGGACTGCAGGTCAATATTTCCCAATTGTGGCCGGATGTGTCATTGTGACGCTACTTGGCAGTCAATCGGTGTATGTTAATGGGGTATTACATTTACTCTGTGTTTTCTGTCAAAACAAAAAATAAGAAGTTTTCTGACGAGTTTCTTATATAAATGTAATGGCACACTCACTCATCGGTGGACTCACTGAATGACTGACTCATTAATCCTAAGCATGCCCAGTTAAGCACAGGGAGTGGTGTCAGGGTGTGAGGTGGCTTGACACAGGTAACAGGTGGAGGCCAATGCAGACTCACAGGCATGAAAGGTTTTGATGGATGAAAGACTTTATCTGTTTACACTGGCATGAGGGTTGGTACACTGGAAGTCAAGCTTACATGCAGATGTAGCAGACATGGTGCAGGCTGAGGGACTTGGTCCATAAACCGGCAGGTTTCCTACACACAGCATCGAGGAACAAAGCAGGCAAACAAAGGCAGAGTAAAAAACAGACTGGGTTCAGGGTAATGGCGAGGCAGAGGCTGGAGTACACAAGTCAAACATACACAAGAGCAAACAGGACAAGAATGAGAGGCGATAAAATGAACAGAGTCACAACTGGGCAGTGAGCTGTGGACTGTGAGGGTTTAAATATGGAGAAAACTAATCAGGGTGATGTGAAGCAGGTGTGTGGGAAGGTTCTGGAAAGAGGTGCGGTTTAGTGAACAAAGAAGAGGGAAGAAAAAGTGTGCGGGAGGGTAAAACAAAAGCAGTGCAAAGCAAGAGAAGTGAGTAACAGAAATCTAACTGTCATAAACATGATGTTGTTCAAGACAGACAAATAATTAATGTGAGCAAAACAAAAGGGGCAAACCTAAGAACTAACGTGACAAGACAAAAGGGGAAAACAAGAAAACTCAATCAATCAATTCAATCAATTTTATTTATATAGCGCCAAATCACAACAAACAGTTGCCCAAGGCGCTTTATATTGTAAGGCAAGGCATACAATAATTACGTAAAACCCCAACGGTCAAAACGACCCCCTGTGAGCAAGCACTTGCGACAGTGGGAAAGAAAAACTCCCTTTTAACAGGAAGAAACCTCCAACAGAACCAGGCTCAGGGAGGGGCAGTCTTCTGCTGGGACTGGTTGGGGCTGAGGGAGAGAACCAGGAAAAAGACATGCTGTGGAGGGGAGCAGAGATCAATCACTAATGATTAAATGCAGAGTGGGTGCATACAGAGCAAAAAGAGAAAGAAACACTCAGTGCATCATGGGAACCCCCCAGCAGTCTAAGTCTATAGCAGCATAACTAAGGGATGGTTCAGGGTCACCTGATCCAGCCCTACTATAAGCTTTAGCAAAAAGGAAAGTTTTATAGCCTAATCTTAAAAGTAGAGAGGGTGTCTGTCTCCCTGAATGGGGAGCTGGTTCCACAGGAGAGGAGCCTGAAAGATGAAGGCTCTGCCTCCCATTCTACTCTTACAAACCCTAGGAACTACAAGTAAGCCTGCAGTCTGAGAGCGAAGCGCTCTATTGAGGTGATATGGTATTATGAGGTCCCTAAGATAAGATGGGACCTGATTATTCAAAACCTTATACGTAAGAAGAAGAATTTTAAATTCTATTCTAGAATTAACAGGAAGCCAATGAAAAGAGGCCAATATGGGTGAGATATGCTCTCTCCTTCTAGTCCCCGTTAGTACTCTAGCTGCAGCATTTTGAATTAACTGAAGGCTTTTCAGGGAACTTTAAGACACCTGATAATAATGATTACAATAGTCCAGCCTAGAGGAAATAAATGCATGAATTAGTTTTTCAGCATCACTCTGAGACAAGACCTTTCTAATTTTACAGATATTGCGTAAATGCAAAAAAGCAGTCCTACATATTTGTTTAATATGCGCTTTGAATGACATATCCTGATCAAAAATGACTCCAATATTTCTCACAGTATTACTAGAGGTCAGGGTAATGCCATCCAGAGTAAGGATCTGGTTAGACACCCATGTTTCTAAGATTTGTGGGGGCCAAGGTACAATAACTTCAGTTTTATCTGAGTTTAAAAGCAGGAATTAGAGGTCATCCAGGTCTTTATGTCTGTAGACAATCCGCAGTTTAGCTAATTGGTGGGGGTCCTCTGGCTTCATGGATACATAAAGCTGGGTATCATCTGCGTAACAATGAAATTTAAGCATGCCGTCTAATAATACTGCCTAAGGGAAGCATGTATAAAGTGAAATAAAATTGGTCCCTAGCACAGAACCTTGTGGAACTCCATAATTAACCTTAGTCTGTGAAGAAGATTCCCCATTTACATGAACAAATTGTAATCTATTAGATAAATATGATTCAAACCACCGCAGCGCAGTGCCTTTAATACCTATGGCATGCTCTAATCTCTGTAATAAATTTATGGTCAACAGTATCAAAAGCAGCACTGAGGTCTAACAGAACAAGCACAGAGATGAGTCCACTGTCTGAGGCCATAAGAAGATCATTTGTAACCTTCACTAATGCTGTTTCTGTACTATGAATTCTAAAACCTGACTGAAACTCTTCAAATAGACCATTCCTCTGCAGATGATCAGGTAGCTGTTTACACTACCCCTTTCAGAAGTTTTGAGAGAAAGGAAGGTTGAGATTGGCCTATATTAGCTAAGATAGCTGGGGTCAAGTGATGGCGTTTTAAGTAATGGTTTAATTACTGCCACTTAAAAGCCTGTGGTACATAGCCAACTAATAAAGATAGATTGATCATATTTAAGATCGAGAGCATTAAATAATGGTAGGGCTTCCTTGAGCACCTGGTAGGAATGGGGGTCTAATAGACATGTTGATGGGTTGGATGAAGTAACTAATGAAAAATAACTCAGACAGAACAATCGGAGAGAAAGAGTCTAACCAATACCACATCACTGAAAGCAGCCAACAGATAACGATACAAAACTAATGAGTATAACTAAAACTAGAATGGAAGTGTTACTGACCAGTACAGAAAAGTGAATACAATAAAAATGGCAAAACAAACTATTAGTTAAACAGAGAAAAAGTAAAAGTAAGTCCCTTTGGCTGCTCCCTTGTTTGCACTCGGGGTTGCCACAGCAAATCCAAGGTGGATCTGCATGTTGAATTGGCACAGGTTTTACGCCGGATGCCCTTCCTGACGGAACTCCACATTACATGGAAAAATGTGGCAGGGGTGGGATTTGAACCCAGAGCCTTCTGAACTGAAACCAAGCGTATTAACCACTTGGCCACCACCCCTGCACTTTTAAACAGAGAAAAAGTGATGAACAGAAAATAAAACCGGTTACTACTGAATAATGCATAAATCAAATCAAATCAAATCAATTTTATTTATATAGCGCCAAATCACAACAAACAGTTGCCCCAAGGCGCTTTATATTGTAAGGCAAGGCCAATAATTACGGAAAAACCCCAACGGTCAAAACGACCCCATTTGTCAAACGATAACTGACAAATGGAACATAATCTGATGAACAACACCAAAGATAATAATAACAAAAATCTGTGACTAAGCATTATACAATAATTGTGATAAAAGAGCTAAACTACAACCCCTGGCAAAAATTATGGAATCACCGGCCTCGGAGGATGTTCATTCAGTTGTTTAATTTTGTAGAAAAAAGCAGATCACAGACATGACACAAAACTAAAGTCATTTCAAATGGCAACTTTCAGGCTTTAAGAAACACTATAAGAAATCAGGAAAAAAAATTGTGGCAGTCAGTAACGGTTACTTTTTTACACCAAGCATAGCAGCACCCTGCCATCTGTGTGTGTCTGTGTGAATGTGAGACATAATTGTAAAGGGCTTTGAACTGCTGATGCAGATACAACCCCAATTCCAATGAAGTTGGGACGTTGTGTAAATGTAAATAAAACAGAATACATCCATCCACCATCCATCCATCCATCCATCTCCTACCGCTTAGTCCAATTAAGGGTCATGGGGGGCTGGAGCCTATCCCAGCAGTCCTAGAGCGCGAGGCGGGGTACACCCAGGACAGGACGCTAGTCTGTCGTAGGGCCACAAATAGACAAACAAACACAGACACACCCACACACACACCTACGGACAATGTTGAAGATTCCAATCCACCTAACCCGCATGTCTTTTGGATGTGGGAGGAACCGGAGCACCCGGAGGAAACCCATGCAAACACGGGGAGAACATGCAAACTCCACACACAAAGGCCACGGGAATTGAACCCACAACCTTCTCGCTGTGAAGCAACAGTGCTAACCACTAAGCCACTGTGCTGCCCAAAACAGAATACAATGATTTGCAAATCCTCTTCAACCTATATTCAACTGAATACACTACAAAGAGGAGATATTTAATGTTCAAACTGATAAACTTTATTGTTTTTGTGCAAATATTTGCTAATTTTGAAATGGATACTTGCAACACGTTTCAAAAAAGCTGGGACAGTGGTATGTTTACACTCAGTAAGCATTTGGGAACTGAGGGCACTAACTGTTAAAGCTTTTTAGATGGAATTCTTTCCCATTCTTGCTTGATGTACGACTTCAGTTGTTCAACAGTCCGGGGTCTCCGTTGTCGTATTTTGCGTTTCATAATGCACCACAAATTTTCAATGGGTGACAGGTTTGGACTGCAGGCAGGCCAGTCTAGTACCCGCACTCTTTTACTACAAAGCACGCTGTTGTAACATGTTCAGAATGTGGCTTGGCATTGTCTTGCTGAAATAAGCAGGGACGTCCCTGAAAAAGACGTTACTTGGATGGCAGCATGTGTTGCTCCAAAACCTGGATGTACCTTTCAGCACTGATGGTGCCATCACAGATGTGTAAGTTGCCCATGCCATGGGCACTAACACACACCCATACCATCACAGATGCTGGCTTCTGAACTTAGCACTAGTAACAATCTGGATGGTCTTTTTCCTCTTTGTCCGGAGTACACGACATCCATGATCTGCAAAAACAATTTGAAATGTGGACTCATCAGACCACAGCACACTTTTCCACTTTGCGTCTGTCCATTTCAAATGAGCTCGGGCCCAGAGAAGGTGACGGTATTTCTGGATGTTGTTGATGTATGGCTTTTCACTTTGCATGGTAGAGTTTTAACTTGCACTAGTAGGTGTAGTGACAAACTGTTAACTGAAAATGGTTTACTGAAGTGTTCCTGAGCCCAGGTGGTAAGATCCTTTACACAAAGATGTCGGTTTTTAAAGCAGTGCCACCTGAGGGATCGAATGTCATGGGCATTCAATGTTGGCTTTCGGCCTTGCCGCTTACATGTAGAAAGTTCTCCAGATTCTCTAAATTTTCTGATTATATTATAGACTGTAGATGATGGAATCCCTAAATTCCTTGCAATTGAACATTGAGAAACATTGTTCTTAACTATTGGACTATTTTTTCATGCAGTTGTTCACAAAGTGGTGATCATTGCCCCATCTTTCCTTGTGAATGGCTGAGACTTTTGGTGATGCTCCTTTTATACCCAATCATTAGTGTCCTCAGTTCCCAAACACTTATTGAGTGTTGTTAGAAGTCAAGGTGACGTAACACAGTGGTAAACATACCACTGTCCCAGCTTTTTTGAAATGTGTTGCAGGTGTCCGTTTCAAAATGAGCAAATATTTGCACAAAAAGTAAGTAAGCTTTATTTATATAGTAAGTAAGCTTTATTTATATAGCACTTTTCACAGACCAAGGTCACAAAGTGCTTCACACGATATAAATAGACAATAAAAACAACACATACAAATATAGAACAATAAAATAAATTGACACTAAAATGCCAGTTTAAAAAATGTGTCTTTAGTTGCTGTCTAAAAACATCCACAGAATCCAGTGAGCGAAGAGAACAGGGAAGCTCATTCCAGAGGCGAGGTGCCACAGCTTTAAAAGATCTGTCCCCTCGAGTTTTAAAACAAGTTCGGGGAACCATCAGCAGGTTCTGATTGGAAGACCTTAAACTCCTGCTGGAAACATAAGGCTGGATCAGGTCCTTAATGTATTCCGGTGCCTGCCCATGTAGAGCTCTAAAGGTCAGCACGAGGATTTTGTAATTTATCCTGTAAAAAACAGGGAGCCAATGTAAGACTTGAGGACAGGAGTAATATACATTCTCCTGTGGGCGCGGGTAAGAAGTCGTGCAGCAGAATTTTGCACTACCTGCAGGCGGGCCAGCTCTTTCTTACTGAGGCATGTAAAGAGACTGTTACAATAATCAGTCGTGAAGAAACAAACAATCATCTCTAGCTCATTAAAAGCCACCATTTTGCGTAATTTGGAAATGTTTCGAATTTGGAAAAAACAGTTCTTAACGAGCTGCCTGGTGTGATGTTCCAAAGACATCCCTCCATCCAAAATGACACCCAGGTTACGCAGGCTGCCTTTAACAGAGCTGCTCAGATTACCAAGGTGATTCTTAATGACAGACATAGCACTATCTGGAGCTACAATCAATGTCTCAGTCTTATTAGAATTCAACTGCAGGCTGTTTTCAGTAAGCCATTCTGTAATTTTAGTGAGACAACTAATGAGAGAACAAATTTTCTGTGCTTCAGTTGTCGTAAAAGAACAGTACAGCTCAAGTCATCGGCATACAAAATGTAGGACACATCGCAGAACTGCTGGATCAGCTTACCAAGAGGAAGGATATACAGCAGGAACAAAATCGGACCCAGGACTGAGCCCTGCGGGACACCCCACAAAAGATCAGCAGATTCAGACATCACATTGTTCACAGAAACACTAAAAGTTCTACCAACCAAATAAGAGCTAAACCACTCTAATACAGGATCTGACATGCCAACCGTATCCCGCAATCTATTAATCAAAAGTCATGGTCAACGGTATCGAATGCAGATGACAGATCCATAAAACCAGCACAGACATTTACCACTATCAGCGCCATCATAATGTCACTAGCCACCTTCAACAGGGCAGTTTCAGTGGAATGAAACTCACGGTACCCGGACTGAAATGTGTCAAGATGTTGTTAGTCTGCAAAAATATTTAAGTTGGACACAGACCACCTTTCCAAGACTTTAGCCAAAAAGGGGGTCTTTGATATTGGCCTAAAGTTCTTCATTCCATAGAGTCCATCCGGCTTTCTTTAGCCGTGGTTCCACAACAGCATGTTTAAAAGAACAAGGAAACACACCAGTCGACAAGACATATTCAAAATTTTAACAATACAAGGCCCAATAGAGTCAAAAACCATTCATAAACAATCTAAAAGGAACTACATCCAAAATACCAGAGGTTGGTTTCATTATGTTGATGACAGATAGAATGTCCTCAATTGTAACAAGCTTAAAAAAACTGGCTACTGGCTTAAGCAGGGGGACACGCCTGGTACAAGCAGGATTTGAGTCCCTCTCTGCATAGTGTGTAGCCTTTGTTACTTTGGTCCCAGCTCTCTGCAGGTCATTCATCAGGTCCTCCGTGTAGTTCTGGGATGTTTGTTCACTGTTCTCATTATCAGTTTGACCCCATGGGATGGCATCTTGCGTGGAGCCCCAGATCGAGGGAGATTATCAATGGTCTTGTATGTCTTCCATTTTCTTACAATTGCTCCCACAGTTGATTTAGTCACACCAACCTGCTTGACTATTGTAGATTCACTCTTCCCAGTCTGGTGCACATCTACAATTTTCTTCCTGCTGTCCTTTGACAGCTCTTTGGTCTTGGTCATGGTTTGAGTTTGGAGTCTGACTGTTGAGGCTGTGGACAGGTGTCTTTTATACAGATAATGATTCCAACAGATGCCATTAATACAGGTAACAAGTGGAGGACAGAAGAGCTTCTTAAAGAAGTTACAGGTCTGTGAGAGCGAGAAATCTTGTTTGTTTGTGAGTGACCAAATACTTATTTCCACCATGGTTTACAATTAAATTCTTTAAAAAATCCTACAATGTGATTCCTGGATTTTTTTTTCTCATTTTGTCTCTCATAGTTAAGTGTACCTATGATGAAAATTACAGGCCTCTCTCAACTTTCTAAGTAGGAAAACTTGCACAATCATGGACTGACTAACCTCTTTTTTTACCCCACTGTAATGAAATTCTGAACCACTTACATTTTTTCTTTGTCTTTGAAAACGGGCATAGTACCTTCTAATTTAAAGATACTAAAATCATACCCTTGTTTAAAAAAGTTTAGTCTGCATCTTTTTCAAATTATCGCCCTATTTCAGTATTGCCATGTTTTCAAAGATCTTGGAGAAACTTGTTTATAAAAGATTAAATAATCATTTGCTTAAGAACTCAATTTTATATAATTATCAATATTGATTTCAGAAAAATCATTCAACTTATATGGCTTTGATCGAACTATTGGATAGAATTCATTTAGCTTTGGAAAATAATGAATTTGGTATTGGTGTGTTCTTAGATCTTTCAAAAGCACAGTAAATCATGAAATTCTGCTCTCAAAGTTAAACAAATATGAATTTAAGGCAACTGTACGTACATGGCTTAGTAATTATTTATCTAAGAGAAAACAGTATGTTTTTCTAAATCTGGAGTCAGATATCAATTGTATAGAGTGTGGAGTACCTCAAGGTTCAATTTTGGGACCGTTATTGTTTACAATATATATTAATGATTTTGCATCTGTTTCTACTACTACATTCCCATTGTTGTTTGCTGATGATACTAATCTTTTTATTTCCAACAAAGATATAGATGGTTTGGTTAGTATCTTAAATAACGATCTTTTGAATTATTCAATCTGGTTCAAAGCCAATAGATTATCGTTGAATATAAAAAAAGTCTAATTTTATGTTATTTGCTGGCAATAAAAAAATGTAATCATGGTGTAATTAAAATTTGCATGGATAATGAAGTAATATCAAGGGTCTCATCTACATGTTTCTTGAGTGTATGGATAGATGAGAATCTGTCTTGGAAAGAACATATTGATCATGTTTGTAAAAAAGTAACCAAGTCAGTAGGAATCACAAGCAAAATAAGACATTTAGTACATCACAAATGTCTTTTAACATTATATTATAGTTTAGTTTATCCATATTTAAGTTATTGCAATATTGTATGGGGAAGTACCTTTGCAATTTATATAAACAAAATATTTCTTATACAGAAAAAAATTGTTTGAATAGCTACTCGTTTGAAACCTTGTGCTCCAAGTGCACCTGTTTTTTTTTTTAAATTGCAGCTCTTAATTATCTTTCATATAAATATTTTCCTAACCTGTACTTTTGTTTTCAGAGCTCTCGATGCTATCAAGTGGCCTTCCTTAATCAAATATTAGTTTGTGCATAACCATCAAATTCATAATTATCCAACCAGGTAGGCTGCACATTTGCATTTACCTTTGCATAGAGCGACTCGTTATCAGCATCACATCAGATATCATGGTGTTAGATCTTGGAATGATACGGTGCATCTAGTAAATCCATCCATCACTTTATATAGATATAAAAGTGGACTAAAAGCAAAGATCCTACAGGAGTATTTACAATGAATGTTTATATTATCTGGATAAATTGGTGTAATACTGCTGTATACTGCTGTGCTATGTTTGTTTTGTTCTGGAGTGGGTTTTCGATAAGCCACATTATTCATATTGTATTTTTCTCTCTCTCTTTCTCTCTCTCTCTCTTTTATTGTTTTATGTTTATACATTATTTTTGTATGAGTTTATTTTTGTGCTAAATAAACAAATAAAAAAATCAAATATTTGGGAGAATGAAACAATGGAGAACACATAATTGAAGCTAAAAAGTTCTATATGTTTTTCCTTTAAACACATATATCTAAGTGTACATACAGTAAATACCGGTAGCATGAGGAAATAGACATACTTCAAAGACACTCCCAACTCGATCAATTCAAGGTATTTGATGAGAAATTGTCCTTTACTGAGCCTAAGCTATGGCCCTAAACATTACACTGCAGGTTCATACACCAAATTTTCAATAATCCTTTTGGTTCAGTAGATGGTAGGGAAACTATGCAGATGAATCCGTATCAAAACCAAACCCTATGTCAATGTCATCACTGCTGTTGTCATCATCATCCACATATTTGTTGGTACAATTTGTACACTTGCACAAATCCATACACTTCAAATTGTTTGTTCTGCGCAAGCATCTTCTTTGAACACAGGTGCTTGTTTTGCAACCACATGCAGCAAACTCGCGCGTACTTCGAGACAAGAGCAGCTTTGGTCATGAATATGCTTCAGCACATCCTCATCAGTCTTCACTTGGGCTGCTTTATGTAGCAAACCTAAAAACACTGTCGGCTACTGATAAGCCAGTTTCGACTTTAAGCACCACAGGGGCTTCTGACTAAATTCAAGGCAATCACAAACCCAAAACAACAACGAGCCAGCGCTTTTGTCTCGCTGCACGCTGCACAGAAGTGTCATTTACTTTTCACACACAACAACACAGACAGTGGCAGGAAACATCAAAAGCAAAGCACTTGTCACTCATGGTTTCATTTATAAACAAAATTAAATCTGGACAGTTTATCAACATTAACAGCAACTCTGTATCGCACAGATCTTTTAAAGTAATGCGCTAATTCTGAAGGTTTGAGCGTTAACAGACACAAGCGCCAAAAATTATTATGGGAAATGTGTCTCCTCTCATCACCCCCCCCCTCCCCCCGTCAAAATGCAAAGAACACTGCCATCTGCTGGATAGAAGTTTGAATAGACCGACATATTTGTGATTCCCAAAAGCAGTTTTGCGCTCAAAATGTCTCAATATTGTGTAAGTGAGCAAAGCGATGAATGCGTGTGATCGGTGATCCACAAATGCTAAGTCACAATTAACAGACAGAATTTTCAGTTTTGAAAATGCTTTTTTTTAACAAATGATAAATGACATATTTACAAATTTGTAAAAACCAATACACAAGTCAGAACACAAGTCAGATGAAACATTCAACCAAACAAAACATAAACCTACTGAACACATAATGAAAACTCTTAAGCAAGAAAACACAACGACACGGTGAACATGAGATGTGAGGAACATAACCACATCTGACCACAGGCACAGACCTTGGACAAACTGCCAGGAGGAACCACACAAATGGCTGACAAGGGAGAAAGACACACACTGAAGATGAAAGGAGCACAGACAGAAGACAATAAACACACAAACGTAGACACAGAACCAGACAGGGACCGACACAATAACAGAACACAGATATGGGCCGGGGGCACACTCACACACACGATGCTTTCTTGAATTTCATCATCTTTGAATAAAACATGGAAAGAGACAGACAAATGAACATCAATGATCACATTCAGAACTTAGGTCCAATGTTGGGAAAGTGTCGGTACACGGACCCACAACAGGGGGCGCAAAGGAACGGACAATGGAGTAGGTCAAATAACAACACTTTACTGTTGTGAATGTGCACAACAAATACAACAGATTACAACAATAGATCAGAATCAATTCACAAAGGTGTCGTGTGGGCAGGCTCGAAGATAGGAGACACCTGTCCAAAGCAGAACCGGAACCACACGATTTCCTCCGCCACCAGACCCCGGGAATACTGGAGCCGCCAAGTCCCGAATTCCCAGGTGGCCACTGCCTCCGCGTGTCGGACCTGGTACTGCTGGCGAGGAACAAAAACACAATTAAAGGTGGGCGCGTTTGCACCCAGTAATCCGCACGGCAGGAAAGCTACCTCCACCTCTCGTTGGAAAAAAGGTCTGTTATCACTCACAAAAATCACAAAAGGTTACTGTCAAGCAGTCAGCTGAGAATATTACCTTCCAGGTAGAACGATATCTCGGCAAAGAGGTGGAGACGTCGTCCTGCTGATGTATCCCTGCTGATTGGTAACAGCTGTTGCAGGTGATGCGTGACAGCTGTCACCCTGGGTGCTCCTGTGAGGCGGCTGCGCCCTCTGGTGCCTGGAGCCCGCACTCCAGGCAGGGCGCCCTCTGGTGGTGGGCCAGCAGTACCTCCTCTTCTGGCGGCCCACACAACAGGACCCCCCCCTCAACGGGCGCCTCCTGGCGCCCGACCAGGCTTGTCCGGGTGGCGGCGGTAGAAATCGGCCAGGAGGGCCGGGTCCAGGATGAAGCTCCTCTTCACCCAGGAGCGTTCTTCGGGGCCGTACCCCTCCCAGTCCACCAAATACTGGAAGCCCCGGCCCATCCTACAGACATCCAAAAGCCGGCGTACAGTCCAAGCCGGCTCGCCATCGATGATCCGGGCAGGAGGCGGCACCGGACCCGGAGTACAGAGGGGTGAGGAGTGATGAGGTTTAATCCGGGACACATGAAACACAGGATGGATCCGCAGTGAGGCTTCGGCTGCCGGCCTCACTGCGGACTGACTGGACTGATGACCTTCAGGATCTTGAATGGGCCGATGTAACGGTCCTGTAACTTGGGGGAGTCCACTTGGAGGGGGATGTCCTTTGTGGATAACCACACCTCCTGCCCAGGCTGATACGCAGGGGCCGGGGTCCGCCGACGGTCTGCATGGGCTTTTGCCCTCGTCCGGGCCTTTAGTAAAGCAGAACGGGCGGCACGCCACACCCGACGGCACTTCCGCAGGTGGGCCTGGACCGAGGGCACACCGACCTCTCCCTCAACCACCAGAAACAACGGCGGCTGATAACCCAGACATACCTCAAAAGGGGAGAGGCCGGTGGCTGAAGACACCTGGCTGTTATGGGCATACTCGATCCAGGCCAAATGGGTACTCCAGGCCGCCGGGTGTGCGGCAGTCACGCAGCGCAAGGCCTGCTCCACCTCCTGGTTTACCCGTTCTGCTTGCCCGTTGGTCTGAGGGTGGTACCCGGACGAGAGACTCACCGTGGCCCCCAGTTCCCGGCAGAAGCTCCTCCAGACTTGCGAGGAGAACTGGGGACCGCGATCGGAGACGATGTCTGTTGGAATCCCATGCAGCCGGACGACGTGGTGGACCAGGAGGTCCGCTGTCTCCTGGGCTGTTGGGAGCTTCGGGAGGGCCACGAAGTGGGCTGCCTTGGAGAATCGGTCCACTATCGTGAGGATGGTGGTGTTACCCTGGGACGGCGGGAGGCCCGTGACAAAATCCAGGCCGATGTGGGACCAGGGGCGATGAGGCACGGGCAGCGGCTGGAGTAAACCTGATGCCCGGCGATGGTCAGCCTTGCCCCTGGCGCAGGTGGTGCAGGCCTGGATATAATCCCGGACGTCGGCCTCTAGGGACGCCCACCAGAAGCGCTGCCGGACAACTGCCACGGTTCTTCGCACCCCTGGATGACAGGAGAGCTTGGAGCCGTGACAGAAGTCCAGGACTGGAGCCCTAGCTTCTGGTGGGACGTATAGTCTATCCTTCGGCCCGGTTCCGGGGTCCGGGTTTCGTGCCAGGGCCTCCCGGACGGTTCTCTCTACGTCCCAGGTGAGGGTGGCCACGATAGCGGACTCCGGGATGATGAGTTCCGGTGGATCCGACAACTCCGTTTTGACTTCATCTTCATGTACCCGGGACAAGGTATCCGATCTCTGGTTCTTGGTCCCGGGATGGTAGGTGATCCGGAAGTCAAAACGGCCGAAGAACAGTGACCAGCGGGCTTGCCTGGGGTTCAGCCGCTTGGCGGTCCTGATATACTCCAGGTTCCGGTGGTCAGTGAAAACCGTGAATGGCACGGACGTTCCCTCCAACAGATGTCTCCACTCTTCAAGAGCCTCTTTCACCGCAAGGAGTTCTCGATTGCCGACGTCATAGTTCCGTTCGGCCGGGGTCAACCTGCGGGAAAAATAGGCACACGGGTGAAGGACCTTATCGGTCTTCCCGCTCTGGGAAAGCACGGCTCCTATCCCTGAGTCCGAGGCGTCCACTTCAACCACTAACTGGCGACTAGGATCGGGCTGCACCAGAACGGGTGCAGACGAGAAGCGCCGTTTCAACTCCTTGAACGCGGCCTCGCAACGATCCGACCAGGTGAAGGGGACTTTTGGTGAGGTCAGGGCTGTCAGGGGGCTAACTACCTGACTGTAGCCCTTAATGAACCTCCTGTAGAAATTAGCAAAGCCGAGGAACTGTTGCAGCTTCCTACGGCTAGTGGGTTGGGGCCAGTCTCTCACCGCCGCAACCTTGGCCGGATCAGGAGCGACGGAGTTGGGGGAGATGATAAACCCCAGGAAGGACAAAGATGTGCGGTGAAACTCACACTTCTCGCCCTTCACAAACAGCCGGTTCTCCAACAACCGCTGCAGGACCTGACGTACATGCCGGACATGAGTCTCAGGATCCGGAGAAAAGATGAGTATATCGTCTAGATATACGAAGACGAATCGATGCAGGAAATCCCGCAAGACATCATTAACCAATGCTTGGAACGTCGCGGGGGCGTTTGTGAGGCCGAACGGCATGACCAGGTACTCAAAGTGACCTAATGGGGTGTTGAATGCCGTCTTCCATTCGTCTCCCTTCCGGATCCGAACCAGGTGATACGCATTTCTAAGATCCAGCTTAGTAAAGATTTTGGCTCCATGCAGGGGGGTGAACACGGAATCTAATAATGGCAACGGGTATCGGTTGCGAACCGTAATCTCATTCAGCCCCCTGTAATCAATACATGGACGAAGTCCGCCATCTTTCTTGCCCACAAAAAGAAACCTGCCCCCATCGGGGAGGTGGAGTTCCGGATCAGCCCGGCAGCTAATGAGTCCCGGATGTAGGTCTCCATTGATTCGCAGCTCAGGTCGTGAGAGGTTGTACAGCCTGCTGGACGGGAACTCAGCGCCTGGAACCAAATCAATGGCACAATTGTACGGACAGTGCGGGGGAAGTGTGAGTGCCAGATCCTTGCTGAAGACATCAGCAAGATCGTGGTACTCAACCGGCACTGCCGTCATATTGGGAGGGACTTTGACCTCCTCCTTAGCCTGGAACTGGGAGGAACCGAGGATTCCTAAACAACACCCGATGGCAGGTTTCGCTCCACTGAACCACCACCCCCAGACGGCCAATCGATCCAGGGATTGTGCTTTAACATCCTGGATGCCCAAATCACGCTGGAGGTAGAAGAAGTTACAAAAAACTCATTCTCCTCCCGGTGGTTTCCAGACACCACCAGAGTTACTGGTTGTGTCTTGTGTGTGAAGTAAAGGGAGGAGGGTGCCATCTAGTGCCCGACCTGCAATGGCGAAGGAGCACCACCAGAGGGAGCCCTACCTCCTTTGCCATCTGCTGTCTAGCAGATTCCCTTCTGACCCCGTGTCCACCAGTGCTCGGCTTGAATGGTTAAATCCCCGCTCAGGATTGTGACTGGGAGTCGTGTGGCAATTTGTGTGTGTCTCACTTGAATGTCTTGACCCCCCCTTAGCCCAGTCTCTAAGGGTGAGTGTTGACGTTTTGGCCGTTTGGGGCAGTCTCTCTGTGTGTGCTCTGTTGAGCTGCAGAGAAAACACTCTCCACGGATCAGCCTCCCCATTTTGGCCCTGTGCGTTTCCCTAACAACGTCACCAGGGGGAGCTGTTGCCCCACAAAGCGCTGCGGCTGTGGAGCGTGGGGAGGGCGGCCCCTTTTCGAACCGGAAGGGAGAGGGGCAGCGCGTATCCGGTCACGTCCTTTGCCTCGCTCCCGACGGCGTTCCTCTAACCGATTGTCTAATCGTATAACGAGATCAATAAGCCCGTCTAAATCCCGCGGTTCGTCCTTGGCCACCAGGAGCTCCTTCAGGACCAACGACAGTCCGTTACGAAGGCGGCACGGAGGGCAGAGTGTTATTCCAGCCGGACCTCGCAGCCGCGATGCGGAAGTCGACTGCATAACAGCTGCGCTCCGGCGCCCCTGTCTCATTGACAGCAGCACGGCTTGAAGCGGTCTCTCCTCTATTTGGGTGATCGAACACTGTTCTGAACTCCCTCACAAACCCATCATATATCAGAAGGAGCCGTGAATTTTGCTCCCAAAGCGCTGTAGCCCAAGCGCGTGCCTTGCCGCGAAGCAGATTAATGACATAAGCTATCTTACTAGCATCAGTCGCGTACATGACGGGACGTTGTGCGAAGACGAGCGAACACTGCATAAGAAAGTCCGCGCACGTCTCCACACAACCTCCGTACGGCTCTGGAGGGCTTATGTATGCTTCCGGGGAAGGTGGGAGGGGCCGTTGAACGACCTGTGGAACGTCACTGTTACGCACAGGGTCGACAGGAGGGAGAGCCGCAGCAGCGCCCTGAGGGCGCGCTTCCACCTGCGCGGCGAGAGCCTCCACCCTGCGGTTAAGGAGGACGTTCTGCTCGGTCATTAAATCCAACCGAGCCGTGAAAGCGGTGAGGATCCGCTGCAACTCACTGATCATTCCTCCTGCGGACGCCTGTGCGCCCTGTTCTTCCATTGGCCGTTCAACAGCCGGTTGACGCCCCTCGGGATCCATGACGCTGGCCGAGATATCCTGTTGGGAAAGTGTCGGTACACGGACCCACAACAGGGGGCGCAAAGGAACGGACAATGGAGTAGGTCAAATAACAACACTTTACTGTTGTGAATGTGCACAACAAATACAACAGATTACAACAATAGATCAGAATCAATTCACAAAGGTGTCGTGTGGGCAGGCTCGAAGACAGGAGACACCTGTCCAAAGCAGAACCGGAACCACACGATTTCCTCCGCCACCAGACCCCGGGAATACTGGAGCCGCCAAGTCCCGAATTCCCAGGTGGCCACTGCCTCCGCGTGTCGGACCTGGTACTGCTGGCGAGGAACAAAAACACAATTAAAGGTGGGCGCGTTTGCACCCAGTAATCCGCACGGCAGGAAAGCTACCTCCACCTCTCGTTGGAAAAAAGGTCTGTTATCACTCACAAAAATCAAAAAAGGTTACTGTCAAGCAGTCAGCTGAGAATATTACCTTCCAGGTAGAACGATATCTCGGCAAAGAGGTGGAGACGTCGTCCTGCTGATGTATCCCTGCTGATTGGTAACAGCTGTTGCAGGTGATGCGTGACAGCTGTCACCCTGGCTGCTCCTGTGAGGCGGCTGCGCCCTCTGGTGCCTGGAGCCCGCACTCCAGGCAGGGCGCCCTCTGGTGGTGGGCCAGCAGTACCTCCTCTTCTGGCGGCCCACACAACATCCAATCTCAATTCTCTTTTGTACCCCTTCCCCTTGGCCCTACCCCTACCCCTACGCCTTACCCCTTTAAAACAAGGAGTAAGGTGAAGGGGTATGCCTCTAGCCCTATGAATTATGGGGAAAAAAACTGCCCGTCTT